>NC_036256.1:11226984-11328609 GCF_002742605.1 Olea europaea var. sylvestris | reverse complement strand
GATTAAGTATTTTTCTTTTATCTTTAATTTTTAACTTGCACACCTACAAATATTTTCTTTCTTTTTATCACTATATTAATTTGGTTTAGAATATAAAATTCTCCACATCCTAGTTCATATCCATCGATTTCTATTATTTTATATTCACTATCTAAAAGTAATTCTAAGATGGTAAATTTTTAACTTCTTCTTTTATCTTTTTAACTAATTCTATATTCGACTGATTAAAATATTTTTGTCCTTTGCTAGATAACTTACTATACAATGGCCCTATTTTCTTTTCTAAATCTTTAATAAATTGTCATCTTATTTTTTTTTTTTTTTTTTTTTTTTTGGGAAAGTGTGAAATTGTTTGTACAATGTGTGGTTGAAGTTGGATTTTTCCTTTTCCTAAAATTATTTCTATGAATTCAGTTTTTTTTTTCATTTTCTTTTTACTTATAATTAAATAATTTTTACGAATTTATTTAATACTATCTCTAAATATTTCATATGTTCTTTCTGGTTTTTACAACGTACTAAGATATCATCTATATACATAAAAAAGAATGGAAAAGAATTAAATATATAATTCATCTTTCTTTAAAATATAGAGGGTGCATTTTTAATCCAAGAGGCTTAACTAACCATTTAAAATGTCCTAGCGTAGTGAAAGTTGTCCAAGGAATAGAGTCTTTTTCATTTTTATTTGTTAAAATTCAGATTTACAATCAACTTTGAAAATATTTTACCATTTGTATTTTATTTATTAACATGTCTTTTATTTTATTTTATATCCATCTTCGATAGTATTATCATTTATTCTTTTATAATTTTTAAACCATTCTCGTTTTTCTTCTTTTAATTTCACTATGATTTCGAGCCATAAAAGCAGCTGTTCTATGTTGACTGCTAGAGGGTCATATTACATTTAAATCTAATAACTCTTTAATTTTTATATTAAAATATTCTATGTCTTGATTTGTATATTTGTTTTCCGTTGTTCTAATTTTTGTGTTTTTGTTTATGATTTCTAATTTAGTTATATCTTATTTTTATCCCAATGTTTCTTCTCCTATCATTTGAATCTTTTAAGCTAATTCTAAAATTCTATCTATATTATCTGCCTTACATGACGTTTTATAAAAATTTATCAATTCTTTACTTTTGGGTATAAAATTAGCTTTTAAAGTTTCTAACTATAGGTACTTTAAATATTCTAATTTCCCTAAACTTTCATCTAAATTTTCTATTTTTGATTCAAAATGTAAGGATCCACTACGCTTTGCTCGCAACTCTGATGAATCTACAGTATTAATAATATAAACATCTTTACCAAAAATTATAGTGCCATGAATAATTGCCATTTCTACATAGCAAAAATTTTACACATAATACAAATTCGTCTTTGATTAATCCGTTTACTAATGTAGTTGTCAAACTATACTATCTTTCTTGAAATTTAATCTTACAATCATCAAAAAGTCTTTCTTCAAATTCTATTATAATTCCGTCCATTTGACTTCCTCTTATTTCACATTCTAGTTTTTGTCTACAATCTTCTGGAACTAAAATCTTTTGTAATACATCTTGTATCTATTCAAGCTACTAAATTTAGTTTGATCATTTTATTTATTTGTATTTCTATGGGTATTCTAATACTTTTGGTTGGTTTTATTCTCGATATTTGACATGTTATTTCTTCTTGATTTTTTTGTTTCAAAATAATCGTTTTCTTTGTAATTATCTACAAGTTGTTTTTCCTTTGTTTCTAAATTTCAAATTCTATATTGTATTTCTCCTAATATTTAATATGTGTTATCTAGTTTATTATTTATGTTTATTATTTTATCCTCTAATTTGTCTATAGTTTCAGTATGGTCTTTAGGATTATTATGAAATTCTTCTTTAATTCCTAAACAATTATTGCATTGTATTTCTAAACAATTTTTACATTGATTTCTATTTTTATGCCTTAGGTATATTTTAAATGTATCCAACATCGACCTTTGTCCTCCATTCATGGACACATTTTGTGTTCTGTATTCATCCTTTTAATATCAAGGATTGAAAAATTTAATTATTCTAAATTGCTACTATCTTCAGAACTAATTGTCATCTCTATGTTGTCTAATTCTTCATTAATATAAATACTATGTACTGAACTACAAGATTCATTATCAAATAATTCTATAGTATTACACTGTATCTCTTTAATTGTCATAGATTTAGTAATATTTTTATCGGGGCATGTATGAGCAAAATGTTCAGGATCTCGACAAATATAACTTTTACAATTTTTTCTATTTATGGGCTTTTTAACATGACACGACCTATCTCGAATCATCCTCATGGACCCAAGCCCCAATTGTAGAAACTAGCTAATGTTGAATCCACCACCAAAGCAACTTTGATTGTGACATGTTTTTGTAAAAAATTTGACAGGATTTCTTCTGAAATATGGATTAAAACCACTTGAAATATCATAAAATTTTCGGAACATATACATGTAATTTAAAATAGGGTGTACCTGCCCTTTCAAATAGAAACCATTCGAAATAAAGTGCACATGAATGAAATTTACACTTTTTAACAAGTTAAAAGTCTCTAAAATTTCAACATATTCAAAATTTACTAAATATGCAATGAGCCCATGATATGGATATATTTTCTATCAAAATTGCATGTGTCCCAAAAATATGAAGCATATAAACTGACAAAATAAGTAATACAATTGATGAAAATTTGTAGCTCAACTTAGTAGATCAACTGGCTTCAATGCTACTCAACTCAGCTACTATCTGATAAGAAAAAGGGTGATAACATATATGAGTTTGTAACTCAGTGAGTGGATGTTTCGCAAATAAATTTACTTTTCCATTTATGTAAACTTTCTAGAAGCACTTTTGCTATTACAATTTTAAGAAAGTCTGAAATCTAGTAATACTTTTAAAATTAAAGCATAATGGAATCATAAAACTCTTTATTCTTTTTTTTTTTTTTTGAATGAACAACTATAAAATATAACGGATATAATAAATATGACATACATACTATGAGTAAAATATCATTTCACAGTACTATAAACTGAAATTTAAATTCTTTAGACCGAATAAATTAAATTCTATAATGTGAAATCTAATGAGCTATATATATTATTGAAAATACACCAAAAAGTACTCAAAATAATCATATTCATGCATCGATTAATCTCGATGTACACGATAAAGTTATTTAATTCTGAAATTCTGTAATTTTGAAATTGAATTTCTGTATTTCTGTAGTTCTGAAATTATGGTTATGCGCGCGTGGAGCTGCCCAAAGGCTATAACATGATCCTACACTATGAAAACATATTCACAATAGTGTAGAACGGGTAAAATTACCATAATTAATCATACACTATGGAAACACATTCACACCAGTGTAAAATGGGTAAATAACATATGGGGTCATACACTATTGAAACACATTCACACAAGTGAATACAATGGTAAAATTACCTGGGTACTTTATGGTGGTTTTAAAAATAACTTTAGATATATTGAATATTTAATACCGATATAACATGCTAATGAAATGATTTAATTGAACTGAATTTAACTTTAAAAAAAAGAACTGACTATAAAATCCACTTTATTTTAGAAATTATGTTGTCAAACCAAATGTACAAAATAATTAATTTTCTGATTTAATATAAATTTATTAAGTATTAATTTTTGAAAAATAAATTTTTATCCACTCACAAGTTAAGCTACAAGCTATGAAGGCCGATAAGCTTTTCCAATTTCCTTGTTCCATCTGAAATACGATACAAGATAACTAATTTAACCACTACCAAATCAAGAAACTTTTAATATCTAATGCCATAATACTTAAACTAGATTTCTCAATACTTGAATAAACTTCTCAAATTTTTCTTTAACCAATTGGAGCTAATTCCACTTTCTAGTCCCTTTTACTAATAACTAATTCATCAAAATAACCTTCATCTCAAACATAAAAATGATTATCATTCGATCTAGTGAAAACTAACACAAACAACTCAACCAACTTAACTTTCATTTTGCACCATAAACTCATGTTTCATTTGACTATTTCATCACCACAATCATTTCCACTAACAATACTTAATCAAGAATCCCAAATAAAAATTCTAGGGATTGTCCAAAAATGGTATTTCTTGCTTTAATATAAATGGAAAGTAACTAGTCAAGAAACTTCAAACAACAATGGAACTTATTTCTCTTAATCTAAAATTTACACCAACAAATCAAAAGCCTAAAAATTTAGGAATAAATTATGCTATATCTTTTGAAAAAATTAGAGAAATTGAATAATGAAGTTTGAATAGCAAAACCTTCCTCTTTTATATCTTCTTTTCTTCTTTTTCTCTTTTATTTCTCTTTTCTCCTGCTTTCTTTTCTTCTCTGCCCGTCTCCTGCCCTCTGTTTTTTTTGTGTGTGTGTTTCAAGTCAAAAATGGGTTAATTATTGTATATAAGTGGCCACCAACTCTATATTTGTAAAGGGAGTCCCCTTATCTTCATAATATAGCATTTAGTCCTCCAACCTTCATATAGTAAATCATTAAGTTCTAAACTTCCAAAAATATATAAGTACATCACTAAAATTAATTTTTATCCATCTTAATTCTTCAAAATACTGTCAATTTGCAAAATAAACCCGAATAAAATAATTTATTTCATTTTTGTCCTCATTTGACTTTCACTTTGACTTTAACAATTCAACTTTTGATTTTTGACTAGAAAAAAAATGGGTCGTAATAATAACATACCTATTGTAATAAGGTCTTTTATTTTTGTAATATTTCATACTTAATCTAATATTCTTTTCCTATCTTGATATTGTCTTTTATATCTTTTATTCAAATTTTCTTACGTCTTTAGTAACCATAAAGTCTGTGGTATATAGAAATCTGAACAAAAAAGAATAATTTAATTTCTTTATTTGTTTCCTAGCTACTTTTTCTATACAATATTCATTTAGTTTATTGTTATAAATTTTATAGTAGCATTAATTGTTGCTTCTCTTGATGGTGATGATAAGAATTTTTATTGATATTTAATTTTAGAATAATCGACTAATGAGATATATTTGATTGCTTATTGTGATGGTGGTTGATCTTGTTTAACATTCAATCTGATTATAACAGTTACATTAGACATTCATTTAGTCTAGATATTTAGTCTAGAGCAGTATAGAAAAGACTGATGTGGTCAAATTAATTTAAATGGGAATATGACTTGTTTGGTTGTCAGTTTGGATAATATCTTCAAGTCTTGTCAGTTTATATCAACAGTCAATATTATTGACCTGAATTAAGATGATTACTTTGCCATGTAGAGTAGTTAAAGATCAATGATTGAATTTTATGAAAAGAAATAATTCTTAGCAAGCTTTCATTAAGATCTTGTGGATTGTGTCTGTCTAGCACTCGTCGCTTCTCTTCTCATCCTTTCCCATTTTCCCATCACTATTACTTATTTTTCCCTTAGAATTCATTTTTTATATACACTAACACTTTTTGCTAAAATTTTCATTAATTGTTTTAGCCATAAATCTCTCATCTATGTCACTTAAGCCACACTAACAGAATCTCGTCTCCAGCAGGTCAATTTTGTTCTCGCTTTCTATGCACGCCCGTTTGGATATGCACAATTTGAGATCATTTTTAGTTTCCTTTTTCCAGTCTTTGATTTGATAGCTCGTTATGGATTCTTTTTATTTTCCTTTCTAACAGTTAGTTTAGTTTAGTTCATAAGCATAATTCATGTGAAAATTTTACTGGTTTAAGTTTTCAGAAACGTGATTCATTCTTTTATTCTTTAGTAAAAATGATAAACCTGGTTTCTTCTCGTGACGTGGCCTTTTTTCTCTTCTGTAGTTGTGGTTTAATATTTCTGGTGCTATTCTCTACTTTTCTATTTCTATTTTCTACATTTAAAGTTTGGTAAACCATCTTAAGTAATTCAACCTTGAAATTACTAGTATTATATTACATTGAAGTGACAAACTTTTTTGTTGCGAAATAAATTTAACTATGAACTCAACTTGACACATAAATAAATGTTCATTTGCACAAAATAATTTGCATAATAATTTTATATGTTGTAGAATAAAACATGTGACATACGTAAATAATTACGAAATAAATTAGGCAACAACTATAAATCGTTGCACAAATGATGACACGATAATCTCTCTATGTTGCGAAATAAATTTAATTACAAATACCCCGTTGTTACATAATAAATTGTACTACAAATGTTGGCTATATTAAACCATATTATGTGACATGTCAAACACAGTGTAAAACATATTTCATGACAAACATTACTTGTTATCAAAGATATATTATTATGAGCATGTGTTGTTGCAAAATAAAGTAGGCAGCAAAAGTTACATTTTTTAAAGAATATTCACAACAAACATTTTTCTCTAAAAAAACTTGATTGAAATAATCGTTGTGACAAACTGTCTTGTCGTACTTTTATTTTTTCACTACATATATGCATTTTGATGACATTATGACTATTAATATCGCGTTACTATTTCGTATTTTTTGCTTCAAACAAATTCGATTTTGTTAATGCGATGAATGATCAAAAGTTGTCGTAGAATACATTCTGCTACTTAACATTCACAACAAACATATTTCTCGACAACCTTTATTGGAATATTCGTTGTGACAAACTGACAGGTCATCCTTTTAATTTTTTGCGACATATATATATTACGTCTTGTCGTACTTTTATTTTTTCACTACATATATGCATTTTGATGACATTATGACTATTAATATCGCGTTACTATTTCGTATTTTTTGCTTCAAACAAATTCGATTTTGTTAATGCGATGAATGATCAAAAGTTGTCGTAGAATACATTCTGCTACTTATAAACATTCACAACAAACATATTTCTCGACAACCTTTATTGGAATATTCGTTGTGACAAACTGACAGGTCATCCTTTTAATTTTTTGCGACATATATATATTACAGACATTATAACTACAAATATTGTGTTGTTATTTCATATTTTCTGGTCAAAAAATACTGTCGCGTTTTTGTTAATGCGATGAATGGTCAAAAGTCGTCGCGAAACACATTCTGTGACTTATATAGCACGACAATACCCGCAACAAACATATTGTCATCGCTAAATTACTTTTACAAAAAAAAAAAAAAAATCTCTATTCGTGTGGCAATAATTGTTTGTCAAGAAATCTATTATTTTTTGTAGTGGTGGTATCTTTCTATATAATCTGTCGAGTATAGGTATATTTGATGCTAATGCCAGTGCACTGTCTAATCGTTCAAAATCTAATGCTAAGGATCCACCACACTTCGCTCACAACTCTAATGAATCTAATGTATTATTAATATAAACATCTTTACTAAAAATTATAGCGTGATGAATATTGCCATTTCTACTTAATAAAATTTTTATACCTAATACAAATTCATCTTTGATAATCTATTTACCAATGTAGTTGTCAATTGCTATATTGTCTTTCTTGAAATTTAATTCTACAATCATCAAAAAGTCTTTCTTCGAATTCTGTTTTAATGCCATCCATTTGATTTCCTCTTATTCACATTCTAGTTTTTGTCTACAATTTTTTGGAACTGAATATTTTCTAATTGTGTTGAATGTATAACTTGTATCTGTTAAAGATATTAAATTTAGTTTGATCATTTTATTTATTTGTATTTCTATGGGTATTCTAATACTTTAGTTTGGCTTTATTCTAGATATTTGACATGTTATTTCTTCTTGATTTTTTGTTTCTAAGTAATCATTTTCTTTGTAACTATCTATAGGTTGTTGTTTTTTCTTTGTTTCTAAATTTCTAATTCTATATTGTATTTCTCCTAATATTTCATATTTTTTATCTATTCTATTATTTATGTTTATTATTTTATCCTCTAATCTTTCTATAGTTTCACTATAGTCTTTAGGTTTATTATGAAATTCTTCTTTAATTCCTAAACAACTATAGCATTATATTTTTAAATAGTTTTTAGAAAGTTGGGAAAATTTTTGAGTTTATATGTAAAATATTTTATTTTGTAAATGTATAGTTAAATCCAAATTTATAGTGAGCACTAGAAGACATTTTTGAAAGTTTAATTGCCAGAGTTTAACATTTTTCGAATTTCAGTAACTAAAATTTGACCACCTCAAAATTTAGTGAGTAATAGTAGACATTTTTCAAAATTTAATGACCAAAATTCAACCATATCAAAGCTAAACAGTGTGACAAGACACAATGTGTGCATTCCATCAGCTACGTCACCAATTCCGGTAGAGGTTTGAGATGGAAGTTATGCTAGTGAGTAATGTATAACATTTTTTAAAATTCAATGTCCAAAACTCAACATTTTAAACTTTAGTGAGCAATAAAAGATAATGACCTAAGGTTAGTGGCCAAAACTCAACATTTTAAATTTCAGTGAGTAATCGAAGACATGAAGTTCAGTGAACATTGGAACAATTAATTCTGTATGTTGGTAACTTGGCTGTACTCTATAAATTTATATGAATAACTTAAAAAACCGTGTATTTTCTGTGGGTTCTTTTGTATGCCATATGCAATGTTTCCTTCCTAAATTGCGGGTTTTTTCCTTCACATTTTTTGAAGGATAATACTTCAAGTTGTTGTATCAAACTATAAAAATTGACCCCCTTTTATAGTATTAAACTTAACCCCCACAATAATGAGAATTATCCAAATTAAAATATAAGTTACATTATGAAATTATGAGTTTTAATTTTGATATTAAAACCTGAAAATTAAATGGAAAAATTGAAATTTAATGAGTTTTAATTTCGAAAGTTTGAAACTTAATTTAGATTACAACAGTTTGTTATTGCTCTGAGAAACCAAAAGGGCATTAACTCTTAATTACAAAATAATCTCAGGTCATATAGTTTCATAATTTTATTCCTTATATTTTTTGTTTGGTGTAGAGCCTGTTTGAGCCCCCATTACTTCCTAAGAATGCATTTTGGTATAGTAGACTGACGGTGAATATGTGATTATAAATAAAGAAAAACTTTAGATTTCCTTGAGATATTATTTTATTGAAGTATGTGAGGTTGAAAAGAAGATACAGAAATATATTTTGAAAATAATGATAATCAAATACGGGCTAAATTTGTTTTCTTTTCAAATATCTGGAAAACTGTATTTTTTTTATTTTTTTTTTAGGATTTAATGTGGAGACCGTTGAATATAAAAACATTAGTTTTACAGTTTTGGATGTTGGTGGCCAGGACAAGGTATGCATTTACAGCTTTGATATGTGATTATAAATAAAGAAAAACTTTAGATTTCCTTGAGATATTATTTTATTGAAGTATGTGAGGTTGAAAAGAAGATACATAAATATATTTTGAAAATAATGATAATCAAATACGGGCTAAATTTGTTTTCTTTTCAAATATCTGGAAAACTGTATTTTTTTTATTTTTTTTTTTAGGATTTAATGTGGAGACCGTTGAATATAAAAACATTAGTTTTACAGTTTTGGATGTTGGTGGCCAGGACAAGGTATGCATTTACAGCTTTACATTAGCTTTACGACTGTTATCCGTATCTCTCAATCTTATTTAAGGCGAAACGCTGCAAATCGATGCAAACAAAAATATTTGAAGGTTTCATGTTTCTCATTACTTGAAATTTTCAAGGTTAGAGGAGAGATAGGTATGCAGACAGTAAGAGAGAGGATAAACATCAGCCCTTTCAAAGCTCAGTTCTTTAAGTTATTTAAAGCAATTCATATGATAATCTCTTGGAGGGGATCTATTTGGTTGTGGCAATTCTATGATAGTCCTGTGGTATGAAAATGCTCCAACTGGCTTAAATTGCTTAATACAATTTGTGTGTCTGTTTTATAGCATGAAGGTGATGATAAAATTAATTAAATTGTACTTATTCATAACTGTAGATATTCAAATCAAATTACAAGAAAATAATACTTGCTAATCGGCAAATATAGATCCTCAGTACACATGGCGCTGGATGATGAAGTACATAACATATTCTTGAACTACCAACTTCTATATTTTTTCTTGTTAATAAACTGTAACATATGCACCGTAAATTGGAGTTTCATCTTTTTTGCTCATACATATTTTGTTAAAAAATTAGTCTTATGTCACATATTTATACATCTAAAACTTTAAAAATGAATAAATGTTTAAAATAGCTAAATAGGGTATCAAGGTGTTTAATTTATGTTTGGCGAGGTGTGAGGTGAAAATGGTCCAATCAGGGGCGGACCTACATGGGGCCAGTGGGGGTAGTTTCTCCCTCTGGATTTTTGAGCAAAAGGAATGAGGACTTGTAGGCTAAAAGATTGTTTGATGCCTATAGTGATTGTGCTGGAGATGGATGAGAGAAATATACAGAAAAGGCAGGATTTAATGGAGGCAACACAAATTTTAGAAAGAAAAAGTAGAACAGATAAACACGCGCCAAAAAATAAAGAATAAAAAAACGGATGAGATTTAAATTGATTGCTGAGGCGGCAACAACAGTGGAGGCTTGTAATTACAGACTAAATCAATGGGCAAAGGAATTGATTGCTAGCGAAATCTGCTTGGTAAGGTCAGTTAAGCTGGGGAGAGAAGAAAACAATTACAGCAACTCAAAGCGTTTGAATTATGGCCTAATTCTACGTAATTATATTTCGTAGGACTAATTGATGAATGTGGAGGAATTCAAGAGAAAAGAAACGAAAAAGGACCCAAACGGACGAAAACAAAAGTTCAAGGACCAAAGTGCAAATAGCCAAAAGATGAACCGAAAGCAGAAACAACGATTTGAAAAACTCAAGGACAAATTTAGTAAGGATGTGAGGTATTGGGAGAAGGAAAAAAAGAGAAAGGATCTAATAGAATCAAGAACTGAATTTGGGAATCAAAATGCAACTTGAAAGTTTTTATAACTAGGCAACTACCCAACATCAAAGAACAATTGTCGAGACGAAAAAGTTAGCCTGGGCGACTGCCCAAGTTTTGCCTAGGCGATTGCCCATGCCAATTACTGTGAAAATTTTCTAGTTTCCTATTCTTACTGAAATTATTAAGAAAACAAATTTTGGAAAGTATTTTAAAACCCTAGGACTGTCCCTTAAGGGAGGAGAAAGCATTAGAAGAGAACATAACACATCTTGGAGGTGGTTTTGCACCACAATAACGAAGAGAAACGCGAAGATCAACGGGATTACACGCCAATTCTTACACCGTGATGTCGTTTCTTAAAGTTTTTGTGTATTTTGTTAATTTCTCCATACTAGGCTAGATTTTTATGTACTATGAGATCAATGAATCTTGTAATTTCATTTATTATTTTACAATATTGACATCAAAACACGTTATGGAATTTTTTGAATGATTTATATACACTTAATTTCTTCCATATTATGTGCACATGATTATGTGATTATGGTCACTTATTTCATGCATTCGAGATAAAGGAAATAAGTTCGATAGAGTATAAATCATTGTAGGATCCAATATGTGATAGAAATATACCTCTATGTCTTACGCGAATCTTTTTAAGTGCTCACAAAATCATATGTATTCTTGTGTATTTGCACTTGTCATAGAGATATAGGCTGGTAGTATAAGGTTCAACATTACTCGAGACATTACTCGAGAGAGAGATTGTTGGATAGATTTATGAGTATTGATTCTTCAAAAATTCAACGTATTGTCAAATTGGAAACTAGGGTTAAAAGTGAGCATTGCTTGGGGATTCGTGATCCTAGTGCGCTTTATATTCATTGACTATACCAAATTTGCATTCAAACATCCATTTTGCATTTTAGTACATTCGATTCATACATATTTGCATATTTGGTTTAAGTTAGGGTTGAGGTCGAGTTAGGTAAAATTAACTACTCAATCTCTGTGGAATGATATTCGGATTCAAATTTTCATTTTATTACTTGTTACAAACATTAAATTTGTGAATTTAAATCGAAATCAATATTTCGTGAACAAAATTTTGGCGTCGTTGCTGGGAATTGGGTTTTAGTTTTAATTTTATTTATCGCGGTACTAATTCAGACTTCTAACTGTATCTTAGTATTGTTATTTTCGTTCCATTTTAGTTATTTCTTTATCTTTTTCAGAGTATAAAAAAGAACAAAAATAACGGGATAAAAGATGGCTATGGTTGATTTCAACATGATGCTCATATGTGACATCATAAGGCAACAATAATCGGCAGCTCAAGAAATTGATGAGGGGGATATGTTTGTGGGAGGTTTGATTATAGGACAGCGATTACACGATTTAAAAGCAGAATATGAACTTGATCAAATTATTTTAGGTGACTTACCTATTTCATTATTTCTTTCATCACAATTTGATGTTAGTGATTTACCTATGGGATTATTTCTTCCACTGGTTACTAATGGACATCAATTAAGGAAATCACGTCAATCGGACTTCTTACAAGTTCAACGAGGGGAGAAGATTCTTCATGACGATGTCATTGTTACTTTGCCAGAAGTTTTGAATATGGACATTGAACTCGAGAAAACTTCAATCAATGAAGAGGAGCATGAAAAGATCGAGAAATTAATCATTACGATCGAAAAAGAACTTGAAGCATTTGAAGAAGAGAAAATTAGCATGCAATCGCTCACATTATCGTTTGCTCAAAAATTGATTTTGTGATTAAACTTTATAGGGATATTGAAGTTTACATTGTTGAGATCAAAACGGATGATGAGGAAAAGTCATACTACTTGAAGAATGGTAAGGTTAAAATTTGGAAGAAAGTTGCAATATGGAACAAAGTCATATTAAGCAAGCTAAAGAGGATCTCCAAAACCATATTCAAAGTGCAATAACATACTTGTGCCAAAAGTCAAGTTCTAAACTATAAATCGAGCGCTTAATGGGAGGCAATCCATTTCTCTATCTGTTTTCACTCATTTTGATTACGTATTGCATTACAAGTAGAATTTTAGGGATTGTATTAAATATTTAGGGCCATATTTAGGAACTCATGCATGTAGATGGTTTCTAACATATTTTAGATAGCATTTTAAGACTTGCTTTAGTAACTTAGTCATTTTTATCTATTAAGTTCAATATACTTAGGCTGATCATTAACATCTTAGCATCAAGTTGAGCTTACATTGGTGTGATATGAATTCTTAAGGTTGCACTTAGATTTCAATCTCCAAATGAATTAGAAAAAAACTTATCTTCTCCTAGTTATAGGATTTTTACAGGGACGTAAGCTTTGTTAAATAGTTTTTCTAATAGTTAGAAGATTAGAATTCTTTATAGTGCGAATTTATTGCACATATTTTGAAACCTTATTTTCTATTACTAATATTTGTTTTAAATTTTCGAAACAGTAAACAAAAGCCTAGCAAAAAGGAAACATCATTGTTGTCATGACGTGTACCAATTGAGCCAACTTGATCCTTCTACCTATCCGTAGCTACCCCGAGGAGTTTCTGATCCTTACCAATTTATTTTGATTATTTTTGCTTGTACATTGAGGACAATGTGATGTATAAGTTTGGGGGACGTATCATAACACATTCATAAGGATTTTTAGAGAAGAGAACAAGGCAAGAACGAAAAGATTGACACCAAGACACAAAGATTCAATTTAAGATTTAAGTTGGTTATGTCTTTTCTTTATTATTCAGTTTGTTTTCTTTTTCCCATCATGCTAGACTAAATTTGTTTGTACTAGGAGAAAAATGAACCATATGATGTAATTTTTTTTATTTATAGTTTTATATTATTGACAATACAACATGTTATTTGAACTTGAATGATTTATATGCAATTATTTTTCTCCACAATTATGTGCACATGATTGGGTGAATCTAGTAGCGTATTTCATGCATTCGAGAGAAGATAAATAGACTTGACAAGGTATAAATCATCGTGGGGTTCGATAGGGAATAGAGATATACCACTATGCCCTGCGTGAATTTCTAAGTGTTCACAAAAATCTAAGCATTCTTGTATATTCGTATTCGTCATAGAGATATAGTTGACATTACTCGAGATAGATTATTGGATAAAATAGGAATATTGATTCTTCAAACTTCAAACGTGTGGTCAATTTGTAGAATTAGGATTAAAAGAGATCGTTGAATGGGAATTTGTGATCTTAGTGCGTCTCTCATTCATTAATTTCATCAAACTTCAATTCAAATATCATTTTGTATTTAATTTCATTTAATTCAGTCACAATTGCACGCAGTCTAGTTTAGATATAATCAATTTGCAGCCATCACATTTGACAACTTGGTTTTGGTTAAGGCCGAGATAGGTAAAATTTAACTAACTCATTCTCTGTGGAATGATATTCGGAGCTCTAAATTTTACTTTATTACTTGTTAATGAACCATACACTTACGGTGGTTTAGATCGAAATATATATTTTTCGTCAACATATGACTAACTACTTACTAATTAGACCTATTAACTAAGAAGTTAAATAATGAAGTGAAAACCAACATACAACTACGGCTAAAAACAGAAGTCGATAAACAAAGAAACAATTATTTGATCATCTTAATATGGAAGGTTTCTAAAATCTGTATATCTATACTTTTGGTTCTTTGGATGGAGATTTGAGTACATATTTTAGGTTGAGATCGGGAAGGTTATTGACAATTAAAGTTAGGTTGGACTGTTGGAGTTAAATCTTCACTCGTTGAGTTGTCTCTGGGTTTAATAAAATAATTCAAAAGAATATAAAAATATGCTCATAATAAATCATAAACTATCTTTAAAAATCCGATAATGAAAAATAATTACAAATTAAAAGTAGTCTAACTCGCAAAAAAAAAATAATAATAATAAATAAATAAATAAATAAATGCAACAATAAAATAGAATATAATACGTTCTCAAATTAGTAATCACTTAACGAAATTAGAATGTATAACTAGAAGTACAAAAATACTAAAAATTCTCTTATATGATCACTACTAATATGATGTTTAAGGAATTGTTATCATCATCCTCTCCATAAGTTTCATCTCATTCTTTGTCATTATCCGCTGCTTGTAATGGTGTCGTCCTTCCCTTTTTCCTTTCCGAAAATTAAAACAAAAAGGCAATAAAATATTATGGATAAATATATATGTACAAACAAATTGTTACAAAATGAATTACTATATCTCACAAAAGAAGCAGACCCTACATGAATTTAAAAAATATTGGCTTGTGGTTCCTACCCCTATTGTGAGTGTAAGTAAAATTTTTTGTACAAATTTGTGTGTATATCTAGCATGGTCCATTATAGGTTATAAAGAAATCGCCCGAAAAGCTAAGGTCGTTAATTGTCCAGAAAATGCAAGACAATTGGGCAAACACAGTAATCACCTTGAGGTTTAAGCCTCACAAATGACACTTGAGAGGCTGGTTTTGAGGCTATTTATGAAATCCTCACGTGAGGTAGGATTCGAGGTGTAAGCCTCGAACAGTGTTTTTAAACAATACCATTTCAATCATATGATCAATATGCTAACAATATGAAATTTCAATTGTATTTTGTCTTGGACTTCGACTGCTATGTTATGCTTTAAACGTGATTGCCTTTTTTTTTTTTTGAAAAGATAGCCATCTGTTTCTTATTCTGAATAAGTTGTGGATTTTTGTTAATCTTCCTCCTTTCGCTAGAAGGAAGATTAGATATCATGAATTCTCCATGTTTTTCTCCAAATTGAAACTTCTGCTTCAAGGACATTCTTTTTCTTCTTGATGGGAGCATGCATTTTATCCACGTTGGCAATTTCACTTATTGCAAGAATAAATTAACAATCTATGGAAACAACTAATTAAATACCAAGATAGCAATAAAGAAAGAACACACCAAATTTATGTGGAAAACCCTCCACCATAGAGGGGCAAAAAATCATGGGGTAACTCCTGCCAAATTTACAATAATAAAATAGTTTACAATACCCAAAAATATAAAAGGTTTGGCCTTTAATTCCTCATGGGCTGGATCAAGCCCATATAACAATATTAAGGGAAATATTGGGGGAAGAGGTCATAAATCAGGCGGTAACTATGTCCAATTCAAAATCCAGGTTACAAGTTTTTTTAGTGCAAAAATCAAGTTTTAGCTAATTAATTAAAAATATTTATTAAATAATGATAATAAAGCCACGCTTATACTATTCATGGTCACATATTCACAATTATAGGTCACATATTTTATTTATCGGTCACATATCATCAAATTAATTTGTTACAGATTTTTTCGAAGTTACAAGTCACAATTTTGATAAGTCAGATTATGTCGACGTTACAGATAAAAAAATTATAGTTCACAAATTCAAAAAATTATAGTCACAGGTCACATATTTTCAAATTTGATAGTCACATATTACTTTTTTTAGTCACAAATGATCAAATTTTAAGGTCACAAGTCAAATAGCCGGTCACCACCAACTCTACTGCCACCGCCGTTACTTGCAACCACCATTACCCCGTCGCCATTGCCACCGCCATCGTCAACACCAACACCAACATCAACAAAATCGACGCAACCAGATCCGCCGCCACCACCAAACATAGAAAAAAAAAACCACCATCACCATCTAAACCACACCATCGCTGCCTCCAGATCCACCAGCAACACTGTCGCCGCCAAAAATACGAATATCGCCACACCGCACCACAACACCCACATAGCACCAACAAAATCAGCTTCCACAAACATAGAACTCACATCACACGCCACCAACACAAATCGGCTTCCACTCACACCACACCAACAAATCGGCTTTTACACACGTCTGCGCATCAAGCCACTATCGCATCGCCACCGACTAGCTAGTCGCACAGCGCAGCCACAATGACGTCGCCGTGAGCACTGACTCCGCGGCCCTCAGATCAACGGGTGACGACTTCGACCGGCCAGATTGCTCACAACACCAACTGCGAGGGCATCGCACCGCAGCAACTATGCCGTCGCTCGACTCTCACGTCTCCGATGAGAGTACTTTTCAACAATGATGGAAGTTTGAGGTAGAGAGGGAGAGGGAGACGGTGGAAAGAGAGACAGAGGGAGGCGAGATGTGAAAAATCTGAGGATATGAAAAAATGATTAGGGTTTGTTTGGATTAGATAGTGTGGGTATAAATAATATCTGATTTCTGGTTAAAAAAACATTTGCACCAGATTTTTGCACTCACATCTTTAAATACCGGGAATCATGTAATTTCCTCAAATATTTGATTGTCCTCAAAACAGATGAAGATTTGATGATTTATTTTTCCATGCTTTCTTGTATATTAGGCCATGTTCGATAGCCAATTATTTTCCATGGAAAATGGAATTCAAATTCCAACTTCCATTTTTTAGCTTTTTGACCGCATTTTTTTTTTATGGAATTGATTTTTCCACTTTTCTTGCCACCTCGACATTTTTCATCTTTTCCTGGAAAATCAGTTCCCACCAATATGGTGGTGGGAATTGATTTTTTAGGCTATTGTTGGTGGTCTTTTTTTTTTCTTTTTTATATTTTTAAATTTTTTTTTTGGGCAATGAAAACAAATTCTATCCTTAATTGTAAAAAAATATTTTCCTTTAATTGACAATTTTCATATAAAGCAAAGCCAAACGAACACTAAAAGATAGATGATTTTCTTGACATTTTTTTTTCTTTTTTTTTTTTGCAATGGAAACAAATTCCATCCCGAATACTAGTAAATTATATTCCTTTAATTAACAATTTTCATGTAAAACAAAGTCAAACAAACACCAAAAAATACTTTTATTTTAGTATTTTCCACGTAGAAAATTGTACCAATAAAAACCCATTGACAATTCCCAGTAAAATAATTTCTAGACAATTTAATTCCTTAAAATTCCTTTTCTTTCCACCCAAATTTCATCTTTGCAATCTAATGGACCCTTAGTGGAGGTTGTTATATTTGCTTCTCTCAGATGTTCCTGTAGTTCCTTGATGAACAAGAATTTAACTTCATAATCTGTAATTTCTATATATTTTCATCAAATGCACACGACCTTAGTAGTAGATGAGAATAATTGCATATACATGGGTTGACTGGTTTCTTGGTCCTTGGCTGGTACACCTGAATTCTGAGACCCGAGAAGTTTAAGTTTGAGAAAATGAAATGAGATATAATGAAAGAAGGGTGTACCCAAATTGAATTTGTGTTTGATTGGCATTGAAAATGTTTTTTAGAGAAGAAAATGTTTTCTTTGTTTTGAGGAAAATAAAACTTCTCTCCAAAAAAATGTTTTCCTCAAAACAAAGCATATTTTCAAAAGTTAGAAAATATTTTTCTAAAAAAAATTTGCAGTCAAATATTCCAAAAGTTGGAATTCGGGATGGAAAATTTTCCAATCTAACACAAAATTCTTGTCGGGAGAAGCCAGTAGAAATTTTCTGGGAAAGTTTAAACCAATAGGAACTGAACTCGAATCTTATCCTCATTAGTGAAATTTTGTAGATAGGTGTCCATATTTAACTTCAATTTACTTAATATTATAATATTTTAAAATTTCACACCATTGATATTATTCAAATAAGGGTCGGAGTTGAAATAAATCTCCAGACTAGAAGAAAGGATAAAAAGTGAGGAACAGAGTCAAAATACAAAAGATTTTGCTCCTTGTACAGAGAATATATATATACAATGGATTAAATAATATTGATTGTATTTTAAATTGTCAAATGGTAGAATAACATGTGAAATTATGTAATTTATTATATAAATCTTGATGTACATATAGCAAGGAAGAACATAAGGGATCTACCGAACAAGATCCGTTGTCTGAACAAGTTTTGAAGTGAGAAACCGAAAAATTTACATTCTTTGACAAACCAGGTCAAGAAATTAGTTCCTTGAATAATTGATAATCTTTGTCACAGTTTACCTTGTAAAAAGACTGAACTAGTGAAGCAAAGAATTTGATGGGACCATTATACTATGTACAAAAAGAAATATAAATTCATGGTAGACAAAATGGTGTGGCCATCCTCTCAGACTCAAATCATCAATAAAATGGCGTGGTTATAAATCGCCCAACAAATGAGTGAGAGTATAAAAACAAATTTCATCAAAGTTGGCAGGTAGGCTTTGTGTGAGATGCAGACCCTGGTTTGTTTTGGTTCCCCCAAATTCAAACCCCGTTCCCATCACAAATTCAAGAAATCTAGAACAATCCCATATTGCAGTCTGAGAAAAACAAGCACTAAGTCTAATTGGGCAGCCATATCAGCAACCCTTTTCGGCACCGGCTTCTTCTTAGGTCCCCTCATAGATGGGATCCATTCCAGAGTAAATCTTGTGGAATACCAAAATGGGGCAATTGATATTGGTCCTCTTCACACAAATATTTGGGTAATATAAAATAATTCCTCAAAATTATTTTTGTTGCTATTTGAATATATTTTTTCATGAATATATTGGTAGGTACCTCCTCTGCTTGGGCTGTTCTATTGCAGTGTGGGGTTACTGCAACTTGTGCTTGATCAGGGGTTGCCATCTGAGGCAATCAACAGTAGCCCAGAGAAAACTGCTGCTTCATTTATGTGAGTCCATCTATGCCGACCATCATCCTTTACTCCAAACTTTGGTACACAGGCAGAGCTATTTATTTATTTCTTTAATCAGAAACACCATCAAATTCTAGCTAGACTAGGTTTTATGCCTCAATTAGACTCAATGACCCTCGATACTAATAGCAATCATGCTAGTATAAAACACAATCATTTTTTCCATCATATCATTTTTTGCCACATAGGATTCTGTCAACGCTTGTGTCATAAATTTTCTGGCTAAGGAGCTTAATCCATTCTAATAGTGGAAAATAAGAGTAAAGCTAAAGTGACGAGGATTTTGGACAGGTTTTGGAAACAGCTGTTGCGTGTCAGCACATGCTTCCTTCTTTTTTTAATAAAAGTGGTACCTCATGAGCAGAAATAGAGTAGTGTAAACTTGGAAGTAGGAGCGAGTGAAAAGGTAAATAAGAATAAAAAGTGTAAAAAACCAATTGAAAAGACATGGATACTGGTAATATATTGAATGATGAATGGCAGAGCCCTGGTGCTGTTCATTGAATTAAGTGCAGAATTGTACAAAGCTGGAGTAGCAGACAACATTGAAGCCTACATATTATTTGCTGGGGCAGAATTGGTTTGGTTACTGCTGGATAAGACTAGATTGGGATTTGCACTTGCTTGTGTTGTAGGCCTTTGTTGCCCACTTGCAGAAATTCCCATTATGAAGTAAGACTTGATCTACCCATATAATCCCATTATTAATCAACTTTATTTTGAATAATCAAATTGTTCTTTTCGATAGACTGTTTGGGCTCTGGAACTATCCCCAAGCAAATGTCGAGATATTCGGTCAGGTAATTTGCATGTTTGGTAGATAGAAATGTACATTACAGAATTTTAGGCTTTGTTGTTTGTTTAATGCATTTGATTTTGCAGGGACTAGTAAGTTGGACGATGACTTGCTATTTCGTGTATACTCCATTCTTGATAAATCTTTCGCGCTGGATCAAATCGATCACTGCTACTGCAAATTCTGAAGAAAGATCAACTTCTCAGTAGAGTTCTAAAGACTCGTCAAGGTAATGGACGAAATTAGAATTGTTCTTTATTAGTGGATGTAAATTGTCGACTCTACCAGTTTTCCGTTTCAAATTTTCAAATTGTAAAAGTTTATTGTTGGTACTATTAAATGGAAGAGGTAAGGGAAAAGTATACTTTGGGTAAATGCGGCAAAATGTATGTTCTATATTTCAATTCAACGAGTCCAAGCAAATCAAATCCTAGTAGTACTTGTAAATATTGGATAAGTGATGCTTGACATACGTGATCACATTCACATATGCCGTTGTGTCGATATCTAATAACCATTCTGTTAGAAATGAGATGTTTAAATCATATTTCACAAAATTGTTCTTGAATTGATTTATATTTTTCTATTTATTGAACGTATAGGATTAATTGTTCTCTCAAACAGTTCCATAAAATGCCAATGATAATTCCAACCATGTAAGTTTAAAAGAGGGGCCTTTTTGGTTTCTCGTCGCCCAAAATGGCTTTGGATGGACTCCTTGTACCCTCCACACGTTCCGCACATCGAATTGTCTATTTTATTTATTATTTCAAAATCAACAATAAATAAACAGGCTTTACCTTAAACCATATAAACGTTTTGCAGCTAATTTTATATTGCTTGGTGTACAGTTTTTAAAGTTGTATATCTTTACATTCTCCTCGCAATGAGGGGCTCACATGAATTAAATATTTGTGAGCCCTTCAACATGTGAGTGGGCTGTACACCATAGCATATAAATGACTTTTTCTTTTTTTTAATCTAGTAGACAAGGTAGGTTATATATATATATATACTAGTCGTTATCACGTGCGTTGCACGAATTTTGTATTTATCATATTTTTATTAGTGTATGAATTTTAGTTTTTTTGGAAAGTTTTTGAAGTAATATCTAAAAAAAATTTCATGATATAAGAAAATAATTGTAAATTATTTTTATAATTCCATAACAATATGTTATCTAGAAAAAATACGCTTGTATATTTCATACTTGAATAAGAAATATACAAACTATTTTGCTTGTATTTTTTGATAGTGTTGATATGATTGAATTGAATGTGAAAATTATATTTCTAAATTTTGTGTAATTCAATATTGAAAAAAAAAACTCTCCGCATAGTGCGGAGTAAAAAAAAAAACCTCTCCGCACAGTATGGAGAGATGACAAACCAACTCTTCTCATAGTACGGAGAGCAAAAAAAAACTCTCCACATTGTGCGGAGAAAGTTAATCTCTTCGCACAGTGCGAAGAGTTGGTCCATGGCAAAACTCTCCGTACAGTGTGTAGAGAGTTGAACCATATGCGGAGTAAAAAAAAGTGTGGAGAGAAAAAAACCTCTCCGTACAGTACGGAGAGAGTTGAACCATATGTGGAGAGTTGGCAAACTCTTCGCACAGTGCGGAGTAAAAAAAAATCTCCGCACAGTGCGGAGATATGACAAACTAGCTCTCTTCATAGTACAGAGAGAAAAAACTCTCCGCACAGTGCAAAGAGTTGTTTTCAAATTCCTTAATTACAAGTAAAATTTCAAGATTATAAATTTTTTGTATATACAACGAAACAAAGTCGAAAAACATGGCTCAAAATCAATTATGTTTTCTTTAAATTCCAGTCACAACTCAATTTTTGAGCATGCAAATCATATTTATGGTATTGCAAAGGAGCTTTCTCGTAATTCATACAATGAAACAATATGTGAGTTGTGCAAATAATGGGATATTGATAGTACCATGACATTACTTTCACAAATGGAAGCTCTAGGATACCACTAAAATTCAATATTTTACACTTGCTTGATAATAGCTCTTGGACATTAGAAGTGGATACAATTTTCAATGAAATTATACTTTCGAATTGTAGATCAGGAATTAAAGTATTCAATGCATTGCTCAAAAGTTGTTTGAGAAAAGGCCTCTTGGAACTTGCAGATAAAGTCCCGAGAGTTTTTGTTTTTCTCTTCACACTGTAAGGAGATATAATTTGCCATCTCTCCGCACTTTGCGGAGTCTTTTTTTTCTCATGTGCGGATATTTTTTTTTGTCTCATGGAGTTTATATATACTAAAATTATTATTATTTTTTTAATGTTGTTGGTATGATGCGTGTGTGGAAGAATATTTGTCAATCTCCATAAACAAAATTTTTCATAAAATACAAAAAATAAAATGCATAATAAATCTTCTTATTACGTTAATAAAATTACAATAATTTTTTTTTTTACAGATAACATTAAAAAAAATCATTTTTATCTTCAACAAAAAAAACACATTTAAAAATTAGCAATTTCATAATCATTTTTTTAATTCTCAAAATACAATTATAAAAAAAGAAACAATATTGAATTACAACATTTAATACTTAAGAAATTTAATATTAAATAAATTTTATACATTTATAACAAATTATAAATTCATATATGCAACTTATCGTATTTGCAGGCAGCTTATTGTATATACAGCTTATCGTATATGCTGCCTACCGTATCTGTAGTTTACCATATTTACAGCATACCGTATTTGCAAATAATTTACCGTATTTGTAGCATACCGTATTTGCAAACACCTTACCGTATATGTTGCCTACCGTATTTGCAACTTACTGTATATACTGCCTACCGTATTTGCAGCTTACTGTATTTTTATATACCGATTTTTGCACTTACAAATATCGAGAATGCAAAACACCATACATTCACTTACCAAACCGAATTTCAAAAAAAAATTCAGATTTTTATTTTTCCAACATAAGCATAAAATAAATATTAAATATATATGAAGCACAAAATATAAATACATATGAATATGGTGCTCAATCTTCAATTTTTCAATATTGAATTACACAAAATTTAGAAATTAATCTTCACATTCAACTCGATTATATCAACACTATCAAAGAATACAAGTAAAATAATTTGTATAATCTCGTATATTTCTTATTCAAGTATGAACTATACAAGTATATTTTTCTAGATGACACAATACTGTTATGCAATTGTAAAAATAATTTATAATTATTTTCTTATATCATGGAAATATTTCTAAATATTGTTTCAAAAACTTTCCAAAAAATTAAAATTCATACATTAATAAAAATACGATAAATGCAAAATTTGTGGAACACATGTGACAGTCACTGTGCGGAGATGTTTTTTTTTTTTTTAACTACGCACTATATGGAGAGTTTGCCAACTCTTCGCACTGTACGAAGTTTTTTTTTTTTTGCTTTTTTTACTCCGCACTGTACGGAGAGTCCGCACTTTCTGAGGACAGTGTCCACATAGATTGTGCGGACTGTCCACACAGAATGTCATCTCTCCGTATTGTGCGAAGAGTTTTGCCATGGTGTTTGCCATCTCTCCGTACTGTGCGAAGAGATTTTTTTTTAATTTCGCATTGTACGGAGAGTTGGAACTCTCTGCACATGGTTTGCAATCTCTTCGCATTATGCGAAGAGCTTTTTCTTCCTTTTTTACTCCGCACATGATTTTCCATCTCTCCATACTTTTTTTTTGCTCACGGTAGTTTATATTTACTAAATTTATTATTATTATTTTTAATGCTAGTAGCATGATGTATGGAAGAACATTTGTTTGACATAATTATTTTTTTAATGCTAGTGGGATGATGTGTGGAAGAAGATTTGTTTGACATAAACAAAATGGAAAACAAAAAATGACATCATGCATAGTAAAATTGGATTGGATTCATTTACTATTGCACGAACTCTCGCTGCACGCCAATCTCTCTCTCGAGCGTTCAACGCAGGGAGCCTGGCCTTGCTTATTGCCAACCCATCACTCGAAGGGCAGGTGTGTTGCTCACTCAGCATCAGATCGACGATTGAGCATCATTATGTTCCAATTCGTGATTCATTTCGCGTTTTGACACTTTTTTTATGTAATTTCCATCTTTAAGACTTTTATGATGGTTTTCGCATGTTTTGTTCACCTATGGTTGACTTCTCGTTTTGATTATAACAAACAAATTATGTTTAACAATTGTGTTTGAGTGATTATAGAAGTTATGACAAATGTGGACAAAATAACGCTTTTGAAACTTTCACAAAATTGAACAAAGTAGAAGTCAAGCTACACATCAAGTCAAAGAGCACTTCATCAAGTCAAACAAAGAAGAGATTAAAAGAAATTAGACTTAGACACCTTAATCTCAAATGTAAAGGTAAAATACTTTAATATTTGGCAAATACATCATTTGAAGCTCAAGAAAAGTTTCTTCGCACAACAAACACAATTTTTGCATAAATATTTTTTTCTAACGCATGAATCTAATTATACACATTAAGAAATGTCAAAATCTTGAAAAAACAAGTTAGAAACATCCTTCATGAGATTACACCATTTTAAAACATTAAAAAAGGAATATTTCTAACTGCCAGACACAAACTGGCCTAGAGGATGCATCCGGTAGCTCTGGTGGACGCGTCCAGTGATCCTAGCGGACGTCTGGTACGGCAGGTTTGTCCAACGATCCAAAAATTGAATATTCTGACTTTTGAACAAAAAATGGTTAGTTGACCATTCGGTAAGCTAAAGGACATCCGTTAGCCTTGTCTGGTAAGATAGAACTTTTGACGATTTTGCTGTTATAAATACCAGATCATTTTGCATTCAAAGACAGACCTTTGTGAGCATTAAACTAAGATATTATTGATCTTAACTACTCAATCATTTTTCTATATCTATCTTTTCAACTCATTTACATTAGAAAAACTTTTGATTGATTCAACTTTTGAAAGTCATTTTATTCATTAAAGTTTTTCTTATCTAACACTTGAGCTTCAATTATTGCTATTTACTAAAGTGTTAGTAATATTCTCTTATTGTACTCAACACCAAATATATCATTTATTACAAAAGAAATCTCTATTTGTAAACTCTTTATTTTTTAAACTTGTGGGTCGGGTTGAGGTCCCGAAAATCTTAACATTGTAAAATGATCTGTGCTCCTAGGGTGTAAGTCACCGGAAGCGTTGTAAGAATGTTGGATTGCACCATAAGTCAATCAATATAATGAAAAAGACATTGCTCATGACGGAGAGCTTAATAACGGGGGACGTAGATCATTGCATTGGATCGAACCTTTGTATCATATCGTTTGGCTTCAGTTTCCTTTTACTTATCTTTGCTTTTATTTATTACTTGTAGTTTCATCTTAGTCTTTGCTCTTTTTCATATTTAAGAATATTTGATTAATGGCTACATTTGAGTAAGTATTAATTGTATACTTAGAATTATTTTTCGAAAAAGTTGCAATAATCAATTCACCCCTCTCTTGGTTAACTAGTCTTGGGCTTCCATGTTCCCTATATATAGTAGACTCTTCTTTATAATTAGAACGAACTAGACAATATTGTAAACACAATATTTTTGTATTCTTTTTTCACATTATAGTGAATTCTCCTTTCCTCTATCAAATTTCTTGTGTTCTTCTTGTATATTGATTGATATTTTGTATTGTACAATATAATCTCATCCTTAATTCCTAACAAGTGATATCAGAGCCAAGTTTATTGTTCTTGGTGAGTTTTGATTTCTTTTTGGAATGTCAACCTCAAAGTATGATATATCGCGTTCGGATCTCAATACATGATTCTCGTTGTGGTAGGTAAGATGCGAGTAGTGCTCGTTCAGATGAATTTGGACGATGTCTTATTGGGATTTGACAACATGTCCTCAAATTAGTCGATGTGCACTAACCTGCCGCTTAATGCGCTCAGATAGCTTGGTAATCCCTCACCGCCAACCCACTGCTCCAGTGACGAGTGCGCCGATCGCTTAGCACCTGACTGGAGCTCAAGCGCCATTTTGTTCTGGTCCGTTATCAGTTTCACGTTTTAACATATATTTAATATTTTTTCCATCTTTACACTTACATTAGGATATTAGCATGTTCCTTATATATAGTAGACACTGTTTTATATTTAGAACAAGTTCGACAATATTGTAAACACGATATTTTTGTATTCTTACTCATTGTTATAGTGAATTCTCATTTCCTCTGCCAAATTTCTTGTGTTCTTGCGCTGTGATTGCTGCTTCGTATTGTGCCATATAGTCTCGCCTCTGATTTCAAACATAACATGTAATCTAATCTTTCTAATATAAGCATTTTATTCATTTTTAGTTTATATAAGTTTATTAGTTACTTCAAATGATACGGTCTTTACCAACTACGGCTACATTTATTGCTTGGTATATGATGCCTCGACATTTAATACTACCATTCTACTAATGGATTTGAAGTCGCCTAGTTGAACATCATGGTAAACTTCCCATTTCTCAAAGTGCTATCGTAGTTAGTGATATAATATGCTCCTGCTCAAAAAAGGCAATGATCTCTCGTAGGAAAGGTTGGACAAGCTTAGTGGAAATATGAATTACAAAATTTTATGTTAGGAAAATATGAAAAGAAATTAGAAATACTTTTGTGTTGCACACAATTTTCTTATAAAAAATATTACAATAAATAGAGCAACAATAAAAGAGAGAAAATCTGATTGTTGATGTAATAGCAATATTGAAAGGAACCGAGTCCTATGTTATATATAGTTTTCTTAACACATATTCGTCCCTCACTTCGGCGCAAGAGGACTGATGATATCTGTATCACGTGATACAATGGCTAAAAACAGTTAACTAGTACCTTGTCACTACTTTGTCGAACTAAGAATGCTTACAATTCTATCACCTAGATAGAAAAAATTACATAAACTATTAAAAACAAAGCTCTTGAAACAAAGAGAAAGAAGATATATTTAGAGAGGGGAGTGGAATTCTCAAATTTTTGGTGTATGAAATAAGGAGGATAATACATTCTTATATAATACTAGGATGATGGGATTTCAATTTCCTATTAACTTCTGTTTAAAATGAAAATATTACAATAGCCATTAGGGTTTTGTAACTAAAAGTACTAAACCTAGTTAATTAAACAATATATACCAATTTTTCATTTTGGATAGTTAGTCAAAACGTCTTATAAGCAGATTGACACACAAGTCTGACTGGAACAGCTCAATAGAATTAAGTCTTACACATTATAGTCTATTACTGAATTAAATAGTAATGAACACAAAATATAACATGGTAAACCCCTAAGAGAAATATCCCAGGCCCATGCCATGGTAAAATTAATCATTATTAAAGAATGAAAAACACAATAGCTTCGATTTAGTAATTTTGCAAAATCAAACAAAAGTAAATAAAGAACAATTACGTCATTTTCTTATTCCTTTTGACTTGTGGGAGAAGTGGAATGAAACTCTCACGTCTTGACTTTATTGCTACTTCACTATTGTATTCGGTACCAATCACTACTTGGATTAAGATTTACTAATCTTAACTCACGTCAAGTAGCCTGATCTTTGAGTATGATTATATATCAATCACACACAGGTGTGTTCTCTTCAATTACAGTTGAAGAACACGATTTTTTCTTTGAGAAACTTTGTTGGAATATTAGCTTGTCAGAACTTATTGGAGATACTCAAAATACATCTGAACTTCATGTAGTAGATTAGCCGACAGTAAATCATTTTCTCTCAAAGCTTTCGTATGTCCCTTAATGATCTTCTTATCTTATATAAAGATCCATCGAGTTTTTTGGAATGTCTCTTACCTAAAAATAACCAAGTTATACAACGTAACAATCAAGTCGTATATGGTTGATATAATCAATAATTAAATTAAGAAAAGTTACAATACGTAGCCGGGGAATCTATTTACCTATAGGACCCAGTTACTCCAGACTAACTATCTTACCTGTTTGGACTCCATTAGTTGAACACGTTTTGCACATCTTTTGACATTCAAAAATCATTCTAATTTAGAGCAAGACAACTTAATAGGTAAAATATAAAGAATATTTACTTACAATCTCTCCTTTGGCTTAGCTTAATTTCTAAAACTTTTAAATTTTTTAATGTCACTTTTGTAAGTTTATATAAATAAAATGATTACAATGTGCATTATGTGGCAATAAAATGTAGAAAAGATCTTGAATTCGCAGTTAGACAAAAAGTTTTTTCTAAAATTGTGGCCTCAGAAAGGGGTGTTGAGATTTGGCAAGTAAGGAAGTTGAGCCCACGATACATTGGACCTTGTGAGATTACTGAGCGGATTGGTCCAGTTGCATATCGATTAGATTTGCCAACTAAATTATCCAGGATCCATGATGTTTTTCACGTTTCTATGATCCGCAAGTAAATTGAGGATCCTTCTCATGTGCTAGAGTCTCAACTAGTTCAATAGAAGGAAGAAAAGGAAAAGAAGAAAAGGAGAAAGAAGATGAGAAGAAGAAGGGAGAAGAGGTAGTTCAAACATGATTTTAATTCTCCGTTCTCTTTATTTTCTTCAAGAGATAGAGAAATATTTTGTGTTGACGTTGCTAGGGTTTAATTTGTTGGTTTACATTTCAGATTGAAGGAAAGAGCATGATTTCAAGCCAATCTTTTTGAGTGGTAAATGATATTTACATTAAGATAAGAAATAATATTTTTGGACAAAACCTAGAATTCTTATTTGTGGAAATGATTGTGGTGATGAAATACTCACATGAAAGCATGTTTTTATGGAGCAAGATGAAAGTTAAGTTGGTTGAGTTGTTTGTGTTAGTTTTTACTAGATTGAATGGTGTAATTATTTTTATGCTTGGGAAAGGCTATTTTGATGAATTAGATATTAGTAAAAGAACTAGAAAGTGGAGTTAGCACCAATTGATTAAAGGAAAATTTGGAAAATTTACTTTAGTATCGAAAAATTTAGTTTAGGTATTATATCATTAGAGATAAAAAAAAAAAAAAATTCTTGATTTGATAGTAGTTAAATTGGTTATCTTGTATCGTATTTCAGATGTGACAAGGAGATTGGAAAAGCTTACCGGCCATCCTAGTCCATAGGTTGTATTATGTGAATGGAAAAACTTATTTTTCATAAATAAGTATTTATTAAATTTATATTAGATCGGAAGATTAATTATTTCATATAGTTTGTTGACAATAGGATTTTATGAATAAAGTGGATTTTATAGTAAGTTCTTTTTAAAGTTAAATTCAATTTAATTATATCAATTTATTAGCATGTTATATGAGTATATAAGTTATTTTTAAAACCACCATAAAGTACCCAGGTGATTTTATCCTAATCCGCACATTTTTATTAGCATGTTATATGAGTATATAAGTTATTTTAAAACCACCATAAAGTACCCAGGTGATTTTACCCTAATTCGCACTTGTGTGATGTGTTTTCGCAGTGTATGATTTCATATGGTTATTTTACTTACTTGTACTAGTGTGAACGTGTTTCCACAGTGTATAATCAGTTATGATGATTTTACCCTACATTATTATGGGCACCTCTACTTGCGTATGGCCAGAATTACAGAATTATAGAATTTCAGAGTTTCAGAAATACAAAATTTAATAGCTTTGTCATGTGTATCGATATTAATCAATAGATGAGTAAGGTTATTTTGGATACCTTTTTGTGTGATTTTTCAGAATTACATAACTTATTAGATTTCAAATTACAAAATTTAACATATTCAGCTTAAAGAATAAAGATTTTAGCTTATAGTAAGGTGAAATGATATTTTTATTATATATCAGTTTTCAGAATGTTGGCATAAATGGAAAGAGTATACTTATTTGCAAAATATTTACTCATTGAGTTACAAACTCATATATTTTGTCACCCTTTTCTCATCAAATAGCAGCTGAGTTGAGCAGTATTGAAGTTTGTTGATCTACTGAGTTGAGCCATACATTATCATTCGTTGTATGCCTCATCTTGTTAGTTTATATAGTTCAAATGTTTTGGGGTAGATACATCTTTTGTCAGAAAATATATCTATATCATGGGCTCACTATATATTTTTGTATATGTTGTGTAGTTGGAGTCTTCTAGTTTGTAATGCATGTAGACAACATTTAAGTGTGCCTTATTTTGTATAGTTTGTGTTTTGAGGCGCCGGTGTACTTGTTTTATATTATATGTATTGATTTGGAGAAATTGATTGTTGACCAGGTGGTTTTAGTCATATAAAGTGCCAAAAATGGCAATAAAATGTAGGAATAATGTAGACTAAACGTAAAAACATACTCTATCAAACTGAATCAGTGGCAAAAAGTGTTCAAAAAATTACTACTCCTTTTTCGAAATTAAGATAGCCCACTATAACGACGAGGAAATAAGCAAACCATCAACTGAGAATATATATCAAATAGTTAGTTTAAGTTCTACAATCCACGAAATAGCTAAAGCAAATAGTTTAGAAGTTAGAGAAGTATAACCAGCCATCATTGCTTTTTGGCTTACTTAGTCTCAGATGATTTTCCCTCACCACCACACTTGCGAGATGGAGCAGGGTCTACATGCTAACTATCGCCAGTATGTCTTGGAGGAGGTAAGTCAGAACCCTGCAATTCTGGTACGTTCTGAGAGGGACTACTAGCAGTAGATGGCTGAATACTAACTTCTTGGCCGTTTAATTCATGAACACCAAGATAGGCCAGGGACTCTACTAACTGCACACAAGCATGAGCTCATTAGAAAATTTCTGGTTACAGAGTAGGATTTTCCCAACCTAATTTTTCACAATGCCTAGCTGATTTTCGAACACTTCGAGTCGTTTCGAAATGTCATGGAAAGGAGTATTCCTAGATACCCTAAGGATAGAAGTTGGGATGCCATCCCTATTACTAAACTCTGTCAATCTAAGTCCTAGAATCAATGTAGAAATTGATTAGATGGTAGGGCAAGATCTCCAAATCAAAGAGGAAGTGATGATTATATTCGGATATTGGATTTTATTCTGTTTGGCTCTCTTTGGCCCTTCATAGATGATCTTGTCAAAAATCAACTTGATTAAGTTTAAAGGCATTTTTGTTCCCAATATAAACAATATAATAGCCCTATCATGAGAAAGATCAGAACAATGCGTGAGAGGATCCAAATTGTGAAGCAAGATCTTGAATAATTCTTAGTTAATCTAGAGACTGGCAAGTTATCAACCTGGTTAGGCTAGTTCCTTCTTGTTAGCGTCGGTGGTTAACTCGTCTTCGTTCTCTCAAGTACTTCATCAAGTCCCACCAATCCCTCATGACAAATGGACTGAACTTTACCAACCTTTATCGGATATAGGTGTCCATCAAAATGGATTTTCCATTTAAGCAATGTTCTTTCGAATATTCGGGTAGAACTCCTTCACAACATTCAACATGAACTCCTCCAAGTTTTCCTTGAACTCCTCAATGAAAGTTTAGTTAGCGGTAAAGGATATATATAAATTTTCATTATCCTTCAAGAGAAATTGGTAATTAAAAGAATTAATAGATTGCCTACCTCGCGAGAAGGTATCGAACCTTAATAACGTAGGCTCAGACGCGCACAGGTGTCTCCAGTACTTTGTAGGCACCACCACTTGAGGTAAGAGGTGCAGACTTACTAGCAGGAGTGTGGCGCGGTCCATTCCCTAACCTTCTATTTTCAATTTTCTTCCCTGGTAGCCTTGTCGTTTGGTTGTAGTGTTGACTTAGAGGAAGTGTCAGACTCTTTAGCCAAGGGTTCAAATCGCGAATCAGATTTTTGGGAATCCCCTTCAACAAATGCAGTGGTTTGAACTTTTTCAAAATTTGGTTTATCCAGTGCGTCAAGACTTTTCTCCTCGGCCCCAAACCCTTGATAGCAATCTATCTTTTCGTCAGTGTTCTTAACATCATCTATACTGTTATCATCTCCACTTTCCTAAAAGGGTTCAGAGTAAGGCTCAGGTATCAAAACATTCTTACTAGGGTATGACACAGGTTCATTTAAATGACATATTCAACGATTGGTGATCGATGGTTTACTTTCTTTAGCGTTGTCTGCCTCAGATGCCTCCTTCTGTGCAGTGGCATATTGGCCATTGCCTCCTCTTGATCCAATTGGGTAGGTTTAGATGGAAACGGTTCATGAATGTTATGGAGAGGAACAAGGAGGACAGGAAACCAACTGGAGTTGGAGATGGAGGAAAAAAATGAATCACAGAGCCAGGAAGAAAGAAGATGAAGTAACGGCTTAACGGAATTTGAATTGAAGAAAGGGCATTTTTGTTTTAAGTAACACGGCGTCGTTTTATTGAAAGAGAAATTGCAATAGTGGAAAACACGCTTATTCCTTTATTTTCCTTTATGTGTTTTTTTTCTCATTCCCTTTTGGTTATAACTGCACTGGACGGCAAGAACGAGGATTTTTTGTCAGAATCATATTCTCGTAAGTTTCTCTCTTAGCTTTTTCTTAGTTCATTCTCTTTTCTATCTTCTATCTTTTCTTCTCTACAGCGGTTCTTGAATTGTAATGGTTTCCTTTGATTACAATTAAATTACTGGGTTATCTCCTTTTACCTGTTGGTGGTTAATTTTAAGGGTTATAAGTGAGTTTGGCTATTGTTAGCAGACCTAACTATAACATTTGGTATCAGAGCAGTACGTGAGTTGGGGAGATGGAGACTCGAAGCAAAACACATGAAAAACAAGTTAAAACGATCAAAAAGTAGCTAGGGGATCTGAGTGTGGTTTACCAGAGTACGGATTAGGCTGTGAAGCATCAGTGTAGAAGGTAGGATACACTTAAAGGATTGATGACTGAGATGAACCAGAAGTATGAGAATATTGTTGGAATGTTGGCCAAAATGAGTGGAGAAACACTGAATTATAGTTCGAGGAATCACTCAGAGAATGGAAAATGAATTCACATAGAAGAGCACCCAACTCCCATTGCATCTGAAAGGAAAATACTATATTGTGGGGCAGGACATTATTCTTCTCAGGAGAGTGTTAAGATGGGCTATAGGATGAATACCAAAATCCCCAAAGTAGACTTCACTTACTTCTGTGGAGAATGCCCTAGAGAATGGTTTAGAAAGGCCAGAAAGTATTTTCAAATGCATCAAGTGCCTGATGAGTTAAGAGTAGGTATGGCTAAAATGTACTTGAAGGGAAAATCAGATATATGGTTCCATGGTTTTATAACTAGCCACCCAAATACAGATTGGGGGTTGTTATCTATTAAATTATGTAGAAGATTTGCTGAGAATACAGCTGAGGAGGTTATTGAGATATTCAGCAAGTTAAGACAAAAATGATCCATCATTGATTACCAAGAGCAATTTGAGGAGTTAAAATCCTAGGTGATGTTGGCTTTATCCCCACCTACCTAAGTCTTACTATATATCAATTTCCACCAGTGGATTGAAGGAGGAGATAAAATCAATGGTGAAAATTATCAAGCCTACTACTTTAGCTAAAGCTTTTGAAATGGCTATTTTACAAGAGAACACCATCAATGCTCTAAACAGAGAAACCAAACCGTATAAGCCCTACTCACAAGAGAACACCATCAATCCAATTTCAAACCAAAGAAACTAGCCATAAATCCACCCCTCATTTAGAACCAAGCCCCAAAAATTCCACCAAACCCCTAAATTTTAAAGCCATCGCATCATCAGATTTCCAAACAAAAAGAGAATTGGGATTGTGTTACAAGTGTGATGAACAGTACACTAGGGATCATATGTGTAAAAATCAAATGTAGAACTTCATTTTGGTGGATGACAAGGAAAGGAATGATGTTGATGAATCGCTTAAGGATGAAGGAGGGCAGGAGGTAGAAGAAGATTCGGAGGAGATAATGGAAATTTCCATCCATGTCTTAGTGGATAGCAATAGAACTAGAACTATAAAGCCCCCAGGAAGGATAAAGGGAAGAAGAATCTCCATCTTGATTAATGGCTGGAGTACCCACAGCTTCATAGATGAGCTGCTGGCAAGCAATATCAATTGTAGAATTCAACAAGTAAAACCTGTATTCGTGACAGTGGCAGGTGGAGAAAAGTTGATCAGTGGGGCTGTATACAAACTGTTGGTCTAGAGAATGCATAATTTAGAATTCCAATATCAAGTAAGCGTACTTAAGCTAGGAGGGAGTGATAAGGTATTGGGGTTAGATTGGCTAAGCCAATTCAATCCTGTGCTCTCTAAAATTGAACTACATAGTGAGGTCATCAAATAAGAGTTCAAAATGATGACTGAGGTGGAGTAGAAGAGTTGGCTCACGAGTCAAAACTATGGGTAATAGCCCAAATCACCCTCAGCATGATAAGGGATCAAAAGTTGTGCCAGCTGAAGTACAAGCTGTAGTGGACTGGTTTTCCCTAGTTTTTTCAGAACCAAAAGGATTGCCTTCTGCTAGATTTAATGATCATCATATACTAATCAAAGAAGGAGCACGGCCCTTTAAACTTAGACCTTACAGATGTCCATATGTACAAAAGACATAAATAGAGAGAATGGTAAAAGAAACAAAAGAAAGTAGAATGATAGAATCAAGGAATAGTCTCTATGCCTCTCCAGTTCTTCTAGCAAAGAAAGCAGATGGGACTTGGAGATTTTGTGTGGATTACAAGAAGCTCAATAATTTGAATATTAAAGATAAGTGCCCTATGCCATTGATTGATGAACTAATAGATGAATTAAAGGGAACAAAATGGCTCACCAAGATAGACTTGATGGTAGGGTACCACCAAATCAAAGTAGCAGAAGAGGATATCCACAAAATTGCTTTCAAGACTCATGAGGGACTCTATGAGTTTAGGGTGATGCCATTTGGACTCACCATTGCTTCTGCTACGTTCCAATGTTTGATGAATGAAGTGTTCAAAGATCAACTTAGAAAATATGTTTTAGTATTTCTCGATGACATTCTGGTCTACAACACTGACCTTAAAACTCATTGTGAGCATGTAACTGAAGTCCTAGAACTACTGAAGAGACATCAACTTTATGCAAAGGGTAGTAAGTGTTCTTTTGGACAGCAGAGAATTGAATATTTGGGACATGTAATTACTACTGAAGGAGTGGCTGCTGATCCCTCTAACGTAGTTGCCATACAGGAATGGCCTAAGCCTATGAACATTAAACAATTGAGAGGGTTCTTACATAGTGCATTACAGGAGGTTTGTGAGTGGATATGGAGTTGTAGCTAGGCCTTTGACTAACATACTGAAAAAGGATAAATTCAATTGGGGTGAAACAGCTGAAATGGCATTCCAAGAATTGAATATTGCTATGAGTTCCACACCTGTATTTGCCCTTCCAGACTTCGCCATACCTTATATTATTGAGACTGATGTATGCTATGGGAGATTGGGGCTATATTGATGCAAAATAAAAGACCCATAGCCTATCTGAGTAAGGGAATTAATAGCAGAAATTTAGGTTTATCCATTTATGAGAATGAGCAACTAGCCTAGGTAACAGCCGTGGGAAAGTGGAGACACTATTTGGAAGGGTACTATTTCATCATTAAGACAGATCATCAAGCACTTAAATACCTGCTAGAACAAAGAATTACTACCCCCTTGCAACAGAAACGGTTAACTAAACTCTTGGGACTTAGCTATGAAATCCAGTACAAGAAAGGGATAGATAACGAAGTGCTTGAAGCCTTATCCAGGAGAGACACACTAATGATGTTGAGTGCTTAGCCATCACTACTATAGTACCAAGTTGGATGTGAAAGATTAGCGATAGTTATCAAGGGGATAATGAGGCTGGAAGTAAAATCACTGCGCTACTCTTAAATACTCAATCAAAACCAGATTATACCTACAGGAATGGATTACTCAAATTTAAATCCGAACTATTTGTTGGTTCTGGAAGAGAAGTGAGGAAAAAATTAATTAAGGCCATTCATTCATCACAGGGAGGGGGACATTCTAGAGTTCAAGCTAGTACACATAGAGCTAAGTGTCACTTTTACTGGCCTAGTATGATTATAGAGATTAAACAAGCAGTGTTGGAGTGTGACACTTGTCAAAGGTGTAAGGGGGAACATATAGCATATCCTGGACTCCTACAACCACTACTTGAACCTCAGCATGCGTGGAGTCATATTTTTATGGATTTTATAGAAGGACTGCCTACCTCTGGAGGAAAGAATGTGATACTAGTTATGGTGGATAGGTTCACCAAATATGGGCATTTTCTTCCTTACTCAGCTGAAACAGTAGCAAAATTGTTCTTGGACAACATCTACAAACTTCATGGAATGCTACAAAGCATTGTTACAGATAGAGATAAAATATTCACCAGTGAATTCTGGCAAGGATTGTTCAAACAAATAAGGGCCAAGTTACAATTGAGTTCGGCTTACCATCCCCAAATAGATGGGCAAACTGAAAAATTAAATCAATGTCTGGAGATGTACCTGAGATGCATGGTTTTCAAACAACCTAGACAATGGAGTAAGTGGAATAATCTAGCTGAATGGCGGTACAACACTACCCTTCACACCTCTATTAAAATGACACCATTTGAGGCACTTTATGGCATCCAACCTCCACGGTTGGCTTTGGGACCTTACCAACAAGAAGCTGGTGGCAAAGTATTATGGTCCCTACAAAGTAATTTAGAAATTGGGAAAGGTTCCATATAAATTGGAACTGCCAACGGAAGCTCAAGTCCATCTGGTATTCCCTGTCTCCCTTTTGAAGGAGATTGGGGATAGGGATACCCCAGTTCTTGCATTTCCAGATCATCATGTGCGCGAAAAACAAGCTCTAATAGAACCTTGGGGACAAGGTTGTTCTAAGGGGGAGGGATATTATGGAGAGGAACAAGGAGGACAGGAAACCAACTGGAGTTGGGGATGGACGAAGAAAAGGAATCACAGAGTCAGGAAGAAAGAAGATGAGGTAACGGCTTAACGGAATTTGAATTGAAGAAATGGTAGTTTTTGTTTTAAGTGATATGGCATTGTTTTGTTGAAGGAGAAATTGTAATAGTGAAAAACGCACTTCTTCCTTTATTTTCCTTTATGTGTTTTCTTTTCTCATTCTCTTTCCCTATAATTACACTGGATGGTAGGAAGGAGGGTTTTTGGTCAGAATCATATTCTCATAAGTTCCTCTCTTAGCTTCCTCTTAGTTCCTTCTCTTTTCTATCTTCTATCTTTTCTTCTCTAAAGCAGTTCTTGAATTGTAATGGTTTTATTTGATTGCAATTAAATTATTGGGTTATCTTCTTTTACCTGTTGGTGGTTAATTTTAAGGGTTATAAGTGAGTTTGGTTATTGTTGGCAGACCCAAATATAACAATGAACAGTAGTTCGCCTCTGACATCCACTTCAATGTTTGGGTGGGGATGTTGTAACGAATGGTCCAGCCTTATCGAATTTCCTAACATTACCTTTAGTTCTGGGCATCAGTATCTGTAAAAGGATGCTCAAGCAAAGATCAAGTGAAATCAAGAATGAAGGATTTAGATACAGTGTGCCCTAAATAAAATTCATTAAAATGCTATTATAGAGAACATATTGGTAACTGCAAAGAGGGACGTGTATCGGGGACTTATTCTCCAAAATTGAGAATGCAGTTAATGCACATACACCTCTAATCCATATGGTAACCTGTTCTCCGTTCATATTTGAAATTTGAATTTCCATCAAGTAGTCTGATGAAAGGAATTTAATTTTTTAAGAATCCCCAATAGATTGATTCCTAAACATTTTTATTTATGGCATGAAAATCTTTCCATTTCCTCTTGAGTATGTTTCGCAAAATGTTGTCACCTTAAAAGTCTTCTATTCAAGTGCCCCCTGATTCACTAACTAGGTCTAGACTATTGATTGAGAAGTTGCGAAATAGCCTTCACACGCGAATCATGCAAAATCTAAAAATTTAATGAAAATTGAATCTACCACAATATTTTTGGACAATTTTCACTGTCAAATCAACTTCACAACCAGCTTAAAATTCTCAAGATTATTATGAAAATTTCGTTCAACTGTTGCTTAAACTTTATTCAATTAATTTCTTGGATTGAAATGTGAGCGTATTATATTTAAGGCACTTTGGACAAAATCAATTTTGAACCATGTCCTAACCTGATTCAACACTCCCCTGACTATATGCTAAAGTGTTTTTCAAACCAGCCATCATCTGATATTGTCTGTTTAATAAAAATATGTGCGTGCCAAACTGAGCATCTATATATGTGTGTGTGTGTGTGCGCGTGCGTATTTTATTTGTTTTTTATGTTCATGTGATGGCTTTTTCTTTATTTTTTTTTTATTCAAAATCTTTTCAATTCACGAGAGATAGCTTTTCTCTCATGATTTTATGTTCATTATCAATGATGACTTCACACATCTATGCTGGTAGCCCTCTCATCCAATGAACTTGTCTGTTTATACAACATTATATTACAGTGCAGAGAAATAAGACACCGATCATAGGTCTACACTTGAACACATCACCTTTAGATACCTACTTAGTCAGTAAATGCTCACAACAATATTGTCACAATGTCTTAATGGTGTACTTATCTGTCAACAATTTACCATAAGTTAAAGTGGACACTACACTGATTGGAGATTCCAATTTTATCTCAATAACTACAGGCCAATCAGAATTTTGCAACTTATGTCATTTGCAAGAAAAATTCTAATATTTTTATTTATTTATTTATTTATTTTCATATAAATGCAAAACACATGCAAATAAAATGAACACATAAAAAAATAATATTGCACATCGAACTGACTTTTAATGTATGATGCATATACCAATGACTTTTGCGAAGTTTTAAATTTGACTATATCTGAAGCCTTAGTGAGAATATCAGTCAGTTATCTTTCAGTGTGTGTGTTATAGGATAATAATATTCCTTTTAAAGAAGTCTATGATGAAATGATGCGTTTGTAAATGTGCTTAGTTCTTGAATATTGAATAGGATTTTTAGATATGTTTATGGCACTTTTATTATCACATAACATGGTAATAGAATCCTAATTAATATCATAGTCACTGAGCATCCGCTTCATCAAGAGTAGTTGTGTACAACAATTGCTGAAAATGATATACTGAGATTCTGCAGTAGATACTGAAATAGAATTTTGCTTCTAGCTTAACTAGGAGATAAGATTATTATTCATGTAAAAGCATTCTCCAGATCTGCTTATCTTATCGTCCATGTCCTGCCCAATCAGTGTCTGTTATCCTACAAGATGAGAATTAGAGTCTAAATTGTACAATAAACCAAAATTTGATGTGCTTTTCACGTATCTAATGACTCGTTTGACAACTGATAGGTAAGATTCCTTTGGTTTAGCTTGATATCTAGCACATACTTCAACACTGAACGCAATATCAAGAAGGCTTACATTCAAGTGTAATAGGCTGCCAATCATGCTCCTGTACAAGCTGGGGTAGATATCCTTTCCTTCGTCATCTCCACTAAGTTTTAGAGACGTGGCCATAGGAGTCCTGACAGACTTGGTGTTTTCAAGTTCAACTTCTTGATCAAGTTCTTTGCATAGTTGGCTTGTAAGATAAAGATACTTCCATCAACCTGCTTAACCTATAAGCTCAGAAAATAGTTTAATTCACCTACCATACTCATTTTCAAATTCACTTTGCATAAGATTGACAAACTCCCTGGAATTTATTTTAGATATGGATCCAAAGACTATGTCATCCACATAGATTTGAGCCATAATCAGGTTAGTCCTTAGGTTTCTAATGATCAGTGTTTTATCAGTTTCTCCTCTCTTATAACCCTTCTCAAGTAGAAACATGGTAAGTCTTTCATATCAAGCTCAGAGAGCTCGTTTCGGACAGTATAGTGCCTGTTTAAGTTTGAACACGTGTTCTGGCAGGTGTAGATCAATGAATCCCTTTGGTTGCTTGACATGGGCTTCCTCATTTAAGATCCCATTTAGAAATGCACTCTTGACCTCCATCTAAAATAGTTTGAATCTAACTGGCATGCTATGGACAACAAAAGCCTAATAGATTCAAGTTTACCCACAGGACCAAAGGTTTCTTCAATATCTACTCCAATTTGAGTGTACCCTTGTGCTACAAGTTTTGCCTTGTTTCTAACAATATTATCATGCTCATCCGATTTTTTTTGAAAATCCATTTGGTTCTAATAATATTTACGTCCACTGGTCATGGCATTAGCTCCTAAAGATTATTTCCCTCAAATTAAGCCATTTCTTCCTGCATGGGTATCAACTATGATTCATCATTTAGAGCTTCAATTATATTTTTGGTTCAATGTGAGATGTGTAGCACATGTTTTCAAGTTCGGTGGCAAGTCTTCTTCTGGTTACCATCTCTTTTCCTCGATAAAGAGTACATTATCGTGGGGTATGATTTCTGAATCCATGTAGGCGGTTAGCTCCTTTCCTAGTATTCACTATCCTCTTTTTCTAGTGAGTTTGCCCCTGCAGTGTTCAATTCAAGTTCTATAGATTCGGTTACAAGTGGTTCTGGCTAATTGTTAACTCTAGGTTTTGCTATGCTGTTTTCGTGTATGGTCTGAGGAGTTTCAGTATATTCCTAAATGTTCAAAGAAGCTTCAGTATGTTTTTCCAATCTAATGATCTTAGGTTCCTTTGAATAAGATCAATAATCATCCGTATCATCAATTTTAACATTAATGGATTCTACAACCATTTGAGTCCTCAAAATGTATATTTTATAGATCCAACTATTTTTTGAATACCCAGTGAATACACCTTCATCATTTTTAGAGTCAAATATTCCTAAGTGTTTTCCATCATTCAACACATTGCACTTACTTCAAAATGTGTGAAAGTAATGAATGTTGGGTTTTCTATCCTTTCAATTTTCATAAGGTGTTTGTTTAGTACCTATTCTCAACATTACACGATTTAGAATGTAACAAGCTGTATTAATAACCTCAATCCACAATCTAACTAGGCCTTTTTGGCTATTTAGCATTACTCTAGCCATTTCCTGTAAGGATCTATTTTTCTTCTCAACTACTCCATTTTGTTTCGGTCTTTTAGGATAAGAAAATTCATGAAAAATACTGTACTTTTCACAGAAGGTACAAAAGTTGGCATTCTCGAACTCCTTGTCATGGTTACTCCTATTTCTTTCAATTTTAGTTCTTTCTTGATTATTCCCTTAGAAATTCAAGCCAAGTGAATCAGAGAAATCATCAAATACAACAAAGATATATCATTTTACCACCAAGATCTATATAGTTCAGATGTCCCAATCGTTTGTATCAAAGGTGTATACAATCAGTATTAGAGACATGATACGTAAAATCAGATTCAAGCAAGTAGCATTTATCACTAGACTTTCTACCACATAGGACACAACCACCATCACCTTTCATAACCTTACATGTATTTTTTGTAAACATAACCATGAGTTCATTATCACATAATTGACTTACGCTAATTCAACATAGGTGATCCAATTATTTCATTAGTTCCAACTCCTTCAATCCTACTATGCACACCATCCCTAAAAGTAACCATTCTTCCTGCATACCTTTTGTAGTCAGTCAACATATCACGATTTTCCAGCCATGTGTTTGGATCATTTACTATCAAAGTACCAGGAGTTACGTATAATAAGGTGTTTTGCCTTACCAATGCTAGACTTTACCAATTTATATGACAATGTGATCCGAATAAGATTTTTTTAAGAAGTCAAGACTTGTTGTGGAGCATTTGCACACAGAACTGTCCTGCTGAAGATGGTCTTGTTCAAAATTTTGACAGCAGATTTTGATGATTCTTTTTTGCAATTTTTCTGATTTCACTACTGCTCTAACGGATTTCAGTAGAGCAGTAACCTTTTCTTTTCCTTTTTCTTCATACACATGACCTACTCCGTCATTATAAGTTGTTCCATAACTAAGTGTCTCGCTAAGACGTGGAGAACCGATGGTAGCCTGACTCTTTCTTTGGTATATTCCAATTTAGTTTTGTAGGTCTAGGGATTATCTTTCATTCTCTCTTACAGTTTTGAGTAATATATCTTTTTCGATAGTAATTAAGGATCTCTCTTCTTCAATGTATTCTATTATGGCCAGTAGGGTAACGTTTCTTCTTGTTCAGCTTCCAAATTGTCTTTCAAAATTTTGAGTTCTATGCAAGCTTTACTAGTTTCCACTGAATCTATATTCAGTTGGATTGGTCCTGCATGTGAATATGGGATAGGTTGTTCATATTAGCTACAGGTGGAAGGTTTATAGTTAGAGATGTTACCTGATTGTTGTCGATCTTGTCTTCCTCATCCGAATTTCATTTTTTGTCTTCATCTTTACTCTAGGTTATGTTCATGGGTTTCTTATCTCTTGAACTCTTTAGAGTATTTGCACACTCAGCCGCAATGTGACTGAAACCTTTACATTCATGGCATTGATCTCATTTTTCGTTCTTTTCAATAGATAAAGTAGGATTTTGTCTAAAGTTACCAGAAAAATTCTTCTTTTGTGGTGGTTGAGTTTTCAAATTCCTTCTTTTCATGTTACCTTTTAGAAATTTCTTAAATTGCTTAGTGAGCATTGCCATCTGGTCATCATCCTCACTATCCTCATTTTCTTCTGTCTATACTTCATTTGATTTATAGGCAGTTCAATCCTTGTTCGTTCCGTCTCTTGTGAAGGTATAGTTCATATGTCATCAAGGAATAGGGATGGCAATTTGAACCGTCAAAATCGAAAACCGCGGTTAATCGAACCGAATGGGGCGAGAAAAATCGAACCGATGGTACAATGGGGGCGGATATGGTTTTTATTTGAATGAACCGGTTCGTGGCGGTGCGGGTATGGTATTTACGCCGTCGAACTGAAACCGAACCGATTACCCGCTAAAAAAAAAAATCAACAAAACAAAACAAAAAAACAAAAACAATTGAATTGATTATTGGGATTTACACTACTTCTCTATCTAGTCCAAAACAAAATTTCCTCTCCCCCATTACATTTACATGACTCAGCCGGCCAACCCACTTACCATTACCACATAATTATAGCATTAGTATGATAGTATATAAATGTAAACCCTACTTTCCAAAAATCACAAACTCACGCATGACTCTTTTTATTGTTAATTTTTTTCTATTGTGTATAAAAAATTCTACTTTTTCTCATACTCTAGAACTTGTGCAACGTTTAACGAGAAGGAAGCTGACGAAGATGTACTTTTTTTATTTAAATTTTAGTTAAGACCGTTCGGGAATAAGTAGTATCGTTGTATTCTCTACTTACATTTCTTATTTACTATATAGGAATCAACTTTGAGTGTTGATCTATGTTAGTAAGATTTGTGGGGAAGAATGAATCAAGTAATTTCGATGCACAACAATTAAAAATGAAGGAAAAGTTTAGTATTGTAATATTTATAATATTGTTTGTTAAATTTGTATTTTACAATTGAAAATTGGAATAATATTTGCATTTTCGTTTGGAATATTGTTTGATAATATTTACATTTTCGTTTGGAATATTGTGTTTTTGTTTTCATTGACTTTTTTCATAAATTGTTTTATATCAATTTAACAGATGAACCTATAAAAAATAATTTATTTTCGTGGTTATTAACCAAACCGAACCTTGCCGAACAGAGATACGAACCGAACCGAACTGAACCGATTTATGTAGTTATGGTGCGGTTATGGTATGGTCAAAAAATTGGTGGTGCGGTTATGGTTTTGGTCGAACCGACCCATAACCGAACCGTTGCCAACCCTATCAAGGAACCTACTAATTCTTCGACTTTAATACTTTCTATGTCCTTGCTTTCCTCGGTAGCAATTATCTTGGAATGAAATTTGTCGAGTAATGATCAGAGAATCTTTTTGACTATCTTTTTTTGAATATTTCTTTCCTAAAGTGTAGGCAAAATTAGTGATGTCACCTAGCTTGGCATAAAACTCTTTGAATGACTCATCATCTTTCATCATCAGTTGCTCAAACTCGAGAAACATTTGTAGTCTTGATTACTTCACAATAGAGGTTCCTTCATCAGCTACTTACAGTATGTCCCATGTGTACTTTGCTACCTTGCAGTTGGAAAATATATGGAATCAATTAATTTCTTCCTAATGAAGTGGTTCTTCGCCTCAATATGTTTAGATCTTTCATGATATTTAGAATTCTTACGCAGCATTAATGAACTTTGACTATTAGTGAAAATCATAGCATTTTCATTCAAGAAGTTTAATTCACAAAGCAGACCTTTCTATAACATGGATTCTTTTACTATTTCAGTTAATGCCACATATTATGCTTTAGTGCTCGAGGGTGTGACTATAGATTGCAACTTTGATTTTCAAATGAGAGTCAGAATCGACAAAACCTTTTAGTTCTACATTATTATTTCTTTTTCCAAACACTAATCCCTTTTTAACAATTGTAGCTAGGCCATTTAAATGCAGTCCAATGAAGTTTCCCTGGGTTAGACATAATTCTACACAAGAAACTATCTGCATATGCAAGATTAAGTCTCATGGTAATCATAGAATACATCACAAAAGAAATTGCATTAGCATCGGGATCATAACTTATTTCATGCTTTCTTCATTTTTTAGGGCACTGGGCAGAAAATAAATTTATGTGTGTAGCTAATGGTACAACAGACTTAACAAATTTCGTACCAAATTTGGTTATCACTTTATTCAAATAAGACTCTTAAATAATAGTCATTCTATTATTAGCCCTATTTCTTTTAATAACCATGTCAAGAATATTTCTTGCCTCTCCTAAGTCTTTTATGTTAAATTTTGATTTTAAAAGATTTTTCATCTTTATCATTTCAACTTTATTAGAACTAGCAAGCAACATGTCATCCATATATAACAATAAATAAACTTCACAACTTAATTTAGAGTTATTAATAAACATATATCCAATTCACTCATAAACCAATTTTAAGAACAATACACCAAATCTTTTATGTTATTATCTAGGACTCTACTTTAAACTATACAAGAATTTTCTTTGCAAACACACAAGTTCAGACTTCTCCTTCACCTCAAACCCTAGAGGTTGAGACACATAAATTACTGCCTCCAACTTTCCATGAAGAAAAGTTGTCTTAACGTCTAGTTGATCTAGCTTCCATTCATATTGGACAACTAAGGCTTAGACTAACTCAATAATTTTATACTTAATGATAGCTGAGAACATGTATTATAGTCTATCTCTCCTCTCTTTGGATAAACTCTTTAGCAACACACCTAGCTTTGTATCTTAAAGAGTCATCAGGTCTGACTCCTTTTAACTTGTAGATCGATTTACAATAGACTACCTTTTGATTCTTTGGTTTTCCAACCAACTTTTAAGTCTCATTTTTGTTCAAAGTCTGGATCTCTTCTCTCATAGCCCCTTTTTTTTTTCAAATTTTTAGAAGTTTTGCAATTAACGGCTTCCTCAAATGAAGTAGGTTCAACTGACTCCAAGCTTTTACCTGAAACAAAGACAAAGTCCATCAAATTTGAAGAGATGGGTTTCAAATTGGGCCTCATTTGTGTTCTCTTCCTATGTCTCACTAATTAGCAACTCTATGAGAACCAATACTGAGCAATTGCTGAATGGCCTTCACTTCATAAGCAATGCAAAGAATTAACAAGAAAGATTTCTATGCTCTCTCTTTTACAATTTTTTTAATTTTCTACTAAGGATTTTCAGCTTCTATCAGGGGTGGAGCTACATAGAGGCTAGTGTAGGCATCGGCATGGACTGGACATCGGGCTTTAAACAGGAAACTCTAGTGTGTCTGCATCCGCTTCTCGCTAACAGCCCTATTCACTTAGCTAATTGACTCGGGTATTCCCTCTTGTTAGGTCTTCCTCAAGGATTGTCCACCTTCTTAAGTGCCTCTACCATACCCTTACAAAGTGGACCAGGAAGAGAAAGAACATGGAAGAAACAAACTCCAGTGTGCATGCTGACTCTATTAGAATCTTTGGATTTTTGAAATTGTGGCAGGTATTCCAAGAAGTGAGAACTACAAGAAAAATTTCCAAACGAAGGAGATGAATGATTTGGGTTGGGCTTTTCAGGGACTATGCATTGACCATGTGAAGCTCTTTTCGTTCTTAAACTAATTTCGGCCAAAAAAAATCACTATAGCTAATACCTAAAATTGTGTCCGTACTGGACAAAATCCCTGGCTTCGCCCTTGGCTTCTATGAGATAGATCAATGTGATTATTACTGGAAAACTCAAGATCATGAATGTTTATATTATGCTGTCATAAGATATTATTGCACTCTTCCTTTCTCTACTTCGTTTAGGATACAAGAATCTATGCTATTTTATACAATTGATCAGCGTAATCCCTATGGCAATTGGGTTGGACGCACAGTGATTCTACCATCTCAAATCATCTTTTATTCAATTTGATCAAATGCATGTATGAAAAATTTATAGAAATTGTGGATCTAATAAAATGTGTGAATTGATAACGACTTTGAGAACAATTATGGTTTAGAAATGGGGATAAAACGGGTACTGCATATTTGTTTAATATGCATGTTGAACGTGGTTTGGATTAAAATCTGAATTTAAGTCAAAGTCAAATAATCAATATTAATCACATCTTTCATGAATTTCATAACTTCTCAACAACACAATTCAAAACCTTCTATCACAATTTACTAAAAAAAATAATCTAATTTTAATTCCCACCAAACACTTTTTTAATTATGCTACACACTTTTATCTCAACCATAGTAAGGTTGGCCGTAGGTAGGCAGTCCCTTTGGCAAAGGGGTGAGAACCCAGGTGAAATCTTTTAGGTGTTATGCAATACTTTGGAAATCTTGCACATATATTAAGACCTAATAATATAGCGGTACAAATGGACTCGAGTTGCTTGTTGGCTTAATGCTTTTTAGAGCTCGACCTATGAACATCTCAAGCTCGCATTTATATGAGCACGGTCGAATCCAACTGTCAGCCCTAAGGGAGGGCTCATGAGTTTTGTGTGTTCTTACATTTTTTATGTTGGATTTCTATAATTTTGTTTTTAGTTTTGTAAAATAAGTCTGGTGGGAATTAAAATCTAGATTTTTAATCTAAATTAAAGTCAACGATTAATTTTAACTATATATTTGACGGGTTTCATAGTTTTTCAACCACACATTTCACAACTTTTATCAAAATTAATTAACAGTCTGATTTTTATTCCCTCAAACAATGGCTAAGATTTGTATGTCTACTTTAATTTTCTTATAAAAAATTGTAAATTCTGATTTTATTTTTTGAAAAAAAAAAAAATATCACTCTAATGCTTGTGGCCTTGTCTCGGCCCTACACTACTAACTAGGCCCATGGGTTGAGTATGGCTTGACCTCTTGGTCGACAAATTAGCCCAGACTCGGCTTGGTGACCACTTTGTAGAGCCTAGCTGGTCCAACTAGTCGAATCCAGCTTCGATGGTCCGTTAGATTGGTCTCTTGCCATCCCTACTCTAATATTTTTTCGTATATAAAGGATATAAAGACAAATAGTCTAGAAATACATTATAATCATCTTCTTCATTTTAGTGAATCAACAACCAATTGGTCCAAGATTAATGATCATCTAAGTTCACAATGCCCTTGTTTGAGCCCCATTTTGAGGGGGAAAATGAATTTTTAAACAGTGTATTAATGAAAAATGTGTAGTTAAAAAATAAAGAAAAGTTTTGAATTTGAGTATAATATTATTTTACTAAAAAATGTGTGATTAAAATGATGCTAAAACACTGCAGAAGAATTTATTTTTTCTAAAGAATGGGGATCAAACAAGGGCAATATAAGCACAGATGATTATATAAAACGAAGTGCACCTATTATCAACAAATTTAAATAGGCATTGTTTTTATTTCTTTTTTCCTATAATAGATATATTGAGCAAGTCAGTAATCGTTCACCTAAATAAAATAACAAATCATAATACAAATGAATCGGAGTGTTGCAATTTCTACCTATTTACTTCCGCAACAAAACAGTCTCTCAAGATGTGCAGCAGAAAGCAAGTGTTACCCAACAATTCTATCCAGAGGACCTGAATCCTGGACGGGGGACCTGTTAGTCGAATACGTATGATTGTAGAACTCAACAGAAATCGAGCTTTTTGTCTCTACTCCTGGCTCGTGAGCCCCCGATCGGCTTGGTGACCACTTTGTAGAGCCTAGCTGGTCCAACTAGTCGAATCCAGCTTCGATGGTCCGTTAGATTGGTCTCTTGCCGTCCCTACTCTAATATTTTTTGGTATATAAAGGATATCAAGACAAATAGTCTAGAAATGCATTATAATCATCTTCTTCATTTTAGTGAATCAACAACCAATTGGTCAAAAATGAATTTTTTGAATAGTGTATTGATGGAAAATATGTGGTTAAAAAATAAAGAAAAGTTTTAAATTTGCATGTAATATTATTTTACTGAAAAATGTATGATTAAAATGATGTCAAAACATTGTAGAAGAATTTATTTTTTCTAAAGAATGGGGATCAAACAAGGGCAATATAAGCACAGATGATTATATAAAACGAAGTGCACCTATTATCAACAAATTTAAATAGGCATTATGTTTATTTCTTTTTTCCTATAATAGATATATTGAGCAAGTCAGTAATCTTTCACCTAAATAAAATAACAAATCATAGTACAAATGAATCCGAGTGTTGCAATTTCTACCTATTTACTTCCGCAACAAAACAGTCTCTCCAGATGTGAAGCAGAAAGCAAGCGTTACCCAACCATTCTATCCAGAGGACCTGAATCCTGGACGGGGGACCTGTTAGTCGAATACGTATGATTGTAGAACTCAACAGAAATTAAGCTTTTTGTCTCTACTCCTGGCTCGTGAGCCCCCAGTGATGTCTCTGTTGAACTTTTCATGGAACCAAGTCCTGCAAAAACTAGGAATCAACACCTTAAGCTACAGGAATTTAAATGCTTTAATCCTCTGAAAGAGTAAGTTGTCAAAGCTATTTCCAAATGTATTTACAAATGTCAGCACCATCTATATCTATCCAGAAGATTTTTATACGAGTTCGGGTATTCTAATGAAATATTAGAGTTCGGGTATTCTAATGAAATATTAAAGACACGAGAAGAAATATTTACATTTGCTTATAAATATAAAAGCCAATTCACATACTTTTGGGAAAAAATTGCAAATTAAGATTCAGAATACATGAAGATCTGGCCGAATGAATCTATGAAAAATTCCAAGTGGAGTCTATTCCTTCGGTCAATTAACGAGATCATTCATCATGCCAACATATACTCTCCAGTAAGTTAATTGATCATGCCAACATATACTCTCCAGCAAGTGTTGACAACAAATAAGGCGTCTGAGCGATAATTCTGAAGAGTAAAAATGTTTGCGAACTCAAAATAAGCCAATGAGCATTAATAGAGCAAAGTCTCATGAGCGACATTGAATATAGAAGGTGAGCTAACGCACATTAGCAAAAGCACAAGGATTAAATTGGTGGATAAAATGTGTACTGATTATAGAATCAGTTAGAAGACAGCTAATTAATGACCATCATGCATCATTAGCAAAAAGGACTTAATTATCCTCAATGCCTCACTAGAAATCTATAAACATACTTAGCTAGGAACCGTGGAAGGCATGCAAAATTGAGTAGCTTTCTCCTAAATAGCTATTTCTCCTCTTGCTCCTATATGAGCATTGAATCGGAGAGTATAGGAAGGAAAAGCCATGGATAGGTGAGAGAAATTTGTTCAATAGTAGTTCACAGTCAACAGTAAGTAACCATGTTTAATAGGTTATGAAATAAATGTCAAGAAATTCAAACAAGTTCTACAGTGTTTATGATCCTCAGAATTACAGTCATAACAGTATTTCTGAGGCAAATCATAGGAAAAGAATCATGAGATGTTATATATTTATAAAAGACAGACTGAGAACTTCCTTAACAAGAGGAGGGGCATCGATTATATGTTAGACGCTAGCACCCCGGTGTCAAACTTACATGGTGAAAATGCTTTTTGTTGCAACATAAAATATCTAAAGATGACATTTTTTACATCGTGGAAACAAAATAAGCTACAAAAATACTTTTTGTCCCCTGAGGTTCAATGATATCAAATTATTTGCATACCTACCTCTCCAAACACGTTCAACTGAGATTGCATCGTTCATGTTAATGGAAGCTTCTTTAGTTTGTGCAAGACATTCCTCGATCCCCTAATTTATCCATACCTTACATGGAGTTGGAGTACATTCTTATTAAATTTTTTATTCATTACAACATACCACACGCCCATCTTAAAATCTCCACTTCTACTACATTAATCTTATCAACATTTTGCGTTTAATGACCCATATAAAATATTCATTTTCACCAACCTATTCAGGTGTGATGTGTTGCATCTTCTTCGTTTTCTCCTTTATAACGAACTTAAATAACACGACCTCTTCAATTGAGCATTAACGTGAACAAGTACTTTAACTGGCATTCTCCTTGCATCCAAATCAACTAATGCAACAACTTTTGATTGAACCATGCTCCCTACCATGTAAAATCAAGTTAAGGGGGCTGTATGACAAAGCTTTAGATGAAAGTTTATCATTGATAAAATTTGATAAAATAAGTGATTGAAAAGTTGATAAAAATGTAGGCCAATTAAATGTGTTGTTAAAATTGAAATTAGACCAGTTGAAAAGTAGATAAAAGATTAGAAAAGTTTTATCAAACAAAGGCAAAAATCAAAAGCATATATAATCTAGCTATTACTTAAATGATATCATAATTACAAATTAAATCATGACTTCCTTGAAATCCTCAGTGGATAACAAATAAGTAAGCAAACGAATTTGAAGAACTCTTGACAAAAACCAGTCTGAAATTACTTGATCCACATATCTGATAAACTACCTTGGTGGAGGACATGGATACAAAATAAATGGCACAAAAAATAGTAAGGAGAAAGAGCATGATGATAATACCTTGAAAGATTATCACTAGGAAAAAAAGGATTGTAATGATCATTGCAGACATGGTGCCAGTGGAAGATGGTGATGATTCTTTGGCTGCTTTCCTCTTCTTTAACGCTTTCATTCGTTCAATCCTCTCACGCCTTTTAGTGGCATGCAGAGAAATATCTCTAACCAACTTCATGTCAGCAGCATCCAAGGATGGACCTTTAGGAGGTAGTGGAGGCTTATTAGCCGCCTTCTTGGACTTTCCATTTTTCCATCTCTTTTTCTCATGTTTCTTCTCTATAAGAGGCAAAAGCTCGTGACTCTCTTGATCACCCGGGCCCTTGTGTATCAACAATTCGACAGGTTCATGAGAATCCTTATCCAACCCTCCAAGATTGCTGCTAGGCTCATCCTTAGTTGACCCATTTATGCCCAAAACTCCACTAGTAAGCTTGTTCAACAATTTCTTCCCTCGTTTCTTTCCCGAATGGGGACAAGTTCTTGTATCAGCTCCTCCACTTGCAACCCCACTCTCGATATCAACAAACACTTCTTTTTCTTTTGAGTTATTATATTCCATATCCCATGAAAAATCTTGCTCAATTTTGCAAATTTTCCCCAATTTCAGGTACTGGCACTATTAATCATACCTGAATAAAACCCTTGGCCTGCATTGTCATCTAATAAGATATTAAACATTTCAATTGTTTCGATTTTGATTTCACTCCAAGAATTCCAATTCACCAGAAATGACAACATATTCAACAACCAGCCTAAAATTTCTAATAAATGATACAATAATCCAGTAACTGAATTAGCAAAAACCCAAAAAACTAGAATTAATTAACGTCGAAGAAAAATGTATCCCCAAGTCAATTATTCAAACAAACAAACTTGACGATTTTAAATAATGCAGCTCAATATATGAAAACCACACAAAGGAAAACATGTGAAGAGATAAGAATAAAACAAACCCCCAAAAATAACAATTCAAAACAGATAACAAAAAAGGTGCAAGGCAGAAAAATGAAGGAGCGATTGGGCGTACCATTGCGAAATTTTTTTGAAGAATCCCTAAATTCGATAACAGAGAGATCATCGCCGAGAAGAGATGGAAAAAGGGCTTTCTTTATTTATTTTTCTGGTAATTTACAGAAGGAAAAATTTATCCAGCCAACCTAATTATCCGCGTTGTTTTTGGAGTAATTTTAAAATTAACATGATAAAATCATCTAAATTTCATGTTGACTTATCAACAAAGGGATATTATGAAAATGGCATATCCAATGTTAAAAGACAAAAATATCCTTAAATACATTATATAATTACAAAAGTTGATTTTTTTAAAAGACATGAATATCCCTTCACTTAACAAATAAAAAATCAAACACTTCCTATATTTCTTATCTGTATACTCCAACACAAATAAATAAAACACTCTCATCCTTCATCTGCTTCAACTGCAGAAACTTAAAAATATATCGAAATTGGAAGTCGAAAATTTTGTGGACATCAATCTCGTCGGTTCAGTAAGTTTATATACGCAAATTTAATCTTGTTTTCGTTAAATTATTGTATGTTTAAATTGATAAATTGTATTTCGACATTTAATGATTAGTAGAAAAAAATGTAATAGATCTGTAATTTTTGAAGTATTTGACCGGAAAAAATTCATCTGCATATTATGTCGGCGCCCATGAATTGACTGTTTGACCGGCTGTTTAACAGCTAATCAAACAGTCGGACAAACAACCGGCTGTTATGGCCAACTGTTTGACCGGCTATTTTCTTTTTTCCCCCTTTTTTAGGTTATTTTTATTGCTATTGATATTTTTTTTGTAATTAAAAATTCTGTTTCGACATGCAGATATGGTTGTAGTCCCAGTTTGTTACTTTGGTGATTTCGAATTGGACGAAAAAGATCAATGGGTATGAAAATGGATAAGTGATAAACGTGGTGGTATCGTAATTTCCATATCATCAGGTACATCATATGCAGAACTCTATAATAATTTACAGAATAAGTTGAATGTTAATCTTTCTCAATACAACATGGAATTGAAATTTAAATTTAGCGAGCATGCATCAATACCAATTCCACCTATAATGATTTCTTCTATTAATGAAGTAAATTATCTGATTGAATTGAACAATAAGCACACGACTCCTCTTTGCGTGACTTTAGTAAGGAATGATGTCGTCGAAAATGAACAAGTAGACTCGAGAGGTGGGGATCACAATGCTAACGATTTTTGGGATACGGTGGAGATAGCTCGTGAAGATGATGTGATTATTCCAGAGATAGTTGCACACAGAATCCCCTCTGCTGCTCGTGACAACGAGAATGAAAATGCAAACACTTTTATAAACGAGGACTTGATTGGTTTATCCCGGCAGAGACATGAGTGGGGTGGCACCTCGGGGGCTAGATCGAGTGGACCGTCCTCTAACTCCTTACGTGTGGTTCCTGATAATGAGGATTTGTATGTCGAGCAACTGTTTGACACGAAGAAAGAGTTGCAAGAAATCATGCATCTAATTGCACTGAAATACAACTTTGTGCTTAGAGTGAAAAAATCGAATAGGTCCTTGTTGACGCTATCATGCGTAAATGATAGTTGCAGTTGACGTTTGCGAGCAACGAAGATGGACACGAATGAGTGCTTCGTAATTCACAAATATACATGAGAACATACTTGTGAAGTGGGAGTTTGTCACAATGATCACAGGCAAGCCCGAGCTTGGTTTATTGGTCGACTAATAATGCACAAGTATTAGGATCCACGGACAATCTACAAACCATTGGATATCATTAACAATGTTCGTCGAGAGTACGGAGTAGTCATGAGCTACCAGAAGGCCTGGAAGGCCAAAGAATGGGCATTGGATGATTTAATAGGCTTGGCAGAGGAAAGTTATGCTAAATTGGCTAGGTATTGTCATAACATGGAGAAAATTAATCCTGGCTCGGCATTTTTTATTGAGACGGAGGCCGATAACTGCTTCAAATTCTTCTTTATGGCTCTTGGACAATGCATTCGGGAATTTCGAAATGCTATGCGACCCTTAATTCTAGTCGACGGTACAACTCTGAAATCCAAATACCAAGGCCAGTTGATTATTGCTACATGTCAAGATGCCAACATTCAAATTTACCCTTTTGCATTCGGCATAGTTGATAACGAGAATGATCTGTCGATGCATTGGTTCTTCATAAAGCAAAGAGAAGTAATCGGAGAAGTCGAGGACCTTGCATTTGTCACCGATCGGGGACAGTCTATAATAAATGGTATTGCTGAAGTTTTTTCCAATGCACATCATGGGTATTGCGTGTACCATATACAAGGCAAATTGAAGACCAAGTATCGAGGCAAAGACATCATTTCATTGTTTAGGAGAGCGGCCGAAACTTATAGTATTGAAGAGTGTAATAGGTACATGGTTGAAATAGGAAGCAAATCATTCCCAGCATGGGACTATCTAACGAAAATGGAGATTGAACATTGGACACGCTCATATTTTTCAGGACGTCGATACAACATGATAACGTTAAACAACGCGGAGTCTCTCAATGCATTATTTAAGAGGGATCGAAAGTTACACATTCTCGCACTGATTGAGAATATCCATACGAAGTTGCAGCAGTGGTTTCATGATCGACGTGCGGAATCACATAATTGCACAACTGTGCTAGCCCCAGCACAAGAGGTAAAGCTCTTTAAGGCTGTAGAGGCTGCGAGAAAGTTAAATGTAGAACCACTAGACGAGTCGCGCTTCTCTGTGAAATGTGCACGTCATACGGCATATATGGTAGATTTAAGTGATGGAACATGCACTTGTAAACAATTTCAGTTAGAGAGTTTTCCATGTGAGCATGCAGTTGCAGTGGCTATGTATCGAGAATTTGCAGTGAGAACATTGTGCTCTCCTTATTACACTGCTGAAAATTGGAGAGCTGCGTATGTTGAAACCATATTTTCGCTTCCAAACGAAGCCAAGTGGGAAGTTTCCGATCATATTCGCCCGTTCAATACATTGTCGCCACATCTCATTGAACCACGTGGTCCTGGACGTCCAAGTACTTCTATAATACCATCTACTGGAGAGTTTTCCCGACCGCATAGGTGTAGCAGGTGTAAATCAGTAGGACATACTCGCCAATTTTGTACAAGTCGATTTTCCTAAATGACAGTTAGAGCATTATGTATTTCCATTGAAATGAATAGTATTTACATTGAATTGAATAGTATTTATATTGAAATAAACAGTATTTACATGAATAATCACAAAAAATAATTACAAATATTAAGTACAAAAAATATTTACAAATAATTTATGGACCACAATTAAATTCGTATAAATCACACGCTAATTTATTTCGTCAATTCTGTATCCATAACTGGTTGATTCCATCAACCTTATGTGCTATACTCAAAAATTCTTTGTATTTGATTGCGAAAATCCCACAATCGCCCTACAAATGAACAATTATGTGTTAGTTCGGTTCTAATTACGTACGAATTGATTACTAAATTAAAAAAAAAAAAGATTACAAAGACTTACGATATAGATTGTCTCGTCGTCGTCGTGTCCTACACGATGGCTAGTTTTTCATCCACAGTCAAGCCCGCATGTCTAGCCATCATAGGAACGATCACAGTCATCGGCTCTAAGATTTGCTCGAGCTGTCCCTGTGTCACACATGAATGATCTGGGTCGTACACATATATGGTCGAATCAGGGAACACGATCTCCAGTGCAATACAGTGCTGATTTGCGATAATTGGAATGTACAAATGCGTACAACCCTCCCATGGCTTTCCCCCAACACTCAGTGACAGCCTAATGACCCACTCGAACATATACGCATGAAGCACGTACTCGTTACCTAGAAGCTGGAGGGACTGATACTCAATGGTAACGGCACGGAAGAACTCGGTGTTCAGTATAATGCGGCCAGGCTTGTGGAATGATTGTGGATATCTCTCAACTCGATTGCGCAACAAGTCCATGACCATGTCGATATGCTACATCAAGGAAAACAAAGACATAAACACTTATTTCATTTACCAAATTAAACATAACGTATACAAAAAGTAACAATAACACTTCACTTACATCGTCGGCGAGCCAAGCCCCCTGAGTCGTGATATCATGGAACCACTTGTATGCGTCTAATATCGTCCTTCCGGCTATCATGTGCGTGGCTCTAGAAATAAAATAGAAAAAAAGTTAAACAAAGCATATACGAGTAATTCTAGTCTACTAAATTATACAATACTTACTCGGGCAACATTCTTAGCCACTCAGCCTCGAATGCTGTCCACTTCACATGGTCGACCTCCCGGAACATATTGAGGTACGTCCCATTGACTAACCTCCTCCTCTTCGCCTCAGCATGAAGAGAGAGACGACGTACTGTGACGGTACTCTCGGCCCTCTTGCAGACCACCGTCTCCGGCATGTCAACAGCACGCTTTTTTTGTCTTATACACTGCCACCTCCTCCACCCCAGGGCTCTCCACCTCCTCCAACCCCTTATCTGCCATGGTCTCCGACGGGGCCACTCCCTCATCTGCCACTCTAACATCTGCCTCCGTCTTCGTCCCCGATGGAGCCACTCCCACATCTGCCACCGTCTCCGTCCCTGACGGGGCCACTCCCTCATTTGCCTCCGCCTCCCTCCCCGATGGGCCCCCTCCTCTGTCATTACTCCCGTACCATAGCGCTCCACGGATAAAATAAACGATTCACATGCATCATCATCATGTATGTATTACTGCCAGAGACCCCCATCTCTATCACCCCCTCGATCACCGTCTCCGTCAACCCATCACCTACCGGCTATATCACCCCGAAGTACTGCATCTCATTTGACAAACCTTTGACCCTTCCTACCAACTATCGTCCCAGATCATCAACCCTCTCTATCATCTTTCAACGCAGCCCGTCAACCTGCCCCTCTATAAATCTGCTCAAACGAGCGTACAGATCATCAAAATAGTGCCCCTGACTATGTGCGGGAGATCCACATGAGAGGTCTCTGAGTCCCATCACCAGCTGCTTCATCGCCCGTAATCTTTAATCCCGTGATCAGAGCAAACTCGAACATCGAAAAACTAGCGATTTTACCCCCGACTGCAAAGTGGAGGGCATCGCTGTCGACTGGACTCAGCAATCGATATAGAAGTGCATCAATAATCTGACCCGAGTACAGCAGATCTCTCAACGGGTATAAGGGCCACAGGAAGGATTGGCGCAGCATATCAGCATGCTGATCATCAAGCAGCTCTAACACAGCTGTGAAACTATCAAAGCTACTATTCCACGTAGTTTTGCCTAGCATTTGTCTCAACTCTGCGTCAAGATGATAATCCATTCTGTACAAATTCAAAATATTAGAACATTGTACAAGTCATAATAGTAATAACAGAAAATTTAGCGAACGAAATTGTAATTACAATACGCAAAACGCAAATTCATAATAATTAAAATCATCAATAATATGAATTTTTTTATCCTATTATCAATAATGTCAAATTTTCCCAATTATCACAAAATAAAAATAAATATTAAATTTCAAATTAAATTTTCAACAATTATTTCAAATTACAATTAAAAATTTCCCAACCATTATTTCTAATTATTATTTACGAAAAATGAAAAGATAAAAATAAAAATAAATATTAAAACAAAAATTAAATGTAAAAATTTTATTTAAATTTAGTCGTAACAATTTTATTTAAATTCGACAAACTAAATAATTTATTATTTATTAAACCAAATAATAAAAAAATTTAAAATTAAATTATTAAATTATTTGTGAAAAAAATTGGGCAAAAAAAATGGGCCTACTGTTAGTGGGCCAACTGTTTAACAGTCGACCAAACCGACTTTGTTTTAACAGTTGGCCCACACCGACTGCGGTAGGTTAAGTCGGTCCAATACCATTGCTACCTGACTGTTAACAGTAGGGTCAGTCGGGAGCCGACTGTTAACCCAACTGTTAACAGTCGGGTTTTAGCCAAAATGGCCAGCTGTACCAGCAGCCAACTTTCTTCACGCTTTCTCGTCGAAAAATCACCATTTTTGGTGAGGAAAGCTTCCAAATTCCAACAACCAATATTTTTTTACACTATGTAAACCCTATTTTACTAATATAAACAAAAAAATATTGAAAAAATCTCCAAATTCTAAAAATTAAACCAACCAATGGTAACTTTCCTTAAAAAGACATCGCCGGCGATAGATCAACCTTGCTCCGACCAGTTTTGTAAGAGTCGGTTTTGTGATTTTCAGTTTTGTGAGAGTCGATTTTGTGAGGGGTATTTTGGAATTTTAAGCTTTAAATTCGATTTTTTTTTTAAATTAAAAAAAGGGGTCAAAGGTTACTTTGGAAATAGCATCGGGTTATCCAGTCATTTCCTATAATTTCCTCATTGTTTTTCCCTCTAGCCTCTGCTCGCAAATAAATAAAATATTACAAATAGAGACTTAAAATGCAAAGAAACAGGTATACGTCAGGTTGTCCGAGAATGGCAAGACAAAGCCTGGTTTGTAAACTGTTTCCTCACAAATTTCAATTGCTTTCACTAAACTTTCTACAAAATTTCAACTGGATAAACATTTTAGAAAATAAAAAATTAAATATAAATTTTTGAAGAGGAAATTGCTCCCCTTATTACTTTTTTTCATTGACATTGGCAAAAAATGGAGTTAATTGTTTCATTAGCCATTGAACTTTGATGCATGTCACGGACTACCCACTCACTTTTAAACTTATCTTACTGGCCATTCTACTTTAAATTGTCCTATCCCATTGGCCACTGGACCAAAACTGTTAATAACATTTGCCATGTTGCTGACGATTTTATGAGCTGGCACGTTAAATTGGCAGTGAGACACCACGTCGACGCCATGTGTGCAAGCCAAACATGCCTTTACCCATTCATTTTAAATTGTGTAAAGGCCTTCATTATTTCAAATTATAATTTTTCTATATCTTATTTTCAATCAAATAATTTTTCATAAAATAATATTACACGTAAATCGAAATTTTTTCCTTCTTTTTCACCACATATTTAAAAAAAATACTATTCTAAAAATTATAAATTGAAATAATGGGACCAAATCATGGCTTAAATCTCATGTATGTCTTTAATTAATGTTGATTCTACTAAATAGTATATAAACATCACACCAAACCTATGCAACCACACCCCACTCCCCCACTTTCTAAACCAAAACCTAGCCTACTTTCTAAACCCATAATCCAACTCCATTATCTCTTCTTGTTCTACTCTAACTCCTCCATTTCTTAAAAGTGAATCCAAAACCACGCCATTCCTCTTTGATCGGTAAGCAGCCTTCCCCAAAATAATCGCTCCTCATTTCAACGATCGATAACTTACAACCATTGAACTCATATCTACATCTTTCTCCAATGTTCAATTTTCCCTTCCATAGGATTAATCGAAAGAGGTAAATATCTTTTTCATTTTCTTTAACTTTTAAACGTTTTGAATAATTTATGCTGTATTTGTGTTATGGTTAGATGTAAGGGTAGGCGTGGTTGGGTTGGGTCGATTTATTATGCAATCCAAATCCAACTCAACATGATCAGTTTGATCTAAAATCAAATCATCACAACTCAATTATGTATTTCAATCCAATTTCGATCGGGTCGGGTTAGGTTGGTTGGTTTAGACATTAAAAATCATAAAAATATGCTCGGCAATAAAAACCTATCAACCACAATGCTTCACCATGAACAAAAACTTGTAATTAGGCATGAAGGAAAATGCATATATTATACAAATAATCATCTTGCTTAGAGAAAAAATAAGCCTGAAACTAAGCCCCAAATTATCACATTCGCAAAACATAAATGAATGGTCAACTTAAAATTTAAAGTTAAGAGTACCAATATGAATAAAGCACGATGATTAGTGTCAAGCCAAACAAAGTTGGCGACGATCGACAGGCTTGAACGAGAGAAAATGAGAGAGTGCATCATTTAGTTTTATGGCTAGAGAAAAAGAGAAAGTATGAGAGAAATGATAAAACATTGTAAACTAGGGCCTTGAGGTTTCAATTTTTTAATTTTTGCATTTGCTTAAATTTTTTTCACTTTTAAGTAGGCGGTTGGGTTGGGTGGGTTTTATCGGTTTGATGGATCAACCCATAACCCAAACAACTCAACCCATTTGCTTCTAAAAAAATTCAACCCAATAGTATTTTAAGAAAAAATCGAACCAAATCAATCGGTTCGGTTTGGGTTGGTCGATTTTCGTGGGTTGGTTTGATTTTTTTGCCCACCCCTAGTTGGATGTGATTTTAATTTGAGGAAAAAAATTGATATCGAGGGTTTTGATTTAATGTTTTACCATCTTCATGTTCTTTGAGGTTGATATTTCACGCATTTTTCCTGTTATATTGGGTAAAAAAATTTCGTTAGTTTGATTTTTGGCTTATGGAAAACCTAGATATGTTCTTTTAGTTGTCCTTTTTTTTCCCCCCTTCCTTTGTTGTTTCTATTCTTTCAACTGGGTTTGTTGGGTTTTTATTTATTTTTTAATTTTTATGATTTCTTAATTAAGTTTTGGTTACGTGTCTGTATTATGAACAATCAGGGTGCAATTGATGTTTGTAAGCAAGTTGCGTATCTATGTTTGTATCTATGACCCATATGAAAGTATGAATTAAAGAGGAGTAGTCACTTAAATTCTCAAGCCTAGAAGAAATTTGCATTTGTTTGAGTGGTTGTGATTTCAGAGCATTTTCTGTGATTTTGTTTTCTCACTGTTTTGATTATTCAATTTGTAAGTATAGTAATTGAATAAGGTATGTAGGAATCTTTTACTTACTGTAACTTCCTAAGCAAATGTAAACTTTAAATGTAGGATGAATTTGTGGATTGATATATTGTTAAATTTGTTGCATATGTAGTTTAATTTGGTGGATTTAAAAGTCTAATTCATATTAGCATATGGAGGGTTAATTTGAAGTTCAGACGAAACCATCTTCGAGAAAAATTGTAATTCTCGATAGATAGTCTTTGGAATTTTCGCTTGTTTCACTTGATTTTTCGACAGTTATAATAAAATGACAAACTTGTTTCAGTTGCTTCACTACGCATCATCCAAATTAAATGAATGTTATATCATCCTCTGATCATTGGAATTAGATTACTTTAATTGTGTTGCATATGAATTTCGAGTTCATTTTGCCAATAATAATTTTAAAAAATATATAAATTATTTTGTCAATAATAATCATCTCGTATTGAGCTAGATGGAGAAAATATGACGTCGTTGGAGGGGTGCCCGAAGGGACTGCCCGCATCGTGGATGAAATCATGAGTCTATATCATGTTATCTTGACGATATATAAAATTTGAAATACATAATGGTCTATTCATCTCTCATGACTATTAATGTTATCTCTGAAAGATTTAATATGCATTAAGCATAACTCAAGTGATGCATACCTCAAAATCATATTTTCAATTAAATTGTAAAGATCATTATATGGATTAAAATAATTTGGGCACATGTGGTATAATCTCCTTAGCGAATATTTTTTGAAGGAGTGATATAAAAATGACGATGTATGTCCATGTATTTTCAATGTTCACAAAGAAAACAAATTGATTTGCAATTCTGCAGTTTATTTTGATTATTTAAATTTAATTGAAACTTCTGAAGTGCTCAACAAAACTACAGATTATTTAAAAAATGGATTTGAGATGAAGGATTTGGCAAAAAATCAAATTCTGTCTCGAGCTACAAATTATACATTTTTCAGAAGCATTATTTGTTCATCAATCTACATATACAAAAAAGTTTTAAATCATTTTTATATAGATTATACACATCCATTGGCACCACCTATGATAAAATGGAGAAAATGTTCTTGGTCCTGAAGTACCATATCTAAGATATGATAACATCCATCTGCACTAGACTCGACATAGCTATTTCTGTAAATCTCTTTACAAGATATAGCTCTACACCAGCTCAAAGACATTAGAATGGTGTTATACGTATTTTTTGTTATCTAAAGGATACTATTGATTTGAGATTATTTTATTCTCAAAAGTTGGGATCTATTTTAGTGGGATATGCAGATGCATGTTAATTATCTGACCCACAAAATTAAATCACAAATAGGACATGTGCTTATACGTGGAGGAACAGTTATATCATGGAGATCTCTGAAACAATCCTTGACAATAACATCTTCAAATCGTTATGAAATTACTGTAATATATGAAGCAGCCCGAGAATGTCTATGATTGAGAAATATGACCCATCATATCCAAGTATTATGTGGTTTAATTTTAAGAAAAGATAGTCCAACTATTTTATAAGAGGACAATGCCGCTTGTATTGCACAATTCAAAGGAGACTATAACAAAAGTAACAGGGCGAAACATATTTCTCCAAAAAAATTTAATATACATGAGTTTCAAAAGAATAGCAACATCGATGACCAATAAATTCGTTCAAATGACAATATGACCGATTTATTTACATAAATACTGCCGACATCTACATTTAAGAAATTGGCTCACAAGATTGGGATGTGTCGACTCAAAAAAAAATTTCAATGATCAACATCAGGGTGAGTAGCTATACTCTTTTTCTTTCGCTTATGTTTTATCCCATTAGATTTTCTTAGCAATGTTTTAATGGAGCGACATTTATTTTTAATACTCCAAAATAACTATACACTTTTTCTTTAGTTTGATTTTTTTCCCCATTGAATTTTTATCAAATAAGGTTTTAATAAAACAGATATTTTGTAATGTATCATTCAAGGGGAAGTGTTTTAAGAGATAAGTTTATTAGAATTTATTAGTGAATGATAATAATATCCTCGCAGCCCTAGAAAATATTACCGTTGTATCCCTAATTCAGCCACATAAATATAAGGCTTTGGTTCTTAATAAAATACACACAAGTATATTGACTTCTTTCTATTCTCTTCTCTTTTCACAACATGAATATATATGTAATATGTTGATTTGTTAAATTATTAATGTTATTTAATTCCACTGGGTTGTATTCCCAATTTAGGTGGATTAATGTGGCATTAAATGATAAATAAAATTAAATGATCAATTTAATTTGACTTTTCATTTAGTCTATCATCCAGTACCATCTAAAATGGGATTGTAACTTCTATGGTGCTACATAACATTACTCAATAAGAAAAGTGCCTAAATCCACATATATGGTATGAAAACTCTCAAAAATTGGGCATTTAAATTATGGATAATCCCCTTCTAGACCATTGAAGAATAATAAAATATAAACTTTGAAACTTTGAAATAGAAGGTGATTCAATAACACAAAGATATTGGAATTCATTCTTTCGAGTAAGGATTTTTGACCCGAAATTTATGTTAAAAAATGCTGTGAATTATTACAGCAAAACAAGTCTGAAGTTGGAGGTTTAAGGGTAAATTCTATTTGCGATCATGAAACTTTAAGAAAAAAAAATTAATGATCAAGTCATTGAACTTTACCACTGTATTACATTATGCAATTATTTTCTCCAAACCATAATTTGGTTAGTTGTGGTTATACCCAGCTACATGAAATCCTAGAAACGAAAATTATAAAATGAGAAGTATGACAATATCTTAGAATTTGCAAGTTAAAATGTATAGTAAATTGCACATCATGTAGTAGTGTTGAACCAAAAAATCATCAACTCGTCAGGTCTTGAAACGGTTGATTTGGGCCCACGTGGACCCGACACTTGAATTCAAAATTAAACCACAATGTTTAGAATATTCTCGATTTAGGTTTTGATAATAGGAAAAAATAAATAACCTAACCAATCTATTCTGAAATATATATAACTCGTTATAGTTAGAATATATTATTTGCAAGTCAATCAATACTTCAACGAATATACATTTTAGTATCTTTTATTGACTTTTCTAGAAATTACAATTTATGGTAATATTTATTATCTATTTCAGAAAGAATGAATTTAGAAGCTTAAATTTTATAGTTTAACTTTGTTATGTCATTGGTCGAGTCTTGTATTAAGACAAGTATATTAGTATTGTAATATTTATAAATTATATTTTGGGTCCTTAACCTTTCCATTTGGTAGCAATTTCATCCACATTTTATCTTTATCCCTCCTCATGTCATTAGCCTTTCATTTATTCACACATATCGTTCTTTCCATCCATTTAGCCATTAATTTTTACCCTCAAACTTAAAATAAAACAAAAAATTCATATAAGAAAGGTAAATGAAAAATACAAAGAAAAGGAAATTTGGAAAAAAAAAATTAAAAAATAAAATAAAGTGTATTTTTCCCTCACCTTCATCACAAATTGATCCCACCTATATCGTAGCCCCAACCCAATTCTTCACCCCACTGCCACCATCCCAGGGTTTATTCGAATCTATAGTCGTCTAACCAAAACCATGAGACCACTATGAGTCTTGGACTTTATTTTGCTCATTTTGGTTAGTTTGACCCATTTTAGAAAGTTCGAACCACAAAAGAACAGAAAAGCCCAAATACATTGGTTGGTTAAAAGATCAAAAATCTAAGCCATTTCAAGAGAATTAACAACTGGGTTGAAGCACAATGGTTATTTGCATGATTTTCAAAAATTACAATCCAGGTTTGAGTCATCATGTAAATAATTTTTATTCAAAAATTAATAAAAATTATTTTTTATGTTAAAAATCTTCGAATTTTCGTTGTAAGACTTTATTTAACAAGGTATATGATTATTATAACTCTTCCATTTTGTTTTTCACTACAAGGGAAGTTACAGGAAGAGGAATGTTATTTTTTTACTCAATCTCTTTTCAAAACCGAATTTCACTTTTCCATTTCTCTCAAATCCTGTCAAGTTTAACTTATTTACAAAAAGAAAAAAAAAAAAAAGAATTTTGTTACTACAAGTTTGGTTATTCAAGGAAAATGATTTTTTATTTTCAAATCAAGAATTAATCCAGGTGTTGCAAGTTGATCTTTCCTTTGAATGTTTAAGCGGCCGTTTGACATGGCTTTTGAGAAGTCAAAAAGATCTTTTGAAATTTTCAAAAGTTGTTTTTTTATCCATTTGATAAATTTTATAAAAGTATTTTTCTTGTTAGAAGAGCTTTCAGAGGAAATTGATCCAACGTGACTTCTTTTAAAAGCACTTCTGGAATAAGATGCTATTTTAAAAAATTAGTTTCCAAATAAAAATTAAGTTAACTTTCTTTCAAAACTCTTCTGCATAAAGCAAAAGTAAAAGTAAGAAAAATGTCAAATGGGCCCTATGTATATTTTATATGTATAATGTACTTGGAAGCTATACAGCGTAAATGTTACAATTTTATAGTCATAATCGCAATGGATTCTTCGGAATGAGGATTTCACCGATAATCTAAGTGAAATGTCTATGGTATGAAACTTTTGTATTATACATGTAAATATGCATATTTGTTCAAAGAGAATTTACCTAAAATTTTATAGAGGCTTTATTATCTCTCTTACTCTGTGAAAATTTTAAGATTAAGAAGGGATCATGAATGAATCGAAATTTCATAGATTTTGGAGAAACTAAGGAGATGGAAATCAAATTAAAGTTCAATGTTCAAGCGTAGAATTTACTTCAATGGTTTTTAAAGTTAAAACTAAGACAATGAATTTACAACATTATTTGCATTTGGAGCTTTTACTTTATTTAGGCATGAAATTGGATTTTCTTATAAATATATTAATTGATGTTTATTAACATATTAGTATGGGATATTAGCATAAATTTTGGCATAAAAATGTGATTAGATGTGTGGATTTCAACATGTAAACCATAAAGTAGAAATTTCAACTTTCTGTCTGATTTTCAAACTATTGCCCAAAACTAGATTCTGAATTTTTTTGGTAAGACTAGTGGAATTTGAAATCTCTATGAGTCCTTTATTCATTGGCTGTACAATCAAGTCATTTGGAGGTCGATATTATAATTTATTCACTTTTTCGTATAATGTGTTCAGTGTACTCAGGAACAATTTTTGGTATGTGATTGAATGTTTAATTGCTTGCCTAAATGATGCTAGATAAATTTGAAATTATATTATGCTGTTCTTGAATGAGTTTAGAAAATATTAATTTTTTTTATAGAATTATGAATCTAAGGAATGCTTTGACTGAGCTTGATTGTTACAATTGCAGGGTTGAACTCCATTACCGTATGCTAGCTTCCATTTTCAGCCTTTGTTTTTCCTTTGCATTTTAAACAAACCAAACCTAGCTAACTTATCCCATTTCATTGGAACTTATGCTAGAATGCAAGGGTAAGTTACGATATAAAAAGAAAATAAGAAAAAATTAATTTAACCCTAATTTCGAAGACCTAAGAAGCACTTGTTTTTAACAAATTCATATGCTAAGATTTGGAGTGCTACGCACCGGCTCATGACCCAGAACCACCCAAGAAAAAAAAAACATCCATTGGTGTGGAGTTTTTGGCAGGTTGATGCAGGAGGATCCGAGTCGAGTGATATTGATTTTTCAGATAACACGATGATGGAGTTGAGATACCATGAGATGGCGGATCGGCACAAAGATGGAAAGTGAATCGCAAATTATTTCCTTGATTGGGGGAATTTGAAAATTTTTTGTAATTTGACCATAACTTTGACTACAATTATCAGAATTGCTATTATGATCCCAATCCGGAAAGCTCTCTTCGGTGTGCATGTCGTGGCCACGGAGCTATCCTCGGTGGGCATCAAAATTGAGCCCAAAATCCACTATTTTCCTTTACGATATTCAATTTTTAGTTATTTTTTTTGTTATTTATGGTAATATTTCGTTTCCCTTTTTCCATATGTTAAAAAATTCGAATTGAGCCAAATTCTTGGCAACCTACTTCTTTTACTGAATATTTTATTCTGGTGTAATTTCGAAATTTTGCCATTTTTGGTAATTTTCCTATAATTTCGTATTTTGCAGCTATATAACCCGGCTTGTGGATTAATTTTGGTCATTCTGCATTATTAATAATATTGAGTTGATTTCAAAGTATTTTCTCTGATTTTTTGGGAGTTTTCGTTCGTTTCTTTCTTGTGAATCATCTGCTACAACAAACCAATAAGATAATCACTATCCTACCCGGCGTCAATTGGTATCAAAGCGTCATCATCTTCTTGTGAGATAAATTTCATCAGTTATAATAGTTGGTAGACGTGGTCGTGGTCGTCGAGGGCAGGTTCCGATAGAGAAAGTCCCGCACCGTGATCATAATATTTAGGATGTGACGATTGCAGAGACAAGTTGCGAAATTAACCCAGCGTTTGGCGAAGCAGGAGTTCTGTAATCATGATGTGGAGGGTCAAGATTCTGAGACTAGTTTCAGAAACCCGTATCACCAGCGTGCTCGAGTTTGGGAGCATTGTGGACAAGAGGATTGTCATGTGGATCTCGATTTCAGAGTGGATCTGCCTGAGTTTTCTGGTACGTTGTAGGCTAAAAGATTTATTAATTGACTGAATGAAGTGGAGTGGAGTGGATTTTTGAATATAAGGAGGTCCCAGATCGTGTCAAAGTGAAACTAGTCGCCATCAAACTCAAAGGTAGAGCATCTGCATGGTGAGAACAGTTGAAGCACTCACGAGAGCGATAGGGAAAATCCAAAATTACTGACTGGGAGAAGATGAAGAAGAATATAAAAGGGCACTTCCTCCATTTCGGCTATACTCAAACTTTGTTTCAGAGGCTCCATTCACTGAGGCAAGGCGCAAGATTAGTCAATGATTATACTGAGGAATTCTATCAGCTGGTGGCTCGGAATGATTTATCTGAGACGGAGGAGCAAAGGGTAACACGATATTTTTGGGGGATTAAGGCAGCCCATGTAGGATATTCCCAGCCTTCATTCATTGTGGACGGTTTTTGAGGCATATCAGCGGGCACTTGCAGTGGAGAAATAGCGGAGTAGGAGGCTAGTGGTCATAGGTGAAGGTAGTCATCCAATTCACCCTCAAGAATTGCGTCCTGCTTATCAGCCACAGCGGGACAATTTCAGCTCAAGTATTAAGTGTTTCATGTATGGTGAACAGGGACATAGGGCGACTGATTGCGGGAAGCCTGCTGGTCAGAAGAATAAAAATCTTCTGATTGGAAGGATATGATAGAGGAGTTCGAGGAAGTTAGGGAGCATGTGTATGATGATGGTGAAGATGAAGACGTGCTATATGGAGATGGCCAGGAGACCCTGGTCGTTCGAAAGAGCCTGCTGACTCCCAAGGGCGATTCAGGGGACGATTAGTTGAGGACCAACGTTTTCCACACAACCTACACAGTTGCTAATAAAATCTGCAAGCTGATAATTGATAGTGGCAGTTGTAAGAATGTAGTGTTTGAGGAGGCTATCGAAAAACTGCAATTGAAGATGGATCGTCTTCTCAGACCATACAAATTGTCTTGGCTGAATAAAGGCAGTGAGGTAACGGTAGAAAAACGATGCTTAGTGTCTTTTTCGATTGGAAAAAAATATTTTGATAATGCTTGGTGTGATATGGTATCAATGGACGCATGTCATGTTTTGTTGGGACGATCTTGGTATACAAATTGTCTTGGCTGAATAAAGACAGTGAGGTAACGGTAGAAAAACGATGCTTAGCGTCTTTTTCGATTGGAAAAAAATATTTTGATAATGCTTGGTGTGATGTGGTATCAATGGACGCGTGTCATGTTTTGTTGGGACGATCTTGGTATACAAATTGTCTTGGCTGAATAAAGGCAGTGAGGTAACGGTAGAAAAACGATGCTTAGTGTCTTTTTTGATTGGAAAAAAATATTTTGATAATGCTTGGTGTGATGTGGTATCAATGGACGCGTGTCATGTTTTGTTGGGACGATCTTGGTAGTATGATCGCAGCGTTATCCATGATGGGTGGAAGAATACTTATTCTCTTAGCATCAAAGGGAAGAAAATTGTTTTGGCGCCTCGCAGGGAAGAAAACATCCCTGCCTTGGTAGATAATAGCACAATCTACCTTCTATGTCCAGGTTTTTGGTTGAGGTTGAGCGTGAAAAAATAGTTTATGCTTTAATGCCTCGTGAAAATAGTGCAACGAATGTGGATTCAGAATTACCAGCAGAAGTGCAGCAACTACTGATGGAGTTTTCTGACTTGATGCCGGAGGATCTTCCTCCAGGATTACCACCTATGAGGGACATTCAATATTAGATCGACCTTATTCCAGGGTCTAGTCTACCAAACCGACCAGCATATCGCCTCAGTCCCAAGGAAGCTGAAGAGTTGTAGCCACAGGTGGTAGAATTATTGGAAAGGGGCTACATTCGTGAGAGTATGAGTCATTGTGCAGTTCCTGCTCTACTAGTGCTGAAGAAAGATGGGTCGTGGCGTATGTATGTTGACAGCAAGGCAATTAACAGGATTACATTGAAGTATAGGTTTCCAATTCCCTGCCTAGACGATATGTTGGATCAATTATACGGTTCTAAGGTCTTCTCAAAAATTGACCTTAAAAGTGGATACCACCAGATTAGAATCAGGCTTGGAGATTAGTGGAAGACCGCGTTCAAGACACAGCATGGATTGTACGAGTAGATGGTCATGCCCTTTGGACTGTCCAACGCACCTAGCACTTTTATAAGGTTTATGCATCAGGTTTTACGGCCTTTTATGGGGAAGTTTGTGGTAGTCTATTTTGACGGCATACTTATTTATAGTTTGACATGGGAGTCACATTTTAATCATCTTCATGCTGTCTTTGATGTAATGAGGACGGAGCGCTTATTCATCAATCAAAATAAGTGTTCTTTCTTCACAACTTCTGTAACTTTTTTGGATTTCGTTGTGTCTACTGATGGAGTTCATGCGGATCAATCCAAAATTGAGGCAGTTTTGAATTGGTCCAAGCCAAAAACTTTGCACGATGTCAAGAGTTTCCATGGATTGACATCCTTCTATCGCCAGTTCATCAGAAACTTCAGTACCGTGATTACTCCTATCACAAAGTGCCTTAAAGGGCATGATTTTCAGTGGACCGAGGAGGTAGAGGCTAGCTTTCAGTTGGTTAAGCAGAAGATGACGGAGGCCCCAGTTTTGGCACTTCCAGACTTTGAGAAGGTGTTCGAGGTAAACTGTGATGCGTGTGGAGTTGGTATTGGTGGTGTTCTGAGTCAGGAGGGGCATCCTGTAGCCTTTTTCAGTGAGAAGCTATCGGGATCAAAGAAAAATTATTCCACTTATGACTTGGAGTTCTATGCCATAGTTCAGACTCTGAAGCATTGGCGTCATTACCTGGTACAGAGAGAGTTCATCCTTGTTATTGATCATGAGGCCTTGAAGTACATCAATGGTCAGCACAAGCTGAGTAGGCGACATGCAAAGTGGGTGGTGTACTTGCAGGAGTTTACTTTCACACTAAGGCATGAAGCAGAGAGTTTGAATCGAACAGCAGATGCATTAAGTCGTCGCACATTACTCCTCACCACCATGAGCACCAAGATTGTCAGATTTGAGGCATTTCCTGATACGTATGCTGCAGATCCTTCATTTGGGAAGATAATTTGGGAGGTAACTGATAATCACCGACATGATTTTGTTTTACATAATGGTTACCTGTTTCGTGGATTGTAGTTATACATCCGGATTGTTCACTAAGGCAACAGATTATTAGTGAACTTCATAACTAAGGACATTTTGGGCGAGACAAGACATTAGCATTGGTCTCTTCTGATCATTATTGGCCCAAGTTGAGCAGTGATGTAGCGCATTATGTGGAGCGATGTTATGTATGCCAGCGGTCTAAAGGAACTCTTACTAATGCTGGATTGTACACGCCATTACCCGTACCTGAAGCTCTTTGGTTTGATGCTAGCATGGATTTTATCTTGGGGTTACCTCGTACACAGCAGATGATGGATTCCATTCTTATTGTGGTTGACAGATTTTCAAAGATGGCTCATTTTGTGGCTTATAGAAAGACAATAGATGCTACTCGGATTGCTCATCTTTATTTCAGATAGATTGTGCGTTTACATGGTGTTCCACAATCAATTACTTCTGACCATGACACTAAGTTTATGAGTCATTTTTGGAGGAGTTTATGGGAGAAACTTGGAACAAAGTTGAATTTTAGCAGCGCATACCATCCCCAAACAGATGGTCAGACCGAGGTGGTAAATCGGAGTTTGGGAAATCTTTTGAGAAGCTTGGCAGGGACTAAACCGAAGCAGTGGAATTTGTCATTACCTCAAGCAGAGTTTGCTTATAACCGATCGAGGAATAGAACCACCGGATTGAGTCCTTTTGAAATTGTCTATGGTCAGAACCCATTCGAGGCACTTGATTTGGCTCCAATTCCACGTGTGGGTCGCTTCAATAACAAAGCTGATGAGATGGCCGAACATCTTCGGGGTATCTATGAGTAGGTAATGCTGTCCATACATGATAGTAATACTAAGTACAAGGCTCAGGCAGATAGTCATCGGCGCCAGGTGTTGTTTGATGTTGGTGATTTTGTTTGGGCAGTATTAACTCGTGATCGTTTTCCAGCTGGGGAGTACAATAAACTAAAGGAGCGGAAGATTGGACCTTGTGAAGTGCTGCAGAAGATCAATGATAATGCTTATAGGTTGTGCCTCCCTAGCTATTTGAAGACCTTTGATGTCTTCAATGTGAAACACCTAAGCCCTTGTTTTGTGGAGTCCAATGAAGCTACTGTGAACTTGAGGGCGAGTTCTTTCCAACCCGGGATGATTGATGCGGGAGGATCTGAGTCGAGTGATACTAATTTGTCAGACAGCACGATGATGACGATGAAATACCATGAGATGGCGGATTGACACAAAGATGGGAAGTAAATCGCAAATTATTTCCTTGATTGGGGAAATTTGACCCGTCTTTGGTAATTTGGCCATAACTTTGGCTATGGTTATCAGAATCGCTATTATGATGCCAATCCGAAAAGCCCTCTTCGGCACACATGTTTTAGCCATCGAGCTATGGCATTAAAATCGAACCCAAAATCTGCTATTTTCCTTTTCGAAATTCAATTTTTAGTTTTTTTTTGCTATTTATGGTAATATTTCATTTCCCTTTTTCCATATGTTAGAAAACTTGAATTGAACCAAATTTTTGGCAATCTACTTCTTTTACTTAATATTTTATTCTGGTGTAATTTCGGAATTTTACCATTTTTGGTAATTTTCCTATAATTTCGTATTTTGCAGTTATTTAACCCTGCTTGTGGGTTAATTTTGGTCATTCTGCATTATTAATAATATTAAGATGATTTCATAGTATTTTCTCTGATTTTTTGGGAGTTTTCTTTCGTTTCTTTCTTGTGAATCATTTGCTACAACAAAGCCAATAGGATAATCACTATTCTACCCAGCGTCACAGGTGGACATTTGCCTAAAACTCATAACACGTATAATCCTCATGCTTTTCAAAATCTTGGGTTTTGGAACATAAATCACTTCACCAAACTAATCTAACCTAGATGGTCAACGAGTCCAGAAGCACATCAAACAAAAACTCATTGGGAGAAGATCTACATTTATTCTACCATCATCGAGTTTGTGAGGAAATGTAGTACAATGATGTGGAAGGCCGACTCTGCTGACTGGAGCGATTGACTTATTGGCTTTGACTGGTTTTTTGATTAAATGATAGAAACCAATGTCATTTGATGGTTTTTGAACTACAAGCATGTTTGCTAAAATGCATTTTCTTTAATGGGTTGGATTAACTGGATGATGCCAAGTGTTGTCTTCACTGCCATTGGATGGTGACCTTCTGGCGACTTCTCATATAAGTGTCTTCTGGCTGTTTTCTCTCTACTCTGTCTGGATATTCTTCGTCTTCTTCATTGTCATCTGAGTGCCATTAACCCTTCTCTCATATTTTTGTCTATAGATCTTGAAGATCATGAATCTTCAAGTTGAATCATGTATTACTTGTCTTCAGTGATTTGTATACTGGTCGATTTCAAGCATGTGCTTTTGAGTGAATTGTCGAGGCTATTTTGTAAAGTTTTCTGTAATCTTGAGTGATTTTTGGCTTGGGTCTCAAATCCATAATATTTGGACGGTTTATGGTTCTGGTTAATGCAGTAATTTCTTTCAGTGGTGGAAGCACAAAAAGGGATTAGGAGCTTGCTCTGAACCTCTTGCCTTATAACGAAAATTTCTCATGTTCTTTACTATTTTTTGGTTTTGTTTAAGTTTCTGTCATTTTTGGTTTGATCGATTTTGCCTAATACTTTGAACTAATCGTAACAGTGTATTAGAGTGGTTAAACGATGGTTCTTGGCTCCAATTCTTGTAGATCAGAAAGATCTAATACTTGTTCAATGGTCCATTTTTATTTAGTGAAACCCTAATTAAGAGATTTGAGTTCGTTCCTATTTTACGATTTCTTGTAAAGATTACGTGCTTATACCTTAAGTTCCTTACAAACGTGACTAAAAACCTTTGGATCTGAGACTCTCTTGGTAATTCCTTTGTCCAAAAACCCTTCGAGTTGTCTAAAATCTGACGGTTGTCCTGACTAAGTCAAATACCTTACGTTTATTTGTGTGCTTGTAATCTTTGTTATTTTATAGTGCTTACTGTGATCATTTGTACTTGATCTATATGATATAGAACTCTCTGAAATCATACTATTGTGAATAAAACTTTGTGAAACTACTGAAATTACTTACAATAAATGTTACTGTATATTTAGTTGGTCTCTTGTGTGTAGATACCTGAAGTACTATACATTGAATTTACCTCTAAATTGTTTAATTGATCTACATATATTGTTCTTGCATCCAATATTCTTTAATCATGACTAGTACTAAGTTTGAATTGGATGTTTTTAATGGCAAAGAAGACTTCATTCTTTGGCGCCTGGAAAATGAGGGCAATTTTATTATAACAACAATATGCTAAAGCTATTGATGAGACATGGCCAAGTGATTTAGAATAAACAAAGAAAACTGAACTTGATGAAATTGCTTGAAGTTCAATCTTTCTGCATTTGTGTGATAACTACTTAGAGAAATTGATGAGACTAAGACTACTGCTAAATTGTGGAAAAAATTGGAAGATACATATTTGAATAAATCTATGCCTAATAAAGTGTATCTTCTAAAACAGTTCTTCGGTTTTAAACTTGACCCATCTTTTGATCTTGAGGCTAATATTGATAGATTTAATCTCATGACCTAGTCGATTATGATAAGAAACTCTCAAAAGATTAGCTAGTTGTGGTATTGCTAAATTCAATTGGTGAAGGGGTTAAGGGATATAAGCTATAGGTAAAGAAATCAAAGGTTATAAGATCATAATAAGTAGAAATGTTGTGTTTAATGAAGATGATCTGCCCTACCTTAAATCCATAAAGCAAATAGAGTCTTCTCATCAGACTGAAAATGTAGAAAATGGGACTAAAATTGAGGTAGAGTAGTTTGATATTGATACACATCAGAACAATACACATCCTATAAAGAGAAATGAGGAAACACCTGATGATCTAGCTCTTGTTGGTGAATAGAAAGTTGATTTAGAAACTAACCAGTCCTTAAATAACTATCAACTTGCTAGAGATAGGCAAGAAAGACGAATAAGACCTCCAATTTGTTTGATGAAGCTATGTCTTTACTATCTTATCTAAGTATGATTGAAAATGAGCCTGAGTCTTTTGAGGAAGCTATTAGTAAAGACTCTAACCATTGGCTTGCAGCAATGCAAGATGAAATGCAATTACTTAAAAAGAATAAAACTTGGGTTTTGGTAAGAAGACCTGAAGGTAAAAGATTATTGATTGTAAATGGATTTTCAAAACTAAAAAGGGATGGAACAAAGTGAAAATGACATCAGGTGTAAAGCTAGACTTGTGGCAGTTGGCTTTAATAAAAAAGAATGAGTTGATTTCAATGAATCTTCTCATCAATTGTGAAATTTACATCTGTTAGGGTTATTCTAGCCTTATCCACAGAATTTAATTGGGAACTAGATCAATTAGATGTCAAAACAGCCTTTTTAAATGGTGATTTCAATGAAACTATTTACATAAAATAACCAAAAGGTTTTGAAACAAATAAGATAGCTGATTTAGTATGCTTTCTTAAAAAGTCCATATATGGCTTAAATCAAGCTCCCAGGCAATGGTACAAAAGATTTGATACTTTTGTCTTGGACTTGGTTTTAAGTAAGTAATTTCGATATCTGTCTTTACTATAAAGGAAATGATGGAGAAAATTCACTTTATCTACTCCTTTATGTGGATGACATACTGTTGGCAAGTTATGATATAAATGAGATAGAATTTATCAAAAGCAAACTAAAATCTGAATTTGAAATGAAGGACTTAGGTCCTGTCAGAAAGATTTTAGGTATTGAAATTAAGAGAAATAGGAGAGAATGCACACAAGTCTCTGTAAAAATCATACATGCTGAAATTATTAGAAAATATTTTATGACTAATTTCAAATTGTGAGTTTACCTTTGGCTAATCACTTTAAAATTTCAAGTTATCAATGTCCTAAATCAAAAAAAGAATTTCAAGGAATGGCAAAAGTACCACATTCTAATGTTGCTGGATCTATTATGTACTTGATGGTCTGCTCCAAACCTGATTCGTTATATTCTATAAATATTTTAAGTAGATATATGTCCAATCCTAGAAAACCACATCGGGAAGCAATGAAATGGCTTCTCAGATATATCAAGGGTACCTTTGATCTAGGAATATAGTTCAGGAAACAATATGAGGGTGTTATTTTAAGAGGGTATATTGATTCATACTATGCAGGTGACAGGGATAACAAGAAATCCACATCAACTTATGTATATACACTTTGTAATTCTTGTATAAGCTGGAAATCCCAGCTTCAAAAGATTCCTTATCTTCAACTGAGGCAGAATACATAGTTACCACAGATGCTATAAAAGAAGGGATATGGTTAAAGGGTTTATTAAATGTGATAGTCAATCTGATATTTACTTGAGTAGAAATCATGTTTTGCATAATAGATCTAAACATGTTGATGTTTAGATTCCATTTCATTAGAGATGTTATTTCACAAGGTCTTGTGAAACTTGAAAAGATTTCAACTCAATTTAATCATGCTGATGATGGTACTAAGGTTTTGCCTTTAAACAAATCTATGGATTGATTAAGTCTGTTGAATATTCACACTTGTTGATTTGTGTACCGGGTAAGAGTGCAAATGATACCATGTTTGGAGAAATTACTGTATAAAACTTGAATCATTGTATCAAGGTGGAGATTGTGAGGAAATGTGGTGCAATGATGTGGAAGGCTGACTATGCTGACTGGACTGGCTGACTTATTGACTTTGACTGGTTTTTTTTTATTAAATGATGAAAACCGTGTTAGCAGTGTCATTTGATGGTTTTTTGAACTAAAAGCATGTTTGTTGAAATGCGTTTTCTTTAATGGGCTGGATTAACTGGATGACGTCAAGTGTCGCCTCCACTGTAGTTGGATGGTGACCTTCTGGTGACTTCTCATATAAGTGTCTTCCGGCTCCTAGAGTTTGGATTGGTTTTTTCATTATTCATCTCTTGGTTTTCTCTCTACCCCATCTGGATATTCTTCATCTTCTTTACTGTCATCTAAGTGTCATTAAGCCTTCCCTCATATTTTTGTGTATCGATCTTGAAGATCCTGAATCTTCAAGTTGAAATCATGTATTACTTGTCTTAAATGATTTGTATACTGGTCAATTTCAAGCATGTGCTCTTAAGTGAATTGTCGAGGCTATTTTGTGAGGGTTTTTAGTAATCTTGAGAGATTTTTTGCTTGGGTCTCAAATCTGTAATATATGGATGGTTTATGGTTCCGGTTGATGCAATTATTTCTTTCGATGGTGGTAGCACAAAAAGGGATTAGGAGCTTGCTCTGAACCTCTTGCCTTAGGGCAAAAATTTCTCGTGTTCTTTACTATTTTCCAGCTTTGTTTAAGTTTCTATCATTTTTGGTTTGATCGATATTGCCTAATACCTTGAACTAATCGTAACAGGGTTGATAGAAAAGAAGTTCATAGCTAGACTAAAGAAAGTTAAACTGTTACTAATGTTCCAAAATCCTACCATATTTTCTGAAAGCTAAAATGCTAAATGCGAAGAACAAAAACAATTATCTTAACTTGAAGAATACAAAATTGTTATTTTTGTGTTTTGAAACTTGAAACAATAAAATTGTTTGTCTTTGTCTAAACTTTTAGTACTCACACAAAAATTCTCGAAATAAAGAATAGATAGTATGGATGAAGGTCAGCAACGTAGTGGTTAAAAAAATCTTGGAATGGTGAAGTTTTGCATGATGCAACCGTTGATGTAAATGGCTATTGATATTGAGAAAGGGACTAGGATATGAATAATTGACTCTCCGAGAAAAGACACGATACTTTCAATGTTGTGATAGTTGATTCTTGATGGATTAAATCATGAAATTTGTTCGTATGTCTACAAGCAGATAGAGACTAGAAGGTTGTAAACCCCAAGGGAAAACCTGTCACAGCGCCACACAATTTTTTCGCGAAGTGCTCTCTCAGACATTTCCACTCTTGCTAATAAAAACAAAGAGGTTTCAAGATACTAGGTAACCAAGTGAAAGTGAACATCTCCAAGAAAATTTTCTATATCTAGATAATCTTTCTTTTTCTACTCTCTTCTTTCCCTAATCTTCTGAGACCCCGAATTTTCTCCATTTTGCTCAGTTGGCAACCCTCTAATGGTAACTGGATAGTGATCTTTGTGGTAAAAGGGGTAGAATTCGAAAGGTTTATTGGGGTTGTATCCTTTCAAACATACGAGCTCAGCTCGCTGATCGAGGCTTTGGAGGTCTTTCAAAGCCACATGCTTCAATGTCATTTCTTTATTTCTATGCTCTTTTAATTATATTTTTGAAATTGAGAAATGATCATTCTTTTAAAGTGAACTAGAAAGTTCTTTTTCTAGTTGTCGGAACAATCTTAATTGTAGGCCTTTTGATGAATTACATTTATGGGTGGTAGAGGTTTGTTTGGAATAAATATAGAAAAAGATTGCCAGAACTATATCAAACAAATGAGACGATCGACTCGGAGAATGAAATGTCTCAGCAATACAATCCTACTTCTCAAATATGCAAGAACGGTGCTCGGGGTTTTACTTCAATATTGATTTAGACGATGAGTCACGGCTGAGGAACGTATTTTGGGTAAATAATAGGTGCATGCAGGCATATAAGGAGTTCGGTGATATATTTACGTTCGATACAACCTATCTCACCAATAAGTACGATATGCCTTTTACTCCTTTCGTTAGAGTCAATCACCACAGACAATCAAGGCTGCTTGGTTCTAGTTTACTTTTGAACGAGGATATAGATACTTTTGTGTGGTTGTTCAGGAAGTTGCTTCAGTGCATGCATGGAGTAGCTTCCATGGAATAATCACCGATCAGGATAGGGCTATGCAAAATGTAATTAAAATTATTTTTCCAAATACGAAGCATAGGTGTTGTTTATGGTACATTTTGAAGTTGTTCGAGATTTTGGGTACCATGTCGATAAGGTTTCGATATTTTCTGATATACATGGATTGGTCTATGATTCCCAGTTCGTTGAAGACTTTGAAAAAGGTTGGATCGTGATGATCAATAAGTTTAAATTGCAAGAAAATGGTTGGTTGTCTGGACTATACTAGAATAGAAGGCGTTGGAAAACCACTTTCTGGGCATGGATATCAAAAACGCAAAGAAATGAAAGTATGAATACATTTTTGCTGGGTATGTATATTTGAAGACCTTGTTGAAACAGTTTGTGGAACAGTAAGAACGAGAATTACAAAATAAGGTTAAGAAGGAGTTTTAAGCTGATTTCAAGTCATATTCTCAAATGTTACAATGTGTAAGTTCGTTTGAAATCCGTTTACACCATCTCAAAATTTAGGAAGGTTCAGGAGTTCACAGGAAGGATGTATTGTGACCTCATATCTGCTTCAAAAATTTGTTTCGGGACAACGTAAGAGGTACGCGAAGTTGTGGCATGTGGTGAGCGAATGAAGAAAATATATTTTTGTCTCGTTTCAGAGGGAAAACTGTCAAATCATTTGCACCTATCACTTGTTCGAGTTTAGAGAAATAATTTGTAGGCATCCGATATCAGTCTTGATCCGTAATCACATCACATCACTACCTAAGAGGTACATACTGAGACGATGGAAAATAGATGTCAGTAGAGCACACACAAGGGTCACAATGAACTATGATGGGTTTGTTAATATACCTAGTCAAGTAAGATATGACAGTATATATCAGTCTTTTGTTGGGTTGGCAGACCTTGCTGCTAATGATGATGGGCAAAATTGTGCGATAATGGAGTAGATCGAATCGCATCATGAGGTTATTATGTTGGCACGAACGAGTACTACCAGTAATGTCCTCGCGCGCTATATGGTACAATTAGGCACCCTGTATAGTGTATTGAGCGGGAGCGTACAGGATCCTATACTATCGAGAAGGAATGGTGCAACGAAGAAACTTCGAAGTAAAAGCCCATTGGAGTCGAGTTCAAAGAAAGTAAAGGTATCTTAAAATGTTATCTTTCATATTATTTCTGATTCCAAATACGAATCCTCTTATGATTTTTTTTCATATGCAAGCAACATCAATATCGAGCAAAGAAAAGAGACCTAAACCCAATCAAAGTGCTATAATAGTTGGTACACGTGACGTTCAGGCATCTCAACATCAACAATATTTAATGCCGACAACATTATTATATTCACAGTTTTGAATTCTTTGAATCGATGGCTCTTTAGTTTTCAATGAGATGTTTGGATTGGTTTTGTTAAACACATTGGAATGGATTCGTTTCATAAAACACTTTGTTAAATAGTTTGGACTGTATTGGTATTAAGTCCTTTGTTAATCACTTTGGATCTATTTTTGACTGTAATGTTTGGAATGGTATTGCTAAGCACTTTATTAAACACTTTGTAATCTATTGACTTCGTTAAACACGTTTGTATTTAGGCAATGATAAGAGGAACACTAGTTACAACTGGAACCAATCATCAGAAAGCATATTTCAAATCCATTTTCTAGAAGTAGGCGTGAAGTTCGCTAGAAATAGTCATACAAAGAAGTTCGCTAGAAATAGTCATACAAATACAAACATACATAACGTCAACATTTATTAAATACTAGGGACAACTAATCAAGCCGACCACTTTCATTTTTCATTCTTCTCTCCGACTGCTTTGCCCTTGTGGATTGTCATGCTCATGTATATCGAAATTTGGACCTCTTCCTCGTTGAGTAGTTGAATTTGATATTTAAACATGTGCGACAAATCTGACACTGAATCTTCCGATGCAGGATTTATCGAGGTATCGACGACACTTGATTCATCGCTTGATTCACCTTCTCTAACCCACTCCCAAAAATCGCATTTCTGAATATAGTATTTGAATATTTTTCCTTTGTTATCAGTCTCCCTCTCCACCTCGCACTTCTGGAATCTACTCTTGCGAACTGGGCATCGTCCCTTACTCCGGCATTCATCAAAGAAGTGTCCCTTGGCTCTACAACTATGACAAATTTCAATTTTTTCCTCCCATTCTACAATGGCAATCAACCCAGACGAATAATCCAACATAAGTTTCAAGCACTAAATAAACACAAGAAACAATCTCAACATTGCAAATTACCAACCTAAACAAATCAATGACTACTACAAGCAACAAACATAGGCAACATTTTCAATCCTCTTTCAAATAGCATTTTCCAATTCTCTTGCAAATAACCTCTGTGACAAACATGGTTTTTAAATATACTTTAGAGTCAATTGGCAAAATGGCTGTTTTCAAATACTTCTCTATAGAATTGGTTTCTGTCAATGTAAACAAGCTTTTCAACTAAAATGAACCAAAATTGGTGATGCAAATGAAATGAACCCATACTGTAAATGGAACAAACCAAAATAAGTTAACCTTATTCTCCACAAGCCAAAAAATTTTGCTGGATAACGACTCCGTTGTTGAGTTTGTGACAGTCGACTTGTGGGATGAAGGCTCCGATGTTTCACTTCGCGACGATAAACTTGCTGGATGAGGACTCCGATGTTTCAGTCCACGACGACTTGTGGGATGAGGACTCCGATGTTTGAGTTCACGGAAGCTGATAGCAAGACAATTCGCTGATTTTTCGAATTCGGGCTGAACGATTTGGAATTCTTGCAACCCGAACCATTTTTCTTTTATTTATTGTTAAAATTGTAGTTTGAAATTGAGAGAAATCATAAAAATTGGTTTGGCTTGGTTTGTTTTGAAAAATGAAACTATTTGGTTTGGTTTACAACAAATCCAAACCTTTTCAAAATAATTTAAAAAACGCTCAAATTGAATTGTATTCACCCCTATCATGCAATGATAATATGAAACATCTACTGTCACATAACTATGAGTTAAGTTATTTTCATCAATTTTGGATATAGCAGGCGTCCTAGTGAAATTTGAAACTAGATTAGAGTTCAGTGGCCAACTTAAAATTAAATTGATGTTCAATGACCCAACTGTGATAAATTAAATTTCAATGACTCATTTGAAATTTTGCTAAAAATCCAATGACTGCAGATGGATATAAATTTGGTGTAGATAATATATTGCTTTTAAGAAGAATTTGGGAAGTTAAATTTGTTGGATATGAGGTTAATGAGAAATGATCTAATAAGCACCGATGACATGACACTACAATTAATTGGTCTACCATATCATAAGTTAAGCACCAGTGCTCATTAGATCATTTATCTAAGAGTAGTTATGCAAATGATACCTATACTTTACCCCTTATTTCAAAATTATACATGAACTTAGTTTTCTATCAAGATCATAAATGAACTCACGAATTTATTTCTCGTCCATGCATAATTTAACTTCTGTCGTTCAAAACCAGCAGGACAATCCACATGACAAATAGGGAGCCTATATGGCAAACAGCTCGATGTTTAATTATGCGAATGATATGTGACATCAACCTCATATTTTAAAGTTTAAACCATGGATGAATTCCCCTTTTTTTTTTTTTTTTTTTTTTCAAAATCATACATGTACTCAATGAACTCTTCTAATTAATACTTAAAATTGAGGTAGTAGTTCTTGTAATCATTTCCTACTCGAATTGGGTTAAAATATACTTCCTCTCATCAATTTGAACTTTTGGAACAGTTAATTAGCAGAAGTGAGCTCTGGTAGCTCAATTTTTTTTCCAGAAGAAAGCAAGTTCAATAGGAAAAAATGAAGATCAATATATTGATTGGATAATGTTTTGTGGGATGGATGAACTACGTCTCTTTGTTGGTTGTTTTTTAATGAACTACGTCTTAATTATTACCATGTCTTTCGGTTGTAAGCTTAAGAAACTACTCACTACTCAAATGAAGAATGAACTATTTATTGTGGCGTGCACTTATCTATAAGTTGGTCTTTGACTTTAAGAAAAGTCATGGAAAAGTTGGTCTAAAATCAAGTGAAACAATATCATAAAAATAAAATAACGGTTTGATATTTGTGACTTGCTTTCGATGATGACCTTCGATAAACTTGAATGGAAAGAGAAGATCAGGGCAGCCAATTATTTATAAGCGGAGGATAAATATTTGTTGAGTTGCACATCCAGACAATTTGATCACACAATGGAAGTTAATTTTTATGTATAATGAAAAATATATTTTTGAGTTAATATATGATTTTGAAAGTTCATATATTGTTCGCTTAATTAACCGTAGGATATGTCATTTCAACCAGCTTACGATGGAGCCATAAATGAAAAAGATTAGTTGATGAAATTTTTTGCCTTTTTCACGGTAGAAATTAATATTGGCATATATTCCTAGTCACGTGTTTGTATTTTTAATTGGGAAAAAGAAATGGTCATTGATTAAATTCCGAATTTTTACGAGTACGTAAGATAATATAGTGGAGGAAAAGTGATGTCCTCTCAAATAATTTTGTACCTTGTAATGTACCCTGCCTTTATAGGTGAGGAGCGTGCTAGTGTGTAGCTCACCTTTTGTAAAATGTTCTATCGATAATGAAGTAATATAAGTCAAAATAAAATTTAAAAAAAAAATTTTGCTTTCGAAAGAGCCAATCAAAGAATTTTCATTATATCCCTTTCAAATATTCTGCTCCTATTTGGCTCCCATTCTCTTTCTCATTATTTTTTCCTCTCTTATTTTTAACCACACAATCTTCTGTAAAATAATATTACATACAAATCAAAAACTTTCCATTCTTTTTCAACAACACATTTTTAAAAAAAAACATTATTTCAACCATTAAAATTTGAAAAGAATGAGGACCAAACAGGCACTCAATTCAGATGTGCAATGTAGAGAAAGCATTATAAGCCAAACCATAGACTTCATCATAGTATCAAAGCGGGTGTATGTCAATGATGGGTGTTGGGTTAGAAATATCACAAAAAAGGGGTAAGAATAAAAAATACAAAGGTAATATTGCGAAAAGTATTCCATTATGAAAAAAGCCAAAAGCGCCCGCAAACCTAAAGCTTCCGTCTTGACACGACGACAAAAATAGTATTGAATGTTGACTAGGGAACTTAATTTGTGGAGATGAGTACGCCGTCGACATGTTTTTGCTAGAAACAAATAAATCAATTCAATGTTAATGAGGGGCCCCTAATTTGTGGAAAGCATAATCTCTTGAACCAACATGTGATGACAGACCATATTCCAACCACATAAAGTAGTGATTGATCCTACATAGTGGAGTGAATAGTATACCGTTCAAATTGTCTTGTTATTATATTATTAATAAATTAATGAAGAGAATAAACATGAAATTAATAATCCACACGTGAAAAGAAATGCTATCGTATAAAATCATTATGGATCTTCTGAAACCCTTGAAAAAGCAAGACAAAGACCTCAGCAATCTCCATCCTATAACCACTGCCCTTTGTCATCTATTTCAAACAGTATTATTCCTTATCAAACCAGATATTTTACAAGTAGATATTTTACATGTAATATGCCATGTCTTGTCTCAAACGAAAACTTCTTTATATAAGTTCCTTCAAGAAATATTGGGTTAGTTCTATTATTCGCGGTCACGGTACTTGAGATTAAATTTAGGCCAAACTTTGTTCAATTGCGTCAAATTGTATCATTTCTTTCAGTTCATTTTTGGCATCAAACAATTTGATTTAATTGAACGAATTGGCCTAAATAGAGACAAAATTACAGTATATTGACCCAAAATGACCGAGTTACCCCGGCGGAGGGGGGGGGGGGGGGGGGGGGGGATTATAATGACCCAATTGACACAAAATGCAGTATAGCAACTTAATTGAAAATTGGGTCAAAGTACAGTGACTGCTAGTGTAATTAATCTGAAATGTAACTTCGTTTCTCTGCATTTTTTTTAATTTTTTTTTTTTTTGGGTTTTTCTCCTTGTACATTACAAGGTACAGGAGCCCCTCACGTAAGGGGGTGTTGTTAAGGGAATATAATCCCACATCGGTAAAATATCGAAACAATGACCAATATATAAAGGATTGGGACACTCCTCTTAACAAGGTTGACCTTATTAAGACGGACCCCAAATCTTAAAATGGTATCAGAGCCCATTAAGCTCCAACGAGCGATTCGATCCGATTATGTCTCTAAAAATGAGCACACGGATTTCAAGATTGGTCTGCTCAAAAGAGCCACCATCTTGCGGGGGCATGTTAAGGGAATATAATCCCACATCGGTAAAATACCGAAACAATGACCAATATATAAAGGATTGGGACACTCCTCTTAACAAGGTTGACCTTATTAAGACGGACCCCAAATCTTAAAAGGTGTAAGGGTGCTGTGCCTTTTGTTTTTTTCCTCCTCTGATGCTGGTAAACCACAAATTAATATAATATTTGCCCATCAAAACGCCTCTGACTTGAAAAATAATTTGTGCAATCACTGACACATTGTTCCAACTCATCTCATGTAAGGTAAGAACCCATCAACTTTTTAGTCAAGCCATGTGAACAAGTATGGAGCATGTTACTTGCAATTAATCCCTCATTTTAGTGCTTGACGGAAGGTTCTCGGTAAAGAAAAGATATTATGCCCCTGTTTGGCCCCCATTATGCCCCTGTTTGGCCCCCATTACGGGGAAAATGTAATGTATAGAATAGTGTTTTTTGAAAAATGAGTGGTTGAAAAAGAAAGAAAAATTTTCGATTTACGTGTAATATTATTTTATGGAAGATTATGTGGTTGAAAATAAGAGAGAGATAAATAGAATGTAATGTAATGTAATGAAAACCAAACAAGGACTATACTTCAAGAAAAGGGAAAGTTACACACAGCATGGCTCACAACTCCCCCACATGAGGGGCCGTGCCACCCTGCGCCAATAATAAAGTGGCTCGGTCCCCACCTCAGTGAGGGGGCTGTAAGTTTTACGGTCCTAGTCGGACGGTAAAACAAGAAAAATCCAAGTCCCTTTAGCATAAACAAATCACAACCCTCTTTCGCCTATGGTACTCTGAAAGAATAAAAAAGTTTATCATGCTTAGAAACGATTTTTTTGGTTACTTTCTGCTTTTCTTCGCCGGAATCCACGAAATAAGAGGCCTTAACCCGTGTTCAGTTCAGTGAAATTCTCAGTAAGTTTTCCATTTTTAGGTTTATATAAAAAAAGAAGTTGAATAAATTAATATTGTTACCTGAATAGGATTGAGTTTTCTGAGGTAAAACATATCGGCCGTCTCAGGAACTCCCCCAACACTTCTTCCCATTTTATTACACCCATGGGAGTCTCTAATACAAGAACTGATCTTACTCCAGTAACTCCGACTTGTCACGCGCTCCTCCAGCCAACCTGAATAATCCTGAAGATAGTACTCCTGGTAAGCCCGGTTCATGACGGGCCGGCCGGACCCTTTATCGGTCACAGCATAAGCAAAGATGACGAACCCAATAAGGGTCGCTATGATGACGAACATAGCCCACAAGTAGAGGTACATGAGGAAGGTGTTCCGGTAGCACGCGCCGGCGAAGCCCGCGAGTGACACGATCATGATGGAGACCCCAATCACTATGAGAGGCCACTGGAGGAATTTCAAGCAGTCGGTGTTGTTGGCACGGCTGCTCAGCCATATTCCGCCGCCCAGGATGGGGATGGAGAGGAGGAAGGTGAGGAAGTTGAGGAAACCTATTAGGTGGTTGCTGGTTCTCATTATGTAAAAGCCCTTTTGTTTGTGGTGGACCTGGTGGTGCTGGTGGTGGGTTTTTCTTGCAGAGTTCGATATTGGAAGAGAGTGAAATGTATAAGCTAAGGAGAGAGGGCACGGCTAACTTAAGAAGTGGACAACTGTTGTTGACTAAAAATATAACTTATGAGTAGTCTACACTTGTTCGCTGGATCAATCAATTTATTAAGCCCTGTTTGATTAACATTAAATTAAATTAAATTAAATTACGTTACATTCCATTTTTCTCTTTTTTATTTTCAACCATACAATCTTCTATAAAATAATATTACACGTAAATCAAAAATTTTACCTTCTTTTTCAACCACTCATTTTTCTAAAAAATACTATTCCACCCATTACCATTTTCAGGTAATGGGGGCCAAACAGGGTGTAAGAAAATTTTGATAAAAAATTATCGTTCATTTGATTCCCATAATTTTTAAAATACATTTTTTATTTCTATCTTTTTCAATTGCACGTTTTTCAATAAAATAATATTAAAAATAAATTTAAATTTTTTTCATATTTTTTAACCTTACATTCACTGTTAATTTACTATTCTAAAACACATTTTAATCTAAAAATAGGCCTCAAGTTAAAAAATTATGGATCTTATAAAATGTATAAGTAAAATTAATTGTTGACTTTGATATAGATCGAACTCTGAATTTTAATTTTTACCAGACAAAATTTTATTATTTAATTGTAATTCATAATACTTTTTCAAATAAATATAATAATATGGACAAATAATATGACATTTCGATCATTTCTTGACGACATGGTTGAACTGATTACTTAAGGCATGTTAGGTAAGCATTTATAAATAATTTAAATTGAAGATAAATAAGAATAAAGACTTATTTGATTCTCATTGTCCCCCAAATATATTTTTCCTCTCTTTTTTTTATTACATATTTTTTATTAAAATAATATTACACGTAAATTAAAAAAAATTTCTTTTTTAACCACACATTCTTTATCAATCTACTATTCTAAAATATATTCTTTAAAAAAAGTGGTTCAAACACACTCTAAGTGATAAAATAAGTTAACTGAGCAAAAAAGCTCTCAAGATTGGTGGAAAACACAACTTATTGTATTTTTAAAGGGTTATGCTATGATTACATCAAAGTGTCCATAACAATATACACCTGTACAAAGAGGGAGATTAACGTCAAATAAAATATAATTTATCCAATTGGGTTTTCCTCCATGTGAAGATGGTGAACATCGTTATAAGCATTGTATTATAGCCTTGTTTGGGAGTAATTTTTTACCCCAAAAAATTGATTTTTTGACCGTTATTTCACTATTTTAACCGTAATTTTTGACTTCTTCTCTCACAGGTGACCCTTTCTTTTCTCCTAACTATTAAAAAAAAATCAATTTTCAAAATTATCGAACAAACCCTATGTACAAGTAGCATATTTCATTTTTAAATGAGTGGTGGTGGTTTGCATAGTTGAATGTTGGAAGAGGGTGAAAATGTACAAGGTTAAAAGCAAAGGAAAGGTATGCGGCTGGCTTAAGAAATGGACTAGCGTGTGGACGAAAAATACTGCTTATGAATATTTTATTTATTTGTGTAATAAAATATATGTTTATTAGTGAATAATAATTATATTTACTATTGTATTTCTTGCTATATAATTATTTTTTATAAATATGAGACTTTAATTCTCAATTAAATACAAAAAAAGTCTATTATCCTCCCTCCCTCCCCCCCTCCCCAGTTTATAACACATTATTGACACGAAATTCTAGCCCATTAAGTAAGTAAAATTTATTCCTCTCTCTGTTTATAAATCTCTAATCAGTTGACGTACAAAAATAATTTTTCCTTCCAAAAAAAATAAAAATAAAACTTATAGCCAATTGAGTTTAAAAAAAAGAAAAAGAACTTCATTTCAACTCAAAAAAATGTCTGTATTTCTTAATTTTGAATTGCATAACGAAGCGATATATTTATTCGATCTGACCATATTGATTTAATTCTACAAAGTTATGATAAATAAATATTTTCTTAAATATAATATTTTTTTTGTTCAATATTTTAGTACAATATTCAAGAATAATATTGTATTATTATTCTTGAAAGAAAGAAATTAAAAAATTAATATATTAGGAGAATATTACATAATTGCTTGAAAGAAATATTTATATTATTTTGTTGCTCCTTAAGAAATACAAATTCATACATATTCAATATTTAAAAATAATATTGTTTTATTATTTTTGAAAATGTATAATATTTGTGCATGTTATATTCTAGATAAATTCCATGTTGATGTTCTTGGTGAAACATGACATTACAATTTGAATATTTTCAAAGAATATTAATTCATTGCTCTTGAAGAAATAACGGCAACATTATTTTTTAAACAAAAAAATGATAATGATATTATTTTTTTTGTGCTATAGAAGTAGCACATATCTTGAAAAGAAAATACGATTTGAGATACAATTTATGTGAAAATTTTATGAAAATAAGTTGTTTATTCAAGGAAAATCACAACTTCAAAAATTTATAAACATTCTAGAAGAATATTTTAAGGCTATCCAAAATACATATTTACATAATGTTAATATTTCATTAGAATATTATTTACTCTCAAATACTAGAATTTACTAGATTTATTATTTAAAATATTATTATCCTATTACTAATAAAGAGCAAATGTCATATAATTAACAATAATTTGTTGATATTTTCGAAGAAGTACAAATTAAACAATTTAATCTTAACTTGTAATTTTTGAATAAAAGTAATTTTCTATTTTATCAATATTCCAAAAAAATATTAATTATTGCTACTGAAAAGCATAACATTATATGTTCCAATATTCTCAAAGAATATTGTATTATGTAATTTAATATAGATCATCAAGCATTCTAATTAGCAAATAGAGATAGAATTTGAAATCAATAGTGCAATAAATTTATAGAATTTGAATAGTCTGTAGTAGCTATGATCAAACGTTGATATCTCAATAATTTGTGATTCAATCATCGTGAACTTTGGACAGCACGTTCACAACTTAGTATTTTTTAAATCCAACGATTAAGACCAAGATCATACAATTTATTTGTTATAAATTGCTATGCGAACAGTAGAGAAAATTTTTAATTGATTAGAAAATCGTGAATTTTCTAAAGAACTAAGTTTTTCCATTTATTTATTTATTTTTGTTTAAGAATTTGAAAGCCCTCAAAGTTATTTAAATCTATTTCAATTATTAAATATTATGTCATTGTTTTTTAAAAAGAACACTTTATATTCAAAGATTTGCAATTCTAGAAGAATGTTGCATTGTTACTCATATAGAGTAGACATTTTAATTTTTAAAATATTGTATTGCTCGAAAGGTGGAAAAATTTGTAATCTCAATATTCAAAAAAAAAAAATTGTATTGTTTAACACAAAATATAGAACGAATTGATACTAGTGAGAGTATATATATCTCATTGTATTCCTGAAGAAGCACAACTTAATATGAAAAAAACTTATGTTGATATTCCTGAAGAAAAACAACACAACTACATAAATTATTAAAAAATATATTATTTTGATATTTTTGAAGAAATAAAAATTTTATATAGATCAATATTTTGGAAGAATATTGTGTTAATCACTAAGTTTAATTTTATATAAGTTTGAGGCTAATAATATGTTAATGCTCCTCGAGAAGTATAACTCATATATAAATAATCATTATTCTAGAAGAATATTTGATTATTTTAAAAATTATCTTATACATATTAATATTTTAGAAGAATGTTTGTTGTTTATAAATAATCATAAAATTTTACATACCAATACTCTTGAAAAATATTGTTTAATTATTCGTGAATGAATAAAAAGAATTTTGTGTCATTGCTCTTGCAAAAGAATGATTCTATACGTAATAATATTCTCAAAGAATGATATGATGATGCTCTCAAAGAAGCACACTTCTCAAAAATTATAAAATCAATCGAATCAAATATTTTCATGAACTTGAAGTTTGTTGATTCGAAAAACTTTATGATTCGATGTAATATTTAGATCATGAAACATGTGTGACGTACCTATAGTACATACAAGCATCCAAATAAACTCTTGATGACTCAATGAAAGGAAACTGCAAGAATGATGAAAATCAATACTATATAATATTGATTTTTTCGAATTTGATTGTAAGACTCTAGAAAAGTCAATATTCTATTACTCTTATTTTCTTTTTCTTTTTCTTTTTCCTTTTTACTACACAATATTAGTACAATTGAAATAAATAATGTATTGAACTAGAAGTTTAATCACTGAATGTATTATTATCTAGTATGACGAATTAGACCATCACCAAATTAATAATGATGCAGAATTGAGAATTCAAATGGATATTAAACGAAGAACCAGTAGATTCTTTAATACAATGAATTCTTATATAATGTTTGTTTTCTTATTTAGAATTGGTAATTAACTATCGCTAGTTAAAATATGAACTGAATTCTCTATATTAAGTTATTTATGATGATAAATGAGGTCCATCAGCCTCAATATTGACCATTTAGATAGTATTTATGTCTAATAGATATTATATATCTACTAGATAATCGCATGGTGTTCATAATTAACTTCAAGTTTGCAAAAATCCTACTCAACTTTCAAATTATGAGCATAATTTTTCAGATTATATAATTAAGATGGTATATCTTGTTAATGCTAGTGAACCTAAATCTCAATCTATGTTAATTGAGATTATGATAAATTGTTTAATACTATTATTTGTTAACGTCTTCAATTAATTTTTAAACCATTATGATTGTGAACAAAGTGTTTTTCAATTCTGCCTATGGAATGCTATTGTATTTTGCCAAAATCAAAGTTTCCCGCTATATTTGTCTTATTATACATTATCTCAAGCCATATGACAATATTTTATAACGCGATTTATTACTTGTCAATTTGATTGGATAACTCTTTCAGTATTTAGGGGAGGAATTTAGGAGTTGAAAATAATGCATAAATGCATTATTACATTATCTAGATCCTTGCAAAAAATAATTCAGACCAGAAGTTCGAAAGATAATTGATTTAGATACATTTACCATTTAAAGAAATCAACAATATCTCGCATATCAGTTTTGAATGTTCCATCTCAAATTGATGTCCTGGGTGAACAATTAGTTGATATTATATATAATAAATCTATAACATGTCTGTAGCATGTTGACATTCGATTCTAATACAAAAATCTCAAAAAAACAAAAATTTGAGCAATTAACAAAGATGACACCAAATAGGAACCATACACTTTTGAAAAGTATATATACATAATAACATGTAAAACTCCAAAAGAGATACAAGTGCCTAAAATATTCAAAAATGAGATATTTCAATGTATTTTGTCATTATGGAGAAAGAAATTGAATTGAAAAGAAAAAGTTTAGACAATATTTTTGTACTTAATGCACCGCTTCATATTATGAATAGCAAGGATATTGAAATAAATTCATTGAGACATATCGATCGAAGATATAATTGGTCAAATAGAAGGACACAATTTTAGTAAAATTGAGTTCACTAGAGAAACTTAAAGTTCCAAGACTTGCAGTCTAAAAATTCAAAGGTTTATACTTACGGAAAAAGGAAAGAGGAAAAATAAAGTCGTAATATATAATACACAACTCTCAAAATAATAAATATCATAAAGACCTTGGTAAATGCAATCTCAAGTTTGTATTTATTATCCTAATGATGCGTAAAACTTGAAATGTGATTATAGCGAACTCATTTTGCATGACTACTATTATTATCTTTGAAGGATTCAATATGCTTGAATCATATAGTTCAAATGATGTTATGATGAAGGGATGTAAATACGCTTTGCATTTTTTTTTATTAATGTTTTGTCTCGTTGGATATTTTTGACAAGATTTTTAATGAGACAAATTTTGTAGCATATTCAAAAAAATAATATACTCTTTTTTTTCTTCTCTAGGACTTTTTTTACAGTATTTATTCTAATAAGATTTTAACGAGATATATTCTTTGTACAATGATGTTCAAAACCTACAAGATAATTACCTTTAAATTAATACCCTTATATATTACAAATTGTGTACAACTCTCGAAGAGCAATAACACAATTTATTTTTAAACAGATCATCATGAGACTAAAGACAAATAAATATTGATAAATATCATCTATTAAGGGGATATTGCTTGAATGCTCTAATAAGACAGCACAAAACATGCTTCACCAGAATTGCAATTTAATACATAGATATACAAGACATGGATGACTCGTTACAAGGATTTTCATTTATTACAATCAAGAGGAGCAATTGTACTCCTTTTTCTTAACTTAAGTTTTGTCCATCGAGTTTTTGCAACAATATTTTAATGAGATTGATATTTTGTAATGTGTCATTCGGAGGAAAGTGTTTATCGAATGACTGTTATATACTTATAACCCTAGTTATTATGACTATTGTATCCCTTTGCAACTCTAATTATTCCCTATAAATATGCGACTTTTGTTCTCAATGAAATTTACACGAGTCTATTAACTTCTCTAATTTCTTCTCTTTCTCTTTAGTTTAAAATAATTTTTAATCTGATAATACGTTTTTAATATTCATTGTTATTCATAGTACTTTTTAAAATAAATATAGTCTATGTTTGAACTTCGTTTTTTTTAAATTTATTTTTCTCCAAATTATATTTATTAAACATACATTCTCTCCATAAATTAATCTTGCACATATTTCCAATTTTCATACTTTTAATCACACATTCTTCAAAGTAATTATTTTCTACAACATCTATTCTAGAAAATGGGACTCAAACATGGCTATAATAAAATGCACAAATAATATAACATTTTGATCATTTTCTTGACTCCATGATTGAGCTTTTTACTTGAACCATGTTTGGAAAACATTTATAAACAGTTTAAATTATGAATAGATGAAAAGGAGTGATGAATTAAATATAAAAGATCTTTTAAAATATGTAGATAAAAGTAACTTGAATATTTATAAGAAGAACTGTGACTCTTCCATTCTATAGAATGAACGTTTTGCTATACGTGCACTGGGATGGTGTACATTGGAGTATTAATCCCGGTATACAAATAGCATAATTTATAGAATGATGAAGTTGAGGTTTTAGAGCTGCACTTGAAGCCGTTACCATATCTTGCTATTGGATTTTATGCTATCGAAGATTATGGAGGATTTTTCACTCACCACCACAATCACCAACCATAGCTCAACTATAATTATTGCCCCTATATGTGTGCGACTAGGGAACAGGTCCTGAGCCTAAATCTATTGATTGGGTACAATATTTTGAGATGTTTCTCCGAGAAAATGGTCACATTGGAGAGGCGAGGTGGCCGGTGGTTGTGCTCTACCGTGGGTGTCACCGTATGCGGTGGAATTGAGGGTGGTACCGTGCACAACACTAGGTGTTTTGACCAAGATTTCTCCGTCTAGTGATTTTTTTTGGCTCGGTGGTTGATTCGAGTGTGTTTAGCAAGGTAGGTCTCGATAATTTAGAGGCCCTAGGAGTTTAATTATTATGGGGCCCCTCAACACAATATTTTATTGGGAAAATTGTAGCTGAGGTACCAAATCTTTCGTTTATTAGCAGACTTTGCCCAAATCTTTAGTGTGTATCAGTCACGATACCAAACATTTCAAAAACTCACACTGGAAGTCCAAATGAATGGAAACTGTTAATTTGACCGTTAGTTGATCAAAGATTTAACATTGATTATTATTTTGACTAATTTTAAAAGGATAAAATGGTAACTTTATAATTAAATCAAAATACAAAAATACTATTCATCTTCTTCTTCACCCCCCGCCCCACACACTAACCAATCCAAACACCCACTTCCCAAAAATAACTTTGGAAGCTATTCATCTTCTTCTCCACCCCCCCACCCCCCACTTTGGAAGCTTCAAGTACAGATCTAGATCTCACTTTGTCTAAGACATTTCTTTAAAATTAAATTCATAACAAACAAAATAGAGACAACAAAACCTTATTCTCAATCAATTTCTCGACTCCTTTTATGAAGTTGATCACAGATTACAACAAGAAGAAATTCTTATTGCCATTAAATTAGAGGTTTTTCGCCACTCCATTTGATGCATTATTAGATCTACTAGAAAACTCAAAGCAATTAGATCCCTTCTACTCAAAATGAGTCTCTGAATACCCACATCAAATTAAGCTATATAACTGGTTCCTTGTAACACAAAGATCTAAAAGTACAATGAAATTAAGTGGAAATAGCTAATTCTTGACACTAATTCAACATATAATCTGTATAAAACTTCAAAATAGTTATTAATCTTACAATACCAAGTTCAGGTAAACATGACAATAATTCGCACATAATTCAAGCAAACAAAAATTCAGAATAACAGAAAAGTGGTTGGGGTGAAGGAGTAGTAAGAATTTAGTATTAAGAAAGAAAGAAGAGGAAGGTAATATGAGTAGAGGGAAATTTGATAAGAAAATGACTTTTGATGGGTGCCGATTTTTTGGTGGGTGTTGGTTTTGGGAAGTGCGTGGGTGGATGGATGAGTGTGTGTGGGGGGGGGCGGGTGTGGAGAAGAAGATAAATAGTATTTTTGTATTTTGATTTAATTATCAATATATTGTAATTATTTTTTTTTTGTTGAATGATGTAAAGTTACCATTTTATCCTTTTAAAATTAGTCAAAATAATGGTCAATGTTAAATTTTTGGTCAACTAACAGTTTTCATCCATTTGGACTTCCACTGCGAATTTTTGAAAGGTTTGGTATCATGGCTGGCACAAACTAAAGGTTTGGGCAAAGTCTGCTAATAAATGAAATGTTTGGTACCTCGACTGCAATTTTTTCTATTTTATTTTTTTAAATGTAACAATATGTAAATATTTAAATAATTAGTAAGTATTAATTTGTTTTTTAACTCAACTTACATGCTCTGACACAATAAATGAATCCGAAAAATACCCTTTGCTTTTCTTTGAAAAAGTTATAATTCAAAATGTTTTTCGTTTGGCGCGATTTTCTAATGATTCTGACATTTTCTATTCTAATGTCTCATGTTTTGTACAAATTTGAAATTACTAATGTCAGATGCAGTATGCTTAATTGAAAATTTGTCCAATTCCTTCCACACAAACAATAAAACACTACTACAACCCTCTTTATGTGCTATTGTGCAGCCTGGGACCTGGGTGAACTCTTAGTCTATTTTCTTTCTTACCATTTCTCATATCCTCACATGCCATATAAAAAGGAATGAAACAATGCATGCAAAAAATAAAAAATAAAAAAATTCATATGATTTAGAGGTTTCCCATGAAAAAATCAACGCCACATTCGGCATCAATGAGGTATACACTTGATTTGATTAAGAAATTATCAATTTAAACTCTTACTTCTAGGCCTCAACTCAATGCCCCAATATAAAGCCTCAACACAACTAGAAATGGAAATAAAAGCAGGGTATATCACATTTTTCATCCACGTGAAACTTATGCTACTACAAATAAATAGAGGCCAAAAAGAGGAGAATAAGAGGCTTGTTTGCACATATTTTTCCAAGTGGAAAATGATATTCTTTTTTTTTTTTGGGAGAAGTGTGATTAAAAAGTAGGAAAAAATTGTGGTTGATAAAATGTGATGTTGAAAATGATTTTTGGGGAAAAATATGTGCCAAACAAGGCTTACATTCCAGAAGACAAGTAACTATACAATTATACAAAGCAAAGGCATCAGCCATTGATTGCTTCCATTGTAATATGACCAATACATGTGATGCAACAATTAATATCCCAACTCCCGCAACTGAATATACGAAGCTGTCGTTGACAACAAAAAGAGAGAGATAACTATATGCATAAGAAGAAGACAAAGAGGCCAAACCTGTGGTTGGGTGATCGGATTTCTAGCTGAAACTTTTGCAGCTTTGCTGGTAGACTGGAGCTGGTAGTTAATAGGGATTTTCGGATTGGTATTGTTCTCTACTTCTCTTCAAATTTATCACATACGGTTCTTGATAAAAAGGACGATAGATTTTATTTATTTATTTATTTATTTTAAAGGGATGGGCGGTTTTGGACTTTTTTTAAGAGGCTCAAGGCAGTGACCTTACTTACATTGGGCTAGGGCCGGCCTTATGTTTGGGTATGAGACCACTGATATGGGTGGTGGTTTCCGACGAGTTTGGCGGCGGGAGGGTGGTGGAATGAGTTGAAGAAGCTTATGTATTTTGGGTCTCATTTGTAATTTTTTGAAAATTTTGGGACCATGGTTGTAATTAGATTTTTTATTTTTTTTATTTAAATGGGAGTGTATATATCATTTCACAATTTTTTATTGAGAAAATGGACAGCAGAGGACATTCTGCACTAAATGTTTCAAACAGTGACGTTTTGTACTATTTCCAAAATGTAAGGAGGTTTTTGACGATTTGGCCAATGTTATGAGGGTATTGTGCTATTTAGCCTTTCCAAAATGTATTAGGTTTACTGGCCAATCAGAAATAAGCTTTGGGGCCACACCTAATTGTCGTGGCAACGAAAGTGTTTGAATTAGAACCAATTTTGTCTAATGGTAGGTGGCTAATCAGATAAGTGGTCGGTCCTATTGACTACTGATTGTCAATTTTACTCGCACAGTGTGAACACAAATTAGATATTAAGCGCCCTTTCGAGATTTTTTTCCCCCGGAAGAAATCTGTTTTGTAATATTAATTTTTGGAAGCTATGTAATTTAAAAATTGATAAAAAAAATAAATTTATATGTAAAATTATTTTATGGAGAATGTATGGTTGAAAATGAGCTTTGAAAAAATGAAAAAAGAAACAGAGTTTAAACAAGGGCTTAAATTGACCAGAAAAATTGAATCCAAAGTTTAACGGATAATTAAACCGACAAATTCTTAATTCAGACTTACAGATTAAGGGAAATTTCCAATAAATGTACCGCACAATATTTAGCTCTTATTTGATGCTTATTTTTTGAATAAGTTGTTTTGAAAAAGTGTAGTTAAAAAGCGGTAAAAGTTATGTGTTTTATGTGAAAATTCATTTTAATGGGACAACGTGTGATTTTTAAAATATTGAGAAATTGGAACAAATGGTCCCAAATGTTTTCCCACAATGCATAATTGATTCAAACCTTTTAAAAGGGTTGCAAATGGACCCAAATTTTTTCATTTTTGGCGCAAATTGTCCTTTTGCACCAATTCCATCCAAAACGGCAGTTAATTTGGTGTCTAGAACATTATGAACAAATCCAAAATCTTTGTACTCTTATTTTGTCTATATTTAAAGGGGTGAATTTGTCAAATCAAAACTAAAATAAGTCATACAATTACTTTATATATATGTCATTTTCTTATTCTCTCACCTTCCCCCAAACCTTACGGTCACGGCTAGAGCATACTCACCACTACTGGCATTGCTGTGGGGCGGAGTTGTGGGATGAGAACATGGAGAAGTAGAATTAGAGGATTGAAAAAAGTGTAGTCGTTCGAGACTTCCAATTTTTTGATAGGTCCATTGGACATGGAAGCTTCACTAAAACCAAGTGCTATTGATGCTTTGAGTCAATTCATTTTCACCCCTCTTTCCTTCACAATTTTCTATCGCGTTTCCCTAAATTCGAACGCACACATTTTAAGAGAGACTTAAGTTGAATCTCTTAAGAGGAGGTCATGTAGTTGAATCTTGGGAATGCGACAGAAATTCATGAGGGATAAGATGGATTTAGCTATTCTAGAGCGAACAGTATGCAAGTTAACGGTTTGGATACAGAGGTCGGGTTGTTATAAAGCAGTAGTGATAAGCTGATGTGGAGACAATATTCTGAACTGAATGTAAACAACTGTACCGATATTGATGCTAACGTAGACTCTAAGTAGTTGAACTGATAATGATATTGATGCAGAGATGAGAATTTGAACTAAATATAAACAGCTGTACTGGTACTGAAGCAGAGCCAGACTGGCGACCTTTACCTTTTTATGGTGTGTTGCATAAAATGTCTACATATAGGGGACGTGGTTAAGATTTTTTTGGCACTTTTGTTGGGTTCAACAAATTCAAATGAAATAAAAAATAGAAGAATCCCAATTGAAAGTCTTGGTAAATTTTCAAAATCGAGATCTACGGTGCATTATGTGGAGAGATGATGTGCTAATGAGCTTTGACTTGCATTTGGGGATGAGGAAATCAGAGTAATTGGAATTGGGTTTATGACTCGAAGGGTGTTGAAAGACGAGTGAGTGGGTGGCATAGTCGTGGAAGAAACATAAGGTGGAGCACTTTGATGTGGGGAGGGGTGGGATGAGTCGAGGGTTATGAGAATAGAAATAGCTCTAGAAATAGAGAAATGCCATTGAGGTTGAAAAGATTAGTGATGAATTGAAGGAGAAAGAAGAGAATTGAAAAGTTTGGTTTGATTTGAGGGGTCTGGTGGAAATCAAAGGTAGGTTGGCATGAATGGTGGGGAGTTAATTGTCTTAATAACCATTGAATTTATGTCCATTATTTTCGATTGTACACTGAAATTTAAATATCAAGATTTAGAAACTGAACTTATCCAAAAGTTGGATGTTATTCATTTGCTCAACTTCCGATTATAACTTCTAACGAAAAAGAGAAGTGGTGACGTGACCGACGAAATATTCAGGTAACGCTATATCACCATTATCACATAAAAAAGCATTTTTCATTACTCTCTATACTTTAGAAATGTCTTCGATCGCGTGCTATCATCTGAAAAACGTTTTTGATTGTTCATTATACTTTGAAAAATGTTTCAATTTTTTACTGTATTTTGAACGTGGTCGAATTTTGGTCACTAAACTTATGAAAATAAAGCTAGCTTAGTTGAGAAATTTTGAGACAGGGTAGTTTCATTTTCATAAATTTAGTGACTAAAATTCAACCACGTTCAAAGTTTAGTGAGTAATCGAAAACATTTTTCAAAGTATACTGAGTAGTTGAAGGCATTTTCTACAGTACAGTAAGTAATGAAAAATGCTTTTCTACTTGGTAGCTTTGATAAGACATCACCTAGACATTCTGTTAGCCACGTCATGACTTTCTTTAGAGGTCATAAGTGAAAGTTAATAAAGTGAATAACATCCAACGTTTAGATAAGTTCAGTGACCAAATCTCAACATTTTAAATTTCAGTAAATAATCGAAGAGTTGGGACAATTAACTCAATGGTGGGCGAAGAAGATGAAGAAGAAGAAGAAGAAAAAGAAGAAGAAGGAGAAGAACATTTTTTTAATATATATTTAATTTTTTCCTTTTACTTATTTTATTTTGATTTGACAAGATTGTGCCTTTAAATAAAAACACAATAAGTACACAACTGCATTCCACACACCAAACTAACAGCCTTTTGGATGGACTACGTCCAAAATGATCATTTGGGTCAAAACGAAAATATTTGGGTTCATTCGTTACTTTTGAAAGGTTTGTGCCAACTCCCTTAAATATTTCATATGTTGAGGTTGCATATTTGACCAACATGATTTGATGAAAATGTTTTTTAAGATAAATACAATTTAAAAATGAGGGTAATACAAAATAATAAGAAGCCATAACTATGAAAATAATGGAAAAATAATGTGGTACGTCGTTTCATTGAAAGATTTATAAAAAACTTTTTGATTTTTGATTATATTGTGGAAGATGATGAATCAAATAGTTATGATATATACCGGAATATGACATTAATGTATTAAGATGGAATCTAAAAGTTCGAAGTTTAGGCATTGAAAATTTTAATTTATGCAGAAGCGTAAATGTATTAATCATAGAAATGTAGCATTATAATACCTATAATGCTTATCCAGTTAAGTTCGACTCCAAAAGTTTCATTAAGAAACGTAGTATTCGACGAAGATATTTATTAGTCTGATTTTGGTGTGAAACATGGGCATGAGTAGCTCAGATAGTTAGATGCATAACAATTCTACATATGGAATGCTCTCTAGTTGGGCTTTTGAGCTAATTACTAAGTTCAAAAAACATATTTTCATTGTCATTTCTTGTTTAAGTGAATTGGCCTAAGTTGGATTGAGTTGTGTTACACATAATCAACTTTACGTCTCTAAAAGCATTTTCAAGAGGCTTTTTATACATGGGATACCCTCTATTTTAAATAGTCAATTTTTAAAATCATGCTCTAAAATTAAGTGTTAAATATAAAAAAGTTTGTTGGAATATTTCAAAATTTTAATTCTCTAAAATTATAGATACTCTTCAAACGATATAATATAGTTTTTAAAAATAGAAAGAGTCTCTTGAAAATACTCTAACCTGGCTAATAAATTGACCATATTGTTAACAATGTTGTATGTGTCAAAAAAGTGTTGGTTGAAAAGATAAATTATTTTTAAACTACACAATAACAACGTACCACATGACATGTTGTCAACAATATTGTTAAAGAGATCGTACATCAAGCATGATTGATTTATCTTCAATTGAATAAAAGTAAATTTCTTTATTTTCAGCTGATTACAAGTCACAATTTAGTAATATTAGTCTCTCTGCACCTAATAGAAATGTTCCAAGTGGTTTGAGAAGCTGACTCGAAAAATACTAAGCATATTTTTGGCCCCTCATTTTTTTCAAAAACTCATTTTCAACCACATGTTCTCCCATAAAATAATTTTATGCGCAAATTCAAAATTTTTCTTTATTTTTTAAACATACATTCTCCAACAAAATACTATTTTAAAATATATTTTAACCCAAAAATAGGACTCAAACGGGGTTAAATTTCACTATTTAACCATGAGTAATATCTTTTAGAGAATTTTGTATTTTTAATGTACCTTGGTTACTTCAGGTAAAATTACAAAAGCTATCATTTTCAGATGAACGGTGCGATGAAACCATATTTTGTTGTTTTTAAGTGACAATGTTTATAAAT
>NC_036256.1:11101408-11226867 GCF_002742605.1 Olea europaea var. sylvestris | reverse complement strand
CCCCCAAAAAAAAGAAGAAGATAAAAGTAAAAAATTATTATCCAGGATAGAGAGAGACTTTTTTATTTTCTATTTTGCAATTTTTTTAGTAGCAATCCCTATTCATGAAAATCTTTATAATTTTTGTTTATTTTTAATAATAAACTAAGATCAAAGGGATATTGTATTTTAGGATTTTTCAATGTAGCCTATAACGATCCCACAAGCATGTCCAATTTTGATACGAGTGATGATTAATTATTTCAAAAAAGAACTTTTATAACAAAAATATGTACGGTTGTGATGTCTCTTTCCTTGTTTTATTTTTTTAATTGCACCAAAAATCATTAGTTTTTACTTCTTATTACTCATATTTTCACCTTTCTGTAAAACTTTACGTTTTCTCGAGACGTCCTGATTCCACTTGATGGGGGAATTTTCAAAAATGTCAAGAAAAATAAAAGTTCCAAAAAATTTATCATTTTCACTTTATGTGAGTAAAAATGTCACTTTTTGGGAGTAAAAACTCAAATTACCCTTAATGACACATTTTTAGTAGCATTTAATGCTTGATTTGAAGGAAAAATATTTATTTGATGTGATGATTTAATTTCTATGTACAAAACATGAATAAATGTGTATTTTATTGATTAATATGAATTTTTGTTAATAAAAAAGTGGTAAAAAAATTTAAAAATGAAATATAAACTACAAACCCTAACTTTTCTCCATCTTCTTCATTTTCATTGATCAAGAAGATATTTCTGTTGCATTCTTCATTCATTTTGAAAGGTTAGCAATTAGAATATATTTATATTTTATCTTATGGCTTTTTGTTTTGTAAATGTTAAATACAACATGGACATATTTATTTGAAATTTTTGAAACCATTATGCATTGATTTGTTTGGTTTTGGAGTCCTTCATAAAATGTCATTATCACCATTAAGGTTTTGAGTAATTTCTTCCATTGTTTTCATTAAATGTCTCTTTAATGACAATGTCAATCTGACATTTTTCATTTTATCATTTGGTAGCTCAATAGTAATGACCACATTTAATGTGATGTGTTGAAAAAGCCTGAGTTCCACCCACTGTCACCTGCTTCTCGACATTTTCGACAGTTCAACTGTCGAATTTGACATTTACGAACCATCGAATTAGACGTTTGAAATTTTGAATCTGACATTTACAAATTGTCGGGATATACAGTTTTTGTCAATTTGGACACTTCAAAACAATGGAAACCCTTAATCTGACATTTTGCTATTGTACGGATTTACGTATTATGCAATGCAACTTTTATGCTATTAAATGCCAACATATTCATTCTGCAGAATTCTTACCGTTGCAATCCCAATATTTCAGGTATGAGTAATCATTTGAGATTTACCTGACTCAGAAAATACACTCGATGTGGGAGAGTTGGTCATAACCGAACCATATGTTCGGACCCCATTATGTCACAAGCCGCGGGAACAAACGTGATGTGTAAAAGTGGTTGCCAAATGTAATCCCGAAAATGTTCTCCCTATGCAGTATACATTTCGAACTTATGTTATTAATTTGTTGTTATTATCATATGCCAACAAAAAATTAGTCGTTATGTTTTGCAAGTAAAGTACCAATTATTACGGTTTCATTAGCACAAACATGATGAACATGTTACTTTCATTATAAACTTAGTCAATCATTATGATTCCATTAGCTTCGACTGATAGTTTGTTGAAATGAAAAATTGATTTTCGTGATACAAAATATTCACAAGTAAAACAACAATATTTCGTCTCGATAGTTCATATGTCGTTCTCAACAGATGGTCTCTATAATTCTCGACAGTTGGGAACAATAATGACTTCCAAAAAAACACTATTGCGGTTTCCCATTATGGACATACTGTTGCTACACGTACGTAGATGATGTGACCAAAATCATCCCTATCACAAAATACTATACACAATTTCCTACAAAATGGCCATTTTATTACACACTTGCATTGCTATTGATATTTTAAGTTTCTCCCCCACTTTCTCCATAGAATCGTCTGAGTTTATGACAATTATTTCTGGAGGTTGAAGGTGAGCTAGCCACTCATCCGAGTCGGACGGTGATTCGATTGGACCCCTGACCTCGAAGACTTGATCGAGCACCCTATTCGGTTACTTAGATTTTGCACTTAACACTTCGTCGAACTCAGCATCATGGTGCTCAACGCTTACCTCCTCATCGCCCGAAGATAAAATGATGGAAAATTCAACGGACGAACCCAGTATTGACGGATGCATATTAGGGTTGAATGGTTTGGTACTGAAGGTGGATGAACCCGTTATCTCGTATCAAGTAACTGTTTCAATATGGGAGTCTCATAAGAGCTTCTCTAGTTTTTCGAACATGAACTCATGCACTGCTATTTACATTGACCTTGTTGAAAGATGGTTAATTATGGTCAATTAGTTCCCAACTAGCAACTTATTTTCATCACATCTCAAATTTAATTTGATAGACAATTGGTGTGATTCCTTTAAGATCTAAGCGTACTTGTATTGGTCAGACATTTACTATCATTTGCATTTTAAAGGAGAAATTTGTAAAATGCACCAACTTTCATTTTTCCCAAAGCGAGAAACTTATAATCTCTATAATTTCCATTTACAAACTATGATCCGGGTATTGGTCAAACTTATAATTTCCATTGTTCCGAAAGTGAGAAACTTATAAATACACCAATTTCAATTTTTCAGTTGAATACCAGTTTTAATCTTTAGGTCGAACGAGTTCAAAAAACAAGAAACTTACAAAGTGCATCAAAAACAGTTTCTGTGCCAAGATTTTTCGTACTAAATTCACACAGTTTCTTTGACAGTGAATGTTACTTGAACATAACCAACATTTCCAAAAAAATAAAATTACAATAATGTAAAATAAAATGTTCCTCCGTGCATTCTCCGCAGTCACCTGAAGTGAAACATTGTCAACGTCGCTCTTTCTTTGACACGGACATCGAGTGGTTCTACCTTTCATTACAACACGTGTCGACCAACACTTTGACGCTTGTTCAGGTCATGAATACAAATCTGCACATAGATCCTCATACATCAGTAAAATAAGTATTCCGAGAGAAAGCACACAGAAGGCAAGGTGAAGAAATGCAATACCATTCAGGTCCATGCTATCTTCATCAATCACCTCACAAAATAACAAACGTTTGCTAGAATTTCTGAAAGGTGTGTAGAGTTTCTTATTCAATCTATTTGTATTATACATTGTACTGGAGTAGAGTTTTATTCCATCTAGTATGAGTTCAATAAGTTTAATTATACATCAAGTTCCAAATTTCATGGCATTCAAGTTTTCTAATGCAATTGTATTACCGAAGTGTGCTAAAATAAAAAAGAACTGCTCACTTATTTTTTCGCTCTCTTTGCAGTCCCCTCGCGTACGATGTCCTAATAGACGATGCATAATGTTGTAAGCGTATAGATCGCCACATCTTTGTGATAGGTGGCTTATCCTTGAGCACGACTGTGATGGCCTCCACCATATTTTCACTCGCACCACCTACAAAATATTGCAAAGGGCCCTAAACATTTAACCGAAACTTGGATAACATTCCGTAACCAATCAGATCAAAGTTTTCCCATAAGAAACTTACCGTCCTCCTCCACCATGTTGCTAGCATAAGCAGTTGGGTTCTGCTCAACGTTTCCCACACCATCATGGGGAACTTCCTCGTCGTCACCATCCCCCGAACCAACAGAAGCTTCTTTGTCATCGTCGTCGTGTACGAGTATTTAGGGGTCCATGCCGCCAACACCTGCTACTACATAACAACATACTCAATAATAAACCCCAGCGTGTGGTTCAGTAGTTCTAGCATGCATACTTGGGAATGATGAGACTCTTTACTACGAAACAAAATTGAACGAGATAATTAACCACATACCGTTCCCCTCTTGAATGTTAATGCCCATCTCTTCGTTATGGTCGTCAGGTGACGGGTGGTGGCCTCCTCTATCTACAATAAATGAACAGTTGCACTGACATGAACGCGCTCAATTTTGACTTCAATAAGTGTACAATAAATCAACATTGCAATATTTGACATGAATGAGCTCTATAAGTGTATAATAAATCATACTTAATGCACATACCTTGCGGTTCCGTGCAAAATGGGTCAGGGTCAGCATTGCCTCCCTGTACATCTAAGTCACAGATCTATTGTTTACAAACATGTCAGTGACCGGGGGTAAAGTCAACATTGTCATAAAGAAATGTAGTACACATATGGTAAATTACCTGATTCTCTGGCCTCGGGGTCCACATTAGCCGCAGGTGCAGTGGTTATAGAGCCGGATGCGGGGAAGACGGTAGATATGTACTTCCTCAGTTTTTTAAATTCTTCGGACATGTACTGCATGATTTCGAGTTTCACGGTGTGGAGCCGCATTTCTATGAAGATTTTTTAAGCCGGCAACATGTTCTGAACTTCATCTCTCATGAGGCTCGATTCGACCGTTGCAACTGGTCGTGCATAAGAGGTGGTCGGTGCCTATATAGGAGAAGTAACTCTATATACGTAGGGGGTGGAAAATGTCCCTGTCTGCCCACTTCGTCGAACTCAGTCACTGTCACTATCCCCATTGTCGTGGTCCTTTGAGTTCTTACCTTCGTCCTCTTCGCTTTCATCGGCTCCTAACACTTTACCGTCGTTATTGGACCCCGACCCTCATGGTCTTCATTAAAAGTCTCATACTCCGAGTCACCTACACCGAAACTGCCTAATGGCTCTACGTGGAACTGTGGAGCAACACTATCCCTAGCAAGGTCGTCCAACACAGGCTCATGATGATCATTGAACGACACATTAATGGAGATATAAGGTTGTCCTCGCTTAACTTCAGTGGGACGCAGCATCGCGTATACGTGTAGCTGCAACATAAACATATTCATTTAGTATCACCACATATGGTACAATGACGAATGGAACGAATGAGTACATAGAACGAACATAAAATTTTCCCTGTACATTCTTAAAGAAAGCATCATACGTACACTGCTGCGACTATTTTGTTAATGTCCAGTCGAGAAGTCTTGGGGAATGTTGACTAAGACACCGACCTAACTGATCATCAATTTCGAGCACCACCTCGAATTCCCATATCTGCTATAGTACAAAAGGAATGTAAGTTGACGACGAAAGCAACCACTAAATATATTGCATTGAAATAAAGAATACCTCATATAAATGTACCTGTACAGTAATGGAAAAGCCATGAACCATGTAACTAACCGCTTTTTCCTTCTTTTTCTTGGCATTCAAAAATTTCTTTGCCCAACGACCCTGAAAGCCCCTAATCAAACGTCCGTATGAGACTCTATCCTAAGAATAGAAAAAAAATGTCCAGATCTTCGTCAATGGACAACATCTCCATATCGATACCAACATTGTTATCCGGAGCATTGACGACTCCTTTGATGATAAAAGCAAGGCCGAGCTTGTACCGATTGGCCCGAGGCATCGACGATCGGAGAAATGTCTGTTTGAGTTGGCTATACAGAATCCTGTCTATATTTTTGAAGTATTTGTCCTTCAGTCTCCTTTTCTCAAGAACTCAGTCCATCATGTTGTCATTCGGGAGAATACCACACCTTAATCCAGTGACGAGGGCATACTCTTGCATGCCGAACTTGGCGAGGTGGCCTTGCAAATTGAACCACAGTTCGTGCCACTTATCTGTTCGTATGCAGCAAAACACGAGCTGTTGGATTAATTGGGCAGAGAACTGGAGATCGGGAACCTAGGCCAAGAACTCGAGGCATGAGTTGCAGAAGTCCACTCGCTGTCGCTCGTCAAAATGCTCAATGATTGTTTTTATGTACCGCAAATTGCTTTTCTACGATATGTGACCTCACAGCCGTGCATTCTCTAAAACAAGAGGGTTGAAATTCATGTCTGCAAAGATAAAACAAGAAATGAATGCAATAGACCATAATATAATATTTCTAGCCGCATATAGACCAAAAATCACAAGTATATTGTGAAGTGTCTATCAAGAATTCCACCTAAATACAACGAGTACCACCCACAACAAGTGGATTGAAAGTGAAAGCAAGGTTATGACACACGTAACATAAACGTTGAAACGAAAGATATGTCAAGCATCAATCAAAATTTTCACCAAATGTATACAACAAGTATCATCCATATGACTTCAAGTCACCCTTTACGAATTTACTTATGTAAGATCGAAATTTAATGTGAAACACACTGAATTGAGGCAAGGAATGAACTGTCGTTCCCGACATTTTATCTATTGACAAGTTCATCTGTCGAGAATTATTAAGGCTAATTGTCGGGAATGATAGTTCAACAACAACTGTCGATAGATGAACTGTCGGGAAATCTAATTTTTTTCCTTTCCACAAATATTATACAAAATATTCTTGCTTCATATTCGAGCAGAACGAAACATTAAATCTACAAGTATGCTATCAAGTGTCATAAGAGAGTTCCACCCGAATGCAGCGAGTACTTCCCACAACAGATGGATTGCAAGTGAAAGCAAGGTTTTGTCCACATCACACAAGTAACATAAACATTCAAACCAAAGATATGTAAGTGTCAATCAAGATTTCCATCAAATGCATACAACGAGCACAAATTTTAAATTTTAAATAATGAACATAATAGTGGTTGACGAATGTAAATTTGATTGAGAGCGTATCAAATTAGCAGATTACTAACAACACTCTACTCATTCAAGTACTTTACTTGGTAAAGCAAGTACCATAAATCCAACATTTTTAAACACCACATTTGGAAGCTTTGTCAAAACCCAATTTATTAAGATCAAGATAATGCTGAAAAATAGAAAAATACCCAAATCCCATACATGGTAAGGTTCAGAGCTGTGGTAAGGTTCTTTTTCTCTCATTAAACAAAAGCCCTCATTTAAGCACAAACCACAGATCAATAATCAAAGCAATCAAACCCAAACAAAATGTCACATCGTCATCTATTTAAAGAAACTTATATTAATAGAAGATGGTGAGCATGCCTGAATTGGATTCTCCAAGTTGGTTTATAGAAAAAAGCTAGCAAAGTGAGTTTTCAAGAGTGAAAGTTGGGTCTTCACAGAACATACACTTTGACCGCACTTGATTTTCATTGCCTGAAGATATTAGCATTTGCTTCAATCGTTATTCAGGACTTGATCGCATAAGTATAAAAAATTCATATATTACACAAAATTACAACGTGATTATATACCTCATCAACATAGTGCTCACGTGTAGAGTGGACGAGAATTAATAAAATATTATGCCTTCAACTAAAGGAAAAAAACCAATTCTTAGAATATTGGTGGATCACGTGACCCACCATGACGAACCTGTGGTTCGCACGAATAGATGTGCTTAAAAGCTTGAATAGTGTTCGTGTATGATAAGGACAAGCTTCTGTACTGCAATTATACTTCACTCCTAGCAATTCAGAAACGAATTCTAGTTCTCCAAAAACTTCCAAACAGTAGATGGATTCACATAAAACTTCCTTTTTTTTTTTTTTTTAATGAGTTTTGGTAACTGTAAATTTTTTTAAAATGTGTGGTTAAAATATAGGAAAATTTTTGGATTTATGCATTTGAAAATGAATTATAGCAAACATACAAATAACAAAAATGATAAAAATAAGGCTGTTGAATATGCAATAAATTGCAACATTAAGGGAAATAAAATCATAGACACCCAATAATAGATTCAAATAAGAAAAAAAAAAACCAAAAAAAAAAAATTGACTTTTCTCTATATTTGCAATGTTTTAAAAATAGGATTGGTTCAACCAGTTCAACCCGGGAAAATTGGGAATTGAGACCAAAATTGGTCTGATTACGCTTATAAAACCTCCAATTAAAAAACTGTCCCAAAATCCGTTAAAACGATCGATCTTGGGAAAAATAGTGATCCATTCCCGATTTAATCGGTTCAACTTATGTAAATGTATATTTTTTAATTTTTTTTAAAATCATCGGTTCGATCTTGGTTTGACCCTAGTTCAACATTTTGACCCTTAACCTTTCTTTTTTCCGAGTCGATAGGTGGTTTGATTTTTGAAAACACTGCTAAATTATCATTTTTATAAGTGAAAATCAAACAATGTATAATATATATATATATATATATACACACACAAACACTATCAAATGGGGCTTTCCAACTTGAATAAGAAATTCAAACAAATGAAAAAAATCTCACAAAGTGGGGGGGGGGGGGGGGGGGTAAAAAAAAAAAAAAAAAAGGTGTGGGTTTACATGCAAAATTATTTTATTGAAAAAATATGTAATTGGAAATGAGTTTGAAGAAAATGAAGTTCAAGCAGGGGTTGAATAGACTAAATAAACTCTCCAAATGTTGAGGCTTACTGTTAAAGTTCCTTCAATAGGAATAGAAGTCATCGATCTAGCCAAGAGCAAGTTGAATATGAAGGCAGATACAATGCTACTATATGGTTAAGGTGACCTCATAGCCTCATGTTTTTGCCTCCCGATTTACTCTTCACATGAGTAGAAAGAAAGAGATGAAATGGAAGAAGCATTATCCTAGTTTGGCCCATGATCAGCTTCTTACTTGAATAGGTTTTTAGAAAAAATGCATTTTTCTCAACCACACGTTCTCTAATGAAATAATATTATACGTAAATTCAAAAAAATTTCTTATTTTTTAACCCCACATTCTCCAAAAAATCACAATTCCATATTACATTTTTCATGGAGCCCAAAAAGGGGGGCTTAATCAACACCTTTCAAATTTGATTAAGATTTTTTTACCTTGAAAATACCCATTACAGTCGAGTCATTTCTTTTAGGGTGACTAAATCCACAATCCACCTCCCTGAACTTTGTTGAACAAACACAGATAGTAAGAATGCTATCCTCCTCAATCAATGATGGCCGTCAAGAAAAGGTATCCCTTTTAATATTTACACGAAGAACCCTTTTAACATTTATTAAGGCCTATTTACTTTTAAAAAATTCAATGCTTTCAATTTGCAAAAATAAATACAAGGGTACTATTATATTTTCAAGCCTTTTTTGCGTAAGGGGCATTTGTTATATAGAGGTCAATTTGAGTGAACAGTAATAGGTAGAGCCACAAAGGGTCCTCTTGTATATTGAACAAAACCTCAAGGAGATGGATGTTATGAATACTTTATTTCTTTCTTAAAGTTCCACTTCAAATTAGAAAAAGGAAAAAGTGAACAAATCTAACTTCCCTAATGTATTTTCTCCCACTTTCTCCACTCTACCTTCCTTTCCCTCAAACATCCATCTTCCCCCCACAATTAGATATAAATAACGTTAGAAACCGGAGCTACAACTCTATGATGGTAATTCTCAAACTACTGAAAGAAGTAAAGATTATGATGTACTTTGCAACATAGTATCAGTGGCTTAAACTTCATTTAAATAAAAACCAATGAAATGTGGATTACCTGTGCTATTATGTAGTAAAATCAATTTAACAAGATGATACATCAGAAAATCTACAGATTGTGGACGTCATAATCAGTAGCATATCTATTGCTCAGTTTCTGATCTTCATGAATGTCAGCATAATATTGGGTATTCACATTGAAAGTTTTTCATTTTCATTGATCCCACTGAACATCTTAATATTTCCTCCCACCATTTTGGAAGGTTGATTACCTTGAATTCCTATGGAAGAAGGTTCTCTAATCCTCACACAATAATATAATAATTCTTAAAAATGTCAGACAAGTTTTTAAATGAATTCCCCAAAACTATAACTCTCATGCAACCTTATACTTGTATCCATATTAATTTCCAATTTCAAAAACAAATCCATATTTCAGCATGCTGATAACCCAGAGTTGGTAAAACCCCACCACCTCTTCTACCCATCTTTTTTCTATTAATGAATTCTTATTTTAACACGCTAAAACCATATAAGCTAATTCCTAACATTCCACAATCAACCTGCTCTAAGAGCAACCAGAAATCACATATTTTAATTGAAACTTCAAGGTAACTCAACCTTCAAGTAAAAGCATAACAGATCCTTTGATATCGTTAGCAAGAAAAATGTTGCTTATGCAAATGACATTTCGATTGCCGGAGTTGTTACAATCACTTTTCAGACTACCACTAAGCCAAATTGTCCAATTGTTCAATCACTTGGCGAACTGACTTAACTCTCAATCATGGACCATCATTGTGACTGTTTTTTGCCATCGGAATATGGATAGAACTCAGCTAATGCAACATGTTGGCATCATAAGTTGTCTTACTGGTTGCAAAAAATTAAAATAAAAAATAACTAAAATTAAATAAATTAAATAAAATCAAAAATCTCAAAACTTTTCGATGTGGCTCCGCTAGCCGACACCGTCAAAGAACGTACAAAAATTTCCTCTTCTTCAGAAAAAATGCAAAAAATGAAGAAAACACCTACCTAAACAAATTAGTAACGGTCTTCATCGACGGTGAAATGATTGATGGTGGTCATCAATGGCTGGGTGTTGGATGATTCGAATGCTAGAGGGGAGTCTCCCTTTCGCCTGTTTGTACGACATAGGGGAGTGCTTTCGGTCTTCGTCTGCGGTGAAAGAAAGGAAAATGCGAGAGAGGGGACGATTCCAGTTAGGGATGTCAACGAGCCGAGTCCGAGCCTGAGCCTGAGCCTGAGCCTAAAATTTTAGGCTCGAGCTCGGCTCGGCTCGGCTAAAATGGTCGAGCTTTTTTACGAGCCCGAGTTGAGCCGAGCTTTTGCTCGGCCAAAAAATTTCGGCTTGGGCTTTTACGAGCCGAGCCAGGCAGACTCGATTTTTTTTTTAAAGGCAGCAACTAGGGGTTTAGTTGCGGAGAAAAAGAGGACTTGGAAATTGATGTTTCATGTGAGCAGGGGTATTCCGGGTCGGATTCAATTGGAATAGCTAAGAAAGAGGAGACTTACTTTGAAATGGAAAATAGAGTGGGAAACAGGGGATCTTGAAAATTGAGGCCTCTTTTGATAAAAATATTTTGGATTGGAAAGCTAGAGAAAGGTGTGTGTTGCTAATTATTTACTCTACTTTTTTTTTTTTTTAAAGCTCGTGGGCCGGCTCGGGCTCGGCTCGTGTCCCCAAAATGGGGCTCGGCCCGAGCCTCCGAGCCTTTTTGACACCCCTAATTCCAGTGAGAGAGGGAAATGTGTGATAGAATGGAATGTATTTTAATACTGGTTTCTTCTTCTTCGTTTGGTTTGATTGTTTCACCTTCATCCTTCATCGGTTTTGTTTCCTTTTTTTTTTTTTTGTTCTCAAGTACCTCGACATTTCACAGATTTTGTACAATTTGGAGTCTAGTCAAGTCATTTAATCAAGCACATAGAAGGGATTGAAATTAGTAAGAGGGCAAAAAATGACCAAATTTGACAATTTTGCAATGAGTTTAAAAAAGTGACATTTTTGTCAATGAAAAGGCAAAAGTTGACTATTTTGGTAATTTCCACTTTATTTATTTAAGGTTATTTTATTTTATTTTATTTTATTTTTTAATTGTGAATCTGCCTTTAAGACAAGAATTCATTGGCAGGAACGCAAAAAAATAAAAAATAAAAAATAAAAAATTTCTAATTATCTATTAGTTTGTTGGGCAATCAGAATGGGAAGTGGGGCCCCTACTTAATTGTCGTGGCATATTAATGTTTGCATTCGAACAAATTTGTCAAATGGTAGGTGAGTAATTAGATAAGTGGTCCTACGGACCGACGACTGCTGATTAAGGCAATTTTATTTATTCCGTATGAGCACAATTTAGATAGTCATTGACCATAAGAATTAACAGAACCCGATCCTATTGGATTAATAACTCAAATGGTCATTGAACTTTGTAAAAAAAAAAATTGTGAGGTTATTGAACTTTGAAAATCGTTCAAATCATCATTGAACTTTACAAAAAGTTTACATGGGGTCACTAAATCTTAAAAATCATTTCATTCATGGCTAAACTTTGAAAAAAAATTTCACGGGATCACTGAACATTACAAAAAGTTTTCTAAGGGATCATTGGTGTTCTTGAAAACTTTTTGCAAAGTTTAGTGATGAATAAAATGATTTTTTTTTTTAAGTTCAATGATCCTATAAAAACTTTTTGCAAAGTTTAGTGATGATTTGGATGATTTTTAAAATTTAGAAACTCCTTGAAAACTTTTTGCAAAGCTCAATGACTATTTGTGTTATTAACTCTGATCCTATCGTTGACAATTTTCCAGTCATATGTAATACGTGAAGTGCTTCATATTAGACAGAAAAAATAGAATATTTAGTATGTGACAATAAATAAAATGTCATAAGTGTACAAAGGTAGTATAAAATTATGTAAGTACGAAATAATAGAACAATACGTTTTTCTGGCCAAAAATTGTTATATTTTAATAGATTATTTCAAATAATAATGATATATAATATTCAATGCAACACGAAGAACCTAATGAATATAAATAAAGTTGCCTGGTTAGGGCCATGTGGGTCTTGGTCATCCCGTGGCACCCCCTGTTGGTAGGGGGCTTGGGCCACTCAAGCAGCGCTCAAAGAATATTGGAAAGTTGTACTAGTGTGCTATCTACCTTTCTTGTTTCAATTATGCTACACAAACAGGGTCAATGACATATTAAAAAAAGGAAAACACGTGTCAACATAGATTTGACAGTTTGAAAAAGCAAAAATATAACCATTCAACCACATGCTATCAAGTCAGTTTGTTTAATTTTCGCCTATCTCTGTACCTGTGCAACCATCATTATTCTTCTTGTTTTTACTGAATTTGGCATTCAAATATGGAGTCTATAAGTCCAAAGTTAAGGTTTTCGAAAAATTTTAGATATCAAATAAGTGTCGGTGTGATAATCGCGCTTTAAGTAATGAGTTAGAAATGTAGAGTGGACCTTGTTCACACAATATATAATGCTTATCTTGAAAAAAAAAAAAGAAAAAAAAGAAAGAGAACTCAAGTGATCTTAGTGTTTAGTAAAATATACAAATATTTATTATCATTTTTAAAATACATGTTTATAAATGAGTTTGAATTATAAATATACAGAACAAGTGATGAAAGAGTGACAATACTTATGAATCAATCGAAATAATCAAATTAAAATTGAGTGTATTTAAACTTGAGCCAAACATACTTTAACCGAGATTGCCCTATAGTTTTGTGACTGTGCTAAGTTGAATTTTGTGGTGTCTTGCACATCTTGAGTTTGCATCTCTTAGTGCTTGTTTGGTAGAGATTTTGATAATTGATTTTTGACCTTTGGAGATAAAGTGGGTCTTACCTATGAGAAAAAAATTAAAAAATAACGGTTAGAATAGTGAAATAACAGTAAAGAATTGATTTTGATTGGATTAATAGCTATATCAAACAAGCTCTTAATTTGTTAATAAATTGTTGCTAACCAACGAAACTTTGATTATTAAAGAGATTATCCATTTTAAACCATGTAAAGAATTTGAATAAGCAATATCACTCATCAAGTGAAGACTCGAGGTGGTTTGGCCCATCATTTTTTCAAATTAAAATGGGCGGAACAGTATCTATTTGGAGAATGATTTATTGAAAAAGAAGAATTTTTTTTTTCGATTTATTTGTAATATCATTTTATGAAAGATTGGATGATTAAAAAGAGGAAAGAGAAAAATAAAATTTAATTTAATGGGGGCAAATGGAATTGACGAAAGTAAAAATATGCTATCATTTGAAATTTAACAATTTATCTTTAATTGAGTTTTAAGTAACTTTCATTTTCATTTTTTCAAAAGGTTGCAAGTCACAATCTAGTGACATCAGGCTCTTTTGCGCCTAATAGAAATGTTCCAAGTTGTTGCTGAAATTGTCTCGAATATACTTCTGCTGATTTTAATATTCTAGTGACTGCGATTTTTAATATTCTTTTGCAGATTTATATATTTTAAAACTACTTTCGTTTCTTCCGGTAAAATTACAATTGGTATTATTTTAAAATGAACGACAGTCGACTCTCTTAATTAATTAATTAATTTATTGTAACCGGGGTATATATATATATATATATATATGTATGGAATTAAAAGTGAAGATTTAAGCGTTGAGCCCACATTATTCTTTGATAATGCTATTTCCATCTATTAACTGTCGTAGTCACCCTATATGATATATATGTGACGGATAGTAATTTAATACATTAATGTGATAGGTTTTTTTAATTATATTATCTAACTAATTACTAACTGCCACATTATATCATGTATGGAGACTATGATAGTGAGCGATTGCAAGTAACATTATTCTAATTATATTTAGCATCTCTCGAGATCTCACAAGCATGACCCATTTGATCAAATAAGAGTCAAATTAAGAAAATATAAAAGTGACAAGAAGCATGAATGTATCCTTTTGAACATCCGAACAATCTCAGTTCACATGGTGCAAGATTCCAAATATCAAGGCGAAAATGAGATCCTATGTTTTCGCGTGTATAATAGTGAATGTGTCTTGATTTCCCATTGATCAACAAGGAGAATCATCGAATACTTTGATCAGATCTTCAATGGGGTTTCTATATTTTGATTCATGATAACTTAGTCATTGTGCTTCAATTTCGTGCCATTTGGATCACTAAACTCTAATTTGTCTAAATTTAGGTCATTCAATTCAATTTCATCACATTGTTTAATGTTAGACGCCGATGTGATTATTACACACTGATAGTCATCATCTCTTAAACGGATATGAATTATTTTCAGACTTCAAGTATAATGCATAACACAAGTTTATCAATTGTAACACTTCTTTGAAATCATCTTTTAGCAACCGTATAAGATGGTCATTGATATTAAAAAGTGCTATGAGACGAACAAAATAGCCTCAATTGAAACAAAATTAACGTATAATAACCCGATTAAAAATCAGATCAAAGTAACGTGAACGAAATTAACCCGAAAATCACTGGAAAAGGGTAAGGCGCGTATCATCACTTTCCCATGTGACTAAGTGCTAATTATGCCATTAATATTTGTTTAATACAACTACGTCAATACGCGCTCTTGTAGAACGTTAAATTTCCACTATCCCGACATTTGTAATCAACTGTTTTACACGTATTCTTCAAAAACCACACCCATATCCAGTTTGCCTTGAAAATACAGCTCTTTTCTTCCTATTATAATCCGTTCATCTTTCTCTTATTACAAATTCAAAATTCTTCACTGCCAACACAGACCCACAGTCATTTCCCAAGAATTTCTTGGTAAGCACCACTTACATTATGCTTTTTTTTTTTTTAATGTGTTTTTCTGGGATTATGTTGGCAAATGATTTAAGAAGTTGCTTTTAACCAGGATTGATACACTGCTTGTTTTTCCTTTTACCTTTTCTAGTCTTATCTTCTTGAAATTTGTGAATCAGCAAATTCTCATTTTTTCTGGGTTTTGTTTTGGACTTTGCTTGAAGATGTTTGACACCGGGTGACCAACCCTCACAAAGTATACAGGTCCTACGTGAATTAAATAATGTCCGATCTCGAGGTCTGTGTGGTCGATCATTTCCTATATAAACTATTATGTTAACCTAACTCGATCCTTTTGTTTTTCTCACCTTTTAAGCGACTACTGAGGCAAATATACTGCTACATTTTTTGTTTCATTTTGTGGGTTTAAAGTTCGAATCATTACTGTATATTTTGAGGCTTATATGGTAGCACTGGCTAGATGCGATGGATTGGTAAAATGTAATCACTTACCCCTTTTAAGTTCTTTTTGAAATGTAGAATAATTCTTCTCACTTTATTCCTTTTTTCTCTGCAAAAGGCAACAATGCAATACAAGATATTCTTGGGCAATAATTACATTTTTTTAGCCTAAGCATTCTTTTATCCCAAAAGTCTTTCATAGCACCATTGATCCCGGCGACAATGGAGGGATATTTAATTGTCAAAACTCAAAAGGCCCTTTGATTGGTTGACCAATTTTATATGTGGGCCCACTTAGCTATATTTCTTGATTTGATATTGTACCATCCCCATCAAGTGGTTAGACTTCTGCAATTGGAGTTGTCCTTCTGTCGATCAATGCTACCAAAACTAAAGATTGTTGATAAATGCACGGTATCTATTTGGCACTACTTAAAAAAAGGTTGAACCCCAACCAACCTTAAGGGTTTCCTACTGTTCCTGTCCTGGAGCATCATGGGGGAGGTAAATCGCAGGTTATGCCTCCAAGGGTATTGGGTGGAAGGTTGCTTGTACACTTGCACTTACCCAAGAGTCAAATTCATATTTCAGGATTCGAACCCTTGACGCGGAGCCTCAAGCAAAGCTGGATTTCTCCACCCCCCTTTTACCACTTGGAGACGTGCCCTGGGGGCTCTATTTGGCACTACTTGTATTCTCTCTAAGAGGCTGTAGCTCATCTGGCATGGATTTCGAAAAGTCGAAACGAAATTTTGGAATTCAAAAGTCGTTTTTGAGCTCATTTGATTAATTTTATCAAATTTCTTCTAATTTTTAGAAGAAGCTGATCCAATGTGTCTTATTCAAAAAGTACTTTCGGAATATGAAACTCTTTTAAAAATTCTTCTACGGGAATCAAAAGCATAACAAAAGTCATGTCAAATGGATGCTTAGTATGTCTACTTACAAGCCCCTCAAGGTATAATCCAGTGGTACAAAGGATTGAAGTGAGGTAGTCTCAACCTTGTTGGCAGCCGTAATGTGAGAGTTCGATTTTTGGGATATGAAATTGGACTCTTTGTGGGTACTAGTGTACAGACAATCTCTTGTTCCCTAGCCTGCTGTGACATATCGATCAATTTACCTTCCTCACGATATTTCAGGGACGGGACGGTAGGTGCCCTTAAAGTTGGGTTCAACCTTTTAGTATGCCTACTTACAAGATTGGACGTGTAATGTGTGTTTAATGTTCAAGATTTGATGTTACAATGAACAATACTGTCCAACAGCAAAGGTGCCATCAATGTTTTCATTCGAGTTACATGACTCAATATGTGTTTGATTTTTTTTATTTTATTTTTTATTTTTTTCACTTCATGATCTACTGGACTTTTCTTGTGCATTTATTTACATTGGATTCCCAACTTTTTTTCTTACCCTGCTTATGATATTTCTGCAGTTTCACAGGCCTTGTGGGGTAGGAAGATTGAAGTAATAAATATTTACAACTTAAGTTTCACTTTTGTGGCCAGTAAGGTGCTTACGATATGCAGACTGCTAAAGCAAGGTAACTTTCAATGGCTTTCAAGTTAAAGGTTTATCAGGCAAGTTTCATAGTTGAACCCATTGATTTGGCCTTATGCTAGTTGTAATTTCTTGAACTGAGTTGCATATTGAGCCAAATGAATAATTTGTTTCTTGAATCAGTGAATTTGATGCTTTTGGAAATATGTTGACACATGAAAGATACTTTCAGTTTCATTCCTTTTAAATTTTACAATGTCTCAAATGTCGTTTTATTGCAGAAACAGTTCGTCTGGAGCGCGCCAAAAGATCTCTCCACCATCCGGTAATTCCTCCGAAGTGCCTCACAAGACCTCTCCTAGAGGGGTTTCCTTAGCGGCACCGCCGAAGTTTTCTTCTCGAATTGTGCGCCAACTCAAGCCAGCTGCACAAGATTCACACTCCTCTATATCGTCTGCTAACCTAGCGAGTAGGAGGCAGAAAGAGAGAAGTCCTAAAGTTGCCGACCGGAGGTCACTCGGAAGTCCAGTGTCTGAGGTATCCCACATTACTCCGCCCTTAAAATGTTTTTCTAAGTTTGTATCTCTGGATCCCCTCGTATCATAATGCAGTTCGATGTTTTAGTATCAAACTTTAATTAATTTCTACTGATAATGTATTATGACAATATGTAGCGCTATCTTTTATTGGATATATTCCTAAATCATATGTTTCCTTTGCAACTTACAGAAGAAGCAGACTAGCAGGGTTGCGGAACTAGAACATCAGATTTCTCAGCTTGAGAATGATCTGACTAATGTGAAGAATAGATTATGCTCTTCAGAAGAATCAAAGAAACAAGCCCAAAAAGATATAGAGGAATCTTCTCAGCAGCTCTTAGCCCTATCGTCAAAGCTTGAAGAGTACCGAAAGAAAACTTTGGAGCAATCGACTTCGGAGGATCGCTGTAAGGACACTGAAGAACAGGATAAGACGTTGCAATCTGAACTTGCAGATATCCAAGAGCAGCACTTGGTGAATTCAGATGCATTAGCTTCTGCTTTAAATGAAATCAACCAACTCAAATTCCAGCTTGAAACGCTAGCTAAGTCTGAAGCTATCCAGACGAAGTACTCAGAATCGGTGCAAAGTGAGTTACATACACTGAGAGAAAATCTGGAGGAATCTCTTACGCTTGTGGAAGATATGAAAAACCAGCTAAGAGACTGCAAAGAATCAGAAGCTCAGGCCCATGCACTTGTCGGAGAAACTCTGATGCAACTGGAGACGGCGAAACAGACAGTGGAGGCCCTCAAGTCAGATGGATTTAAAGCAATGGAAGCATATGATGCCATAACTTCCGAATTAGACCAGTCAAAGGCTCACGTTAACTTTTTGGAAGAACTTGTTAGCAAACTCAAGGCTGATAGCAATTGTGTTGGTGGCAAAGATTCTCAAAATTATTGTAAAACTGAGATTACTTCTCTGAAACTTGAAGTTGAACAGTTAAAATCTGCTTTGGAGACAGCTGAGATAAGATACAATGAGGAACAAGCTCGAAACGCTGAAGAGATGAAAAATGCTAATGAATTGGTGGAACAGATAAAGTCTACGTCAAGTCAGAGAGAAGCCGCATTAGAGTTGGAGCTACAGAAATTGAAAGATGAAATCGAGGAGTTGAAGGCAAACCTGATGGATAAGGAAACTGAATTACAAGGTATCTGTGAGGAGAATGAGGGGCTGATGATGAGACTAGACAACACTCGGTCAGGTCAGAGAGAATATGAACTGGAAATGGAGCTACAGAAATCAAAGGTATATGTTGAAGAACTGAGAGCAAATTTGATGGACATTGAAAAAGAATCGCAGAATTTATCCGAGGAGAACGAAGCACTGAAATTGAGAATCAAGGAAAAGAACGTGAGCAAAACAAATGATGAAGTTGTTTCTGAACTAGAAAATGCAAGGGCTGCAGAGGAGGAGGCTCTTACGAAGGTTATTTTCATGGCGCAGGAAGTTGATAAAAGTAACAGGAGAGCTGCACGAGTGGCTGAGCAGTTGAAGGCAGCACAGGCAGCGAATGCAGAAATGGAGGCCGAATTAAGAAGGTTAAAGGTACAAAGTAACCAGTGGAGGAAGGCTGCAGAGACGGCAGCTGCTATACTTTCAGCTGGAAACAATGGAAAACTTATGGAGAGAACAGGATCATTGGATAGTAACTATATCCCTGGGATGGGAAACATAGGTTCGCCTTTCACAGAGGATATGGATGAAGAATTGATAAAGAAGAAAAACACTAACATGCTTAGAAGATTTGGAGTCATGTGGAAGAAGCCGCACAAATAGAAGCTAATGTATGAAGATTGTATTATTATGCTATGTATGAGACATGAAATGGTTGCAAAAATTGACATCTTTCTTTAATAAGAATCTCAAGTTTGATCACTTTCTATAATTAATCAATTCTAATTAGCAGTGAATACGATTCGATTTGGACGGTTTGTAACAATTTTTCGAATCAAATCACTATATATTCCGTGTTAGAATGCGACCGAGTTTTATTGTAAATCACTGCATCAACAATCTTTGACTCACTGAACTCATAAAGAATAAAAAAATTGACAACCAGTAGAGAATGTAGACTTGGAAGTAATTGTGGATATTTGAATAGTTAACATATCTTTAGCAACTTCGAAATCAATCTTGTACTTATTTGCATTCAATTTCTATCAAAATAATATATTGAAAGTCTTATTGGTCAAATCTTCACAACGACCGTTAAATAATCAAACAAATCATTCTAACAATTAGCAGGAAAATCTAGCAACTAAGTCCAAAAAAAAATAAAATAATAATAATAATAAATTGAGTGACTTGACTAGAAACTGAGATGCAAATAAAAAAAATAAATTATTTTCAACTAAAAATTTAAGGAAGTCCGACATAAATCAGAATAAAATAACATAACTACTAATAAGATATAACGAATAATTACCAAAAAAAAAAAAAAAGAACAAAGAAAAATGGAATAAATTGGCCTAAAACTTGAGCTGAAATTTTAAAAAATTGTTAGTAGAAATAAAAGAAATGGTGTGAGTACAAATAAAAATTTATTTTTAATTGTTTAATCAATTGTGATGTGTGATCGATGAATATGGTTGAATAGTAGTTGGTTAGCACTTCAACCAATTTTAGGGTTTGCATTCACAGTTGTGATAATGATGGGTATTTGGGTATGATTTAATTAATTATATTTGGTAGATAATTGTCTAATTGGATTGATTCTAATATGAATGTATCTTTTAATGGTATATGTTGATTTTTACTTTGATTAGATAAATTTAAATTAATGTTTTATTCAATTTTTTATAAACGGTTTGCAAAAATTGAAATATAAACGAAACCATTTCAAAGTGGTTTGGATTGGTTCAAAATCAAAATGTTGACGGTTTCACGTGGCAAACCAACGATTTCGATTTGATTTTGTAGTTTGACGATTTCGTTGCTCAATCTTAAATGTAACGCCACATGTCTTTAGAGATACCATTTCACCAAGCAGGCTATTTTCATAATTTCCAATGCCATTTCCACACATAAGACCCATATATTTGGATGATAGAAGTCCTAAAACAGTTTACATTTGTTTTTCGTTAACTTTATGGAGAAATAGAAAAGACTACTAAGGACTGCGAGCCAAGACAATTAAGCACAACACACGGGGTACCTTCAAAAATGGCCAAGTCAAACTTACCAAATTCCACTTTGACTTAAGAACAAAGGAATATTATGACAATGGACTATTGATTGTCAAAAGTTGAAAATACCCTCAAGTACATTATATAATTACAAAAGATAATTTTGTTTAAAAGACATTACTACCTTTTAGTTAACAAATAAAAACCAACACTTCCCACTTAAAATATCAAAATTAGCTAACTTCTCTTATCTATATGCTCCAACATAGATAAAAACACTATCATCTTTCACCTGCTCCAACTTCAAAATCTGAAAAATTTATCGAACGCGGTAACTGAAAATTCTCTTGAATCAATCTCATCAGGTTCGGTAAGTAAAAATACGCACATTTAATTTTGTTTTCGTTAAATTATTATACGTTTTAATAGATAAAATTTATTTTGACATATAATGTTAATGTAAATAATTTTTGTAATAGATTTGTAAAAAATTTAAGCATTTGATGAGGAAAAATTCATCTGTAAAAAGTTGGTGTGTATAATCTATCGGACAACTGAATTTTAACAGTCGACTGTCCAGTCAACTATTAGAACAGCTGGCTAGACAGTTCGTCAAACAGCTTGCTGCCGATTATTAGAGCCGGCTGTTTGGCCGACTGTTTTTATGGTTTTTATTTTTTGACTATTTTTATTGCCTTCGATATTTTTCGTGTAATTAAAAATTCTGTTTCGTCATGTAGATATGGTTGTAGTCCCAGTTTGTTACTTTGGTGATTTCGAAATGGATGAAAGAGATCGACGTGTTTGGAAAGGACGAGTGATGAACGTAGTGATATCCCAATTTCCATAATAGGAATAACATCATATGCATAACTCTATAATGTTTTATAGGACAAGCTGAATGTCGATCTCTCTCAGTATGACATGGAATTAAAATTTAAATTCAGCGATCAAGATGCTCCGAAAACCTATGACGATTTCTTCTTATGTCAAAGTAATTATTTGTTTGAAATGAACAATAGACACTCGACTCTTGTTTTCGTGACTTTAGTGAGGAATGATGTTGTCGAAGGTGAACAAGTAGACTAGGATGGAAGGAATATGCTAATGATTTTTGGAATACGGTCTAGATAGATCGTGAAGATGATGCGGTTATTCCAGAGACGGTTACTCATAGAATTCCATCCATAGTTCATGGCAATGAGTGAGAAAATACAAATACTTTTACAGATAAGGATTTGATCGCTTTATCCCCGCAGGGACTTGAGCGCGGTGGGACCTCAAGGGCTGAATCGAGTGGACCGTTTTCTAACTCCTTGCATGTGGTTCCTGATAGTGATGATTTATATGTCGAGTAACTGTTTGAAACGAAAAAAGATTTGCAGGATCCTGTGCACCTAATTGCGCCGAAATACAATTTTGAGTTCAAAGTGAAAAAATCGAACAAATCGTTGACAATCGTTTGCGTAGACGATAGTTGCTGTTGGCATTTGCAAGCGACAAAGATGAACATGAATGAGTGCTTTGTAGTTCTCAAGTATACAGGGGAACATACTTGTAAAGTGGGATTACGTTGAAATGATCATAAGCAAGCCCGAACTTGGTTTATTGGTCGACAGATAATGCACCAGTATCAGGATCCACATACGATCTACAGACCATTGGACATCATTAATGACATCCTCGAGAGTACGGAGTAATCTTGAGCTACCCAAAAGGCCTAGGAGGCCAAAGAATGCGCGTTTGAGGATTTAATGGGATTTGCAGAGGAAAACTATGCTAAATTGACCAGGTATTGCCATAACATGGAGAAACTAATCTTGGCTCAAAAGTTTTTATTGAGACGGAGTGTGAGAATTACTTCAAATTCTTTTTCATGGCTCTTGGACAATGCATTCGGGGATTTCGAAATGCAATATAACCCTTAATTTTAGTTGATAGTACTACGCTGAAATTGAATATCAAGGCAAGTTGATTATTACTACATGTCAAGATCCAACATCCAAATTTATCCTTTTGCCTTCAGCATAGTCAATAGTGAGAATGACCTGTCAATGCGCTGTTTACATTTATTTTATGATATTTCAAAGGACGTCATAATTTAATAAGCAATATGAATAAGAAAAATTCAATGTACAAAGAATAATAAAGAGAAGATATTTATTCACAATGTACAAATCCATATTTACAGTTATTACAATTATTTCGTAATTATAAAAAATGAATATTTATAGTATTTACGGATCACAATTAAAATCATATAAATTGCACGCTAACTTATTTCTCCAAATTTGCATCCATGATTGGTTGCTTCCATCAACCTTATATCCTATACTCAAAAATTCAATATACTTTATTACAAACATGCCGCAATCGCCCCTGCAATTGAATAATAATGAGTTAGATCGTACCGTGAAGCAAAAATATTAAGTATTAAATTTAAAAAAATTTAGAACCACTTACGATATTGTTTGCCTCGTCGTTGTCGTGTTCCGCACAACAGCTAATCTGTCCTTCACAGTCAAGCCCGTCCATCTAGCTATCATAGGGACGAAAACAATGATAGACTCTAGATTTTGCTCGAGCTGACCCTGTGTCAGACATGAATGATCGAGGTTGTATATATATATAGTAGACTTAGCAAACACAATCTCTAAAGTTATGCGTACAATCCTCCCATGACTTTCTCCCAACACGTGGCCACATCCCTATGGTCCACTCGAGCATATAGTCGGGCACCCGTACTCCTTACTGGTACGTTGGAGCGATTGGTACTCAATATTAATGCTTCATCCGTACTCCAAATTCAGTATAACTCAGCCAGGATTGTCAATATGAGGACGGTCTCATATGCCCATATTTGCAACACATAAATTAGTACATACAAATTCAATAGAAAAATTATTTTTACATTGATTGCGTTAATCATTTACGTACACCACCAGGGGCAATTCGTAGGTGTCGTATTTACGCACGGGCCTCTTGGGCTTCGAGTGTGGTCTGGTGAAGATGTGTACGATGTTCTCGAAATACCCGCGACCCTATGGATAGCTATTGAAGCGATCGATGCCGTCGACGATCTCCAGGTAGAAAAGGTCGATTGCAGTCTTCTTGTGGTGACATCGCATCATGCTTTCAATGATGTAGACCAAACCTAACTTCAGTCTATCCGACATCTCGTCACATCTCCTGATTGCGTTGATCAACTGAGGCACAACCACCATCCTCTGTCCCTGGAAGTAAGTGTCATGCAACCTATCCTGTCGCTAGCTACGTCATCGCCCGTAATCTTCAATCCAGTGAGCAGGGCAAACTCAAACATGGAAAAGTTGACGACTTTGCCTAGAGGTCGAAGTGGAGGGTATCACCGTCGACTGGAGTCAGCAATCGACATAGAAGAGCATCGATCATCTGACTTGTGTGCTGCAGCTCTCTCAACTAGTACAGATGCCACAGAACGAACCGACGCAACATATCTGCATACTGGTCGTCGAGCAGCTCTAGGACATGGGTGAAGCTGTCAAAGCAACTGTTTCACGTAGCTTTCTCGGCATCTGTCTCACATCTGCATCTAGATGATAATCCTTCCTGCAAAAATTGAAACAGAATATTAGAACATTATACCAGAAATAATTGAATGAAGCATAATAATCCAAAATTAAGCGAATCGAATCGTAACTACTAGCGTAACTACTATACGGAAGACGCAGATTCATGAAATTTTTACCCTATTACCAAAAAATAATAATTAAAATTAAAAATATAAAATTAAAATGAAAATTACAATATAAAATTATTCAAATTGAATAAAGACCGACATTTTTACCCTATTATCAAAAATTAATAATTAAAATTAAAATAATAGTTAAAACAAAAAATTAAATGAAAATGAAAATATAAAATATAAAATTATTCAAATTAAATAGAGAAAATGAAAATTTTACCCTATTACCAAAAATTAATAATGAAAACTAAAATTAAAATTAAAAGTTAAAATTAGAATTAATCAATTAAATTGAAAATAAAAATAAAAATGAAAATAAAATTTATTCAAATTAAATTAATAATACGAATTTTTCACCGTATTATCAAAAATTAATAATGAAAATAAAAATAAAAAATTCAAATTTAAAATGGAAATTACAATTACAATTACAATTACAATTAAATTATAATTATAATTAAAATTCAAATTCAAATTTAAAATAAAATAAAAATTAAAGTTAAATTTAAAATAAAAAATTCAAATTAGAATTTAAAAATTAATTTTAAAATAACAAATTTCTTTAAATTTGATAAAGAAAAAAATTTATTTAATTAAAAATTCAAAATATTAAATGATTTAAATTAATTTAAATTAAAAAACAAACTTAACCGGCTGTGAAAAGCGGACTGTTTTTGCCAGCTGTTGACAGCCGACTGTCAATAAATTTAAGCACCATCTCCTCGGATTCCACGATTTTCGATGAGATGGAGCTCCCCACACTTCAAAATATTACAATTCTACTTCACCTATACCCAATTCTAGACGAAATAATGCCCACAACACATTGAAAACCCATAGCATTTAAGATTCACACCATAAAAATAATATTCCAAACCATAATCTAATTAAAACTCAACAAAACCTAACCTTTACGATAGAAAGTCGCCGGCGATGAGCTTTTCTGGATAGCCGACAGTGAGTTCTCCAACAAGACAATTGATTGGAAGTGAAAGTGATGAGGGTTATTTTTGGACAAACTTCTCTTAAATTCGATTTTCCTTGGCAAAGTGGAAATAGACATGGGTCAACTGGCCATTTCCACTTATTTCCTCCAACACACAGCATTTGAAAACATCGTATAATTACATCATTATCGATATTGTCAAATGGATTTTACTACTTTTATAGTTTTGTTAACCACTTTGTTGACAAATACCGAGTTGACGACAAGTAAACCACATTGAATGTAGAAAATAAATGAATTGAAATAAAGTTCAAATTTAATCGATGAAGTAAATGAAATTCAAATTTAATGCAAATGTAATTCAAAGGTAATTCAAATTACATTAATACCCTAAAATTTTTGACGTCACCCTTCATATAAAATTTTCTAATAAAATGATGTAAATAATATTGAGAAATTTGTAGTACAAAAATAATAAATTTGAATTCAATAATTGATTTTTTTTTAAAATACGAGTTAGATGTCTCTTTTTGAGACATACGTTTGACTAATGTTTAACTATTTTCAATATTCATTTGGACAATTCAATATGACAACTGTATCGTTCTTGAAACGAGTTCTAGATGACGTAGCCAATTTGTTAATTTGGCTAGTGGACGATTGTCGACGAATTTTAAAGCTAGAATATTATTGAAATATTAGTTTGGAATGACATACTTTGACATATCCTAACTATTGCTATGGTTAATCATTTATGTGTCATTAACAAGTGAAAAACTAAGTCGTAAACCCTTCAAAATGGTATTAGAATACAATGTTTAAACTTCATTTGACTTCATTTTACATCCCGTAAAAACAACTACAGATTTTTTGTAAAAAGAAATTGTTTCACTTGACCCCACATGACCTCATGTAGGTCCGCTTATGCTTAGTGGGTTTATTCATGGAGCTTAGTTGAGCATAGCCCCATCGAGGTAATTGCAAATAATTTGAATCAAGCTAAGGAAAATTGTGATGCTTTAGAATCATGTACAATTTTATGGTCTTCCTAATAAAGATCGACATGAGCATTTGGCACGATTCTGGGAGCTTTGCAATACATTCAAAATTAATGGAGCATCCAATGATGCCAATGTCCTCAAACTCCTCTTTTTCCTTAAATGGTAAGGCAAAAACATTTTTGCATTCGTATCCTCTAGGGACATTAATTAATTAGGATGACAAGCACTAGTGGATCCAGCACCTGGCGAGCCCCTGCGGCCACGTGTGCTAGATCCACCGGGAGCCATTTTTTTGGGGGCTAAGAATAGATAAACATTTAGGATATATTACTGGTATTTCATTTTTCTTTCAACCATTCTTTCTAGCCAAGTTGGTTAGCACTTGCATATGTTTCTTGGATGTCTTGGGTTTGAAGCTTTTGTCCACCAATTTATTGTATAACAATTTTAGTTATACAATTTTTACCAAAAATCATGAAATAAGGAAAGCCCCAGTGGGAAATTGAACTTGTGAGCTATTCTAAGATATATTGAAAGTTTGACCATTATGACACTTGCTGAGTTATGATAAACAATATAACAAAATAATATATGTAATATTTTAGTGGTTTTAATGCAATTCTAAATATTCTAATGCCGTGCTCTTCCTTTGTATTATACAAAACAACAATGTTATTTGGTTAGTAGGATTTATTCTTATAAAAAAAATTATATATGTTCAACTTCAATAAAATAATATTTTATTTAAATTTTAAGCCTTATTTGATTCTCATATAGTTCATAATATATTTTTCTTTCTCTTATTTTTGATCAAATATTCTTCAATAAAATAATAGTACATGCAAATTATTTTTTTTTTCATTTTTAATTACACATTCTCCATCGAATCACTATTCCAAAATGCATTTTTTTTTTTTTGCAAAAAATGACGTCAAACGGGCTCTTAATATTTTATCACGGCTGACGGTCAACAGCCGCTCGTGCTGGCTTAACATTCTAGATTCGCCCCTGATGACAAATCAAGTGAAGGAAATTTCATTTTCATTTTCACACATTAAAAGAGATGGTTATAATATCACAACAATTTATTTTTGTTCCACCTCATCTTAAATCCACAACAATTAAAATACATTTTCAATAAATACACCACTATTTAACTAATATAACCTAACATAATTAAAAATCTGGACGATCCCTCCTACCCTCTAATTTGACAAGTGTATTTGACAAATAATCGTGGCCTTTAATTTAATCTAATCTATTATAGCAAAAAAGTTGGAGAGTGAACTTGAAAAATAGAATACTGTAGTTTCATATTGCTGAAATAAGTTGATATAAAACCAAAAAATTTACCTCGTATTTATAACAAAAAAATATATCCATTTCTACAAAATTTGAATCTAATTTAACTTTTACCTGTAAAAAGGCAGAAAATAGCCATAGATGTTTCCGATGCAGGTAATTACGACTACCATATATTTTGTATTAGAGCTGTAGTTGCATAGTTGCATACAACTATTGCATGCTTGTTTTAGAGGCAGTCGTAGTTGTATTTCTTTTTGACATGCCTTTTTTTTTTCCCAAATAACATTTTGGCCCGCGGTTGGGCTAGCTCGTAATGAACAAAAAATGGCCCGTGATATGGGTAGGCTCGTCTGGTTCAACTAGCCTCATGGGCTAGTTCGAGCTTGGGCAGATGTCCCGAAATGAGGCTCAGCTTGAGCTCGCCTCAATTTCATCAAGTATGGAGTTGGCCCAACTCGGGTTTTCCTGAGCCGAGCCACATGTTGCCCGAGCTGGTAAGCCAAATTGACAACCCTACTGTTTGGTGGAAAAGTTATGAGTCCTATAAAATATGTTGTTGAACTTTTTGTTGACTTTGATTTAGATCAAAATCTAAATTTTAATCCTGACCAAATAGAGAAAAAATCTTAAGTAGATCAGACGTTTTTCTTGAATTAAATGTTTAGATCTTACCTTGAGGCAAATGTGGTAAACAATCTAACAGTGTTGTTGTTAGGCAATTTGTTGTCAAACGACCTCCCGGGCAATGATGTAACCTCGATTTTATTTATTATCAATCGGCCTTGGCCATATGATTGAACTTATGTCGACACTACCATCGAGATAGCCCAATCTAATTTTCTACAGGCCATTAGAAGTAACCTATTTTAATAGTGTTGCTCGTGGCCCGTTCCATTTACTTGGATGGCTACGATATTCATTTGGAGCCCAATACCTTTGTGTTAAGCCTCTTTTGGACCACTAAGTTAACCTACCCTAACTTACTATTTATGGTCACACCTTTGGGCTACAATTCTTGGCTCTCTTCACCCCTCCAAAAAAGTGGTCTTCTTTGCTCCTCTCTGTGAGTTCTTCTCTGCTAACTCTCGGCCTCTTTCTCTCAAGCAACCTGTGTGGTTTTTCTTGGACTATATTGATCTCATCTTGGCCGACTCTTTGTGGGTATGAATAGCAACCGTAGGTGGGAAGAAGAAAAGAGAGATTTGAGTGTGTCTCAATAGTGGTGGTGTCGACTTTGGTGGAAACTGAGCCCGGTATCACCTTGGGTATTGCTGGATTTTGGTCTCACATCTGGTATTAGAGCGAAGGTCATCTTTTCCAGCAAGAAATCGACCATAATCGACGGCGGGTTTGCGATTTTCAAAAGGGGCCGAACCTGCAACTATTTATTCCAACCAAACGCAACCTCCGTTGGATGAACGGAGGCCGAACCCATAACCAACAGGTGGAGGCGCCTCCAATGGTGAGGCGCGTGGCGGCGGTGACCGACGGCGACGGCGGTGCGTGGAGGAGCTCCTGCGTGGTTTTTTCATGCCATTTCACTTATTTTGATTTTCTGAACATACTAATGTGTTTGGTTTAGTGTTTCAGGTTGTGCAGAAAAGATTGGATGACTTTGCCCCTACTTTCAGTCTGCATTTGTTGCTGATCAGAATTACTATATTTGCTGAATCTTTAGGGCGAATAGTGGTGTTCCTAAAGCAGCAAATTCGCATCTCTCCACGTTACAGACTCAGAGAGGTCCGCTATGGTAAATTGGCTGAAACCTTTATATTTCTACACTAGCAGATCATCATGTGGGGGTGATCATTAGGTTTTGGGGTTGTCATTGCTTGACAACTATTGTTTGTGCTAGAAATTGGGGATACTTGCTCTAAATTGTTTGATTGAATATTTGTTTTTGGATTAAAATCAGTTTTTTAATTCTTAGTGATCTAATTACTGTGAAACTAGTTATCTGCTAGACGTATCTTTTGTTGTATTGATACTTCCGCTGCTGAGTTACTCCGTTAGAACTACCGTGACCTTATCCATTTGAACATTCCCTTGATCTAAGATCGCGAGTCTTGCGAAACCCTGGGAATCTAGAACGGTGTATACTGTCTGTAACCTTAGGACTACTTTATGTGATTTGTGCATTCTTTGACTATTGTGTGAAGATGTCAACTCACAACTTTGATTTGGAAATTTTTAACGGAAAGGGTGACTTTTCTATTTGGCAACAAAAAATGAAGGGCATTTTAGTCCAACAAAAAGTTTCAAAGGTCATTGAATGCAATTTTCAAACTGATTTTTTAAAAGAACAAAGGGAAGAAGCCGATGAGCTTGCTTACACCTCAATCATTTTACACTTGTCTGACGCCGTTTTAAAAAAAGTGGGTAAACTGAAAACCACCAAAGAACTTTGAAAAAAATTAGAAGACTTATATTTGCTTAAGTCTACACCGAATAAATTTTACTTGCTTGAACGTTTTTTCAGTTTTAAAATAGATCCTTCAAAGGATCTCGATGACAATTTAGATGTGTTTAACAAATTGGTACAAGATATAGTTAATTGTTATGAGACTGTGTCCGAAACTTATAAGGCTATAATTTTGCTCAATGCAATTCCTGATTCCTATAAGAAAGTTAAGAACGCTATTAAGTATGGTAGAGACATGTTGACACATGAAATTGTCATAGACTCCCTTAAAAGTAAAGAAATTGAAATTAGGACTGAAAAACACGATAAGAGGAATGGTGAGGTACATATGATATGGGGTAGAACTCAATTTAGGCAAAATAGTCATGATGGATATCAAACTAGTGGCGAGTCAAGTGGTAATGGATCGAAAACGAAGAGCAAAGGCAGGTCTAGATCAAAATCTAGGACTAAGGCAAGAAAATGCTATGGTTGTGAAAACATGGGGCATTTTATAAAAGATTGTCATAAGGAGAAGGGTAAGCTAAATGTTAAGAAGAGAGATGAGGTCAATGTGTTAGCATCTATTTCCGATATAAATGGTGGTGAGGTCTATATGATTACAAGTCCCGTTGCATATATTGCTGAATTAAATCTAACTGCTAATTCCCACATGCATGAGTGGATACTTGACTCTGGTGCATCTTTTCATGTGACGTTTGAGAAGAATTGATTTTATAAATCGCATGAATATAATGTTGGGCATGTTGTGCTGTGTGATAACTTTGCTTATACTATTGCTGAAATTGGTGACATAAACGTAAAATTTGGCACAGGTTTTGTGTATACGTTAAATGATGTTAGATATATTCCTGAATTGTCTAGGAATCTGATTTTAGTAGGGAGACTTGAAAAGGATGGCTTACTGGTAAAATTAGAAATGGTATGCTAAAAATGATCAAGGGTGCTTTAGTTTTCATTAAGGGAATTAAAAATGATATATATATATATATATATATATATATATATATATACACTCCTCTATCTCTTCTGCCAAGATTGATCACACACACACATGGCATAATAGACTTGCTCACATAGGCATCAAGGGACTTAAGTTACTTAATGAAAAAGGTGCTTTTTGGTAATGACTGTGTGTCAGATTTGTCATTTTGTGATCATTGTGTGCTTGGTAAGTATCATAAAACTTCTTTCTCAACGAGTGTTAATAGAGCTAAATGTATGCTTGAATATGTGTACTCTGATCTGAGGGGTCCTGCTAGTAATCCCACATCGAGTGGGAATAGGTATTTCCTGTCAATTATTGATGACTACACTAGGAATGTGTGGGTCTATCTATAGAAAGATAAATCTGAAACCTTTAATAGTTTTAACAATTGAAAGAGACAAGTGGAAAACCAAATTGACAAGAAAATCAAAATTTTAAAGACAGATAACGACCTAGAATTCTGCAATGAGGAATTTGATAGTATGTGTAAAGAAAGTGGCATAACTAGACATAAGATCGTTCCTTACACTCCTCAACAAAATGGGGTAGCAGAAAGGATGAATATGACTATACTTGATAAAGTACGTTGCATGATGTTAAGTTCTGGTGTTCCTAGATAGTACGTTGCATGATATTAAGTTCTGGTGTTCCAAAAATACTACACTTCATGCAGTAAAAGTAAATAGTATAGAATAGCCTCTCTCATCAATTTCACGATTTGAAACCATCAATTAATTCCCCAAACATGCCCCAGTTGCGTCCCTATTATTTCCAAAATAAATCCCCAAATAAATGGCTCTCTCTTTGAACACAAAATCAAGAATCCCCTAATATTTGAAAAGTTTCACCAATACACCACAATCATCTCTATCTTCAAATGAATCGAGCCTTGTTTTACATCATATATTTGAAGAATCTATTTATCCACTTCTGCGATTTTATAAATCCGTAATTTCTATACCCTCGTTTACAAATCCCTAAAACCTACGTTGAAGTACCTGATTTAAGTACGAAAATATGCAGATCCAAACTTTGTCTTATTTATTCTTAAGATTCTATAAAAAAAAAACCCACAATTCACACTAGGAATCTGTTAATTTGCAGCTTTTAATTGAGTATATAAACTCTAATTGTTCATACTAGTATTTCCACAAACTGCGATTGTGAGAGAAAGTAAATATAACATCTTTGTTCATATATCTGTAATATAATGACATTGGAAGATGTCATCACCAAATCCCAGCTCAAAATTAGGTTTAGGGAATAACAAAAAATTGATCGAAGGTGCACCACATCCTGCTAATGCATCCCATCTTTTGTTAATAGGATCTAAAAAGAACGAAAAAAGGAAGATGAAGGGAGACATCATTGCGTATGATTGAATCAATCTAATTCTAAGTTTTTTGTTTCTGCTCTGGGAAAGTAATGGTCTTTAAGGGATTACCTAACTCTAAATAATTTCACCTTAATGCAATGGAGAATTGTTTTTGTTTTGGCATGTTTGGACGATACATTGATCCCGTTTTGTGTGGATTCTGTTACGATATTTTATATTAGTTATTGTCAAATTTTGGCGTGAAATGAAATCTTTATTTTATATATTGTCATGTTAGAATCAATAAACATGCATCTATCATGTTTTATATATATTTCACATATTGTCATGCTGGTAATCTTGCTTGCAGTTGGAGGGTGACATGTGGTGCTGGTGGTTAGGCAGTGGACACCCTAAAGATTGAGATAGGATGCAAGAACTTATGAATAGTATATGAATTTAAATTCTACTTTTTTGCTGTAGTGTTGTGAATTTGTGTTTGAGCTTACTTATTTCAGTCATTAAAATAGAGCAATTATTGTTTTTAGGATGAATTGATGCTTAACTTTATACATATTTCGTTTGTTAGGTGCAACTCGAGTCAAAATAATGAAATTGGACAGAAGAGCGAGAAATTTGTTAACTTGGGCTTAATCAAAAGTTTGGGGACTAAATCTCAACCTGATGTTGATGATTGAAGAAGAGCTAGAGACAACTAAAGGGTATTGGAGGATGAAAGATCAAGAAGATATCAAATATAAACCAAAAGGAACGAAGAATGAACTCTAGGGACCAAAGTGCAACACATAGAAAGATTTCATAGTGGTGCACGCACGTAGGCCAATACTCTTGCGCGTGCATGTGCTTGAATTTTATATGCAGAGAGTAGAAGCAGTATGTAGCGCGCGCGCATGGGCATATTTCGGGGAAAAAATCGGACAGATTCGTTTTTTGATACAAACTCTTATGGTAATAAAATCTATCATACTACTTAACTTAAAAAAAGGGACGAACATAATGAGAGGGGTTCTTTTTTCTTTTGGACAGCTTAAAGGTGATTGCAAGGAGAGGAAATCTCAAGAGGTAAGTAGAGGAAGAAGACTGACAACGATCGGGGGAAGAATTCACGCAACACAACTAGTTTTTCTTATTCCATACTTCTTCTTCATGTTTTTTATTGTGTATTTTATCATGTCAGTTAATTCAATTATGAACTAAACTTTGAAATCTAGGGCTTGACGCAACCTATTTGAGACATGTTTTTTATTCTAATATAGTTATTTCTTTTGATTTTTCTGGAATTTATTTATGTTGTTCTTGCTTAATGCTTTCAATTATCTAATTAACAATTGAATGATTTGATACTTTAAATTTGGTGCTTGAGACAGGGAAATTTAGGCATGATCTAGGAATAACATAACCTAGATTTCGTAGGTTTCGAGAGAAAATGCGAATATTTGAGGCTAATTCCATTTAAGAACCAGATGCTTTGATAATTTCTATACGTTTAATTTGGAATAGAGATATTGTGATTAAAATATCGAAATAAGTTCTATTTGGTGCTGGAGAGAGGATATAATTAATTTATAGTTCTTGCCTATAAATCTGGAAAAGAGTTGATGGAAATAGCTATAGAGGTAGAAAAATATCGTCGAAAATAGGTGAAATCATTCCCTAAGCTTTTCCATCTTGATTTATTAGTATAATTTGCATCCCTTGATTTCTCACCAAAATTATCGTTAGATTAATTAACAATATTGATTTTAAGTTTCATTCGTCTAGATAAAATAGAAACTACCCAATTATAGTATTTGGTAGAAATTAAATTACAATCCCTATGGATTTAATACTCTTATTTCAAAACTATATTATAAAATTTGACACCATATACTTGCGGTATAAATCACGTTGCCTGAAAAGCTTGGCATTGAGTATATATAAAATTTTTCCTTATTTCTTTGCATACGTAAGCCCAGCCCAAATAAATTATATGGGCCGGCAATAGCACGCTAAACTATCCTGTTTTTAAATCATCCCAGATTTAGGGTTTCATAATCGGTGGTAACTGGTATCAGCGGCTCCCTCAGAGAAGCTCTCAAATCCAAATCACCGCAGCATAGCCGCCACCTTTCCGTCACCATGGGGTACTAAATTATTTATTATTATTATTTTTTTAACTTCATTCATTCTATACTGTGTTTTGCTTAATTCTGCTACGTATTCTGTCCGGAAGAATTAGATAGATGGGTGAAGTTAATGCCCTTGTGTTCTTGTAATGTTTTTTGTTATTATGAAAACTAAATGTCATCCTGTAAAGATGGTGCCTGGAAAATAAGATATTTTATTACATTGTTCGTATTTAAAAGTGAAATGAATGTTAATAATACATTGTTTTGATGCATTTGAAGCTTTGTGACTTCATTTTGGGCTATGAATAGCGATTTTTGCGAAAAGATTGATCCTGTAGTGGTGGTTCCGGGAGGGATGTTGTTATGGCTTTTATTGATTTTTCAGTCCATCTTGGCAAAGCTGAAATGCCCTGGGCGATGAGCAGCTTTGAATGCTAATGGACTTAAATTAGATGTAGACTGTTCTAAACTTCTCTTAAGCTATGAAGTAGCAGATCAGTGGACAAGAAACATTTAAAAACACAACTTTGTGAAATTAAAGATAGTCATTCACAGTCCATCTTGGCAAAGCTGAAGAGCTCTTTTCAAAGGGCCATGAGCAGTTTTGAATGCTAATGGACTGAAATCATATCTCGCTAAATACTTGGCTTCTTTTAAGCTATGGAGTTGCTGATCAGTAGAGATGAAACATTTAAAAAACATGGAACCATTAAAAATTACAGGTTATATAATCTACATTAATTTCTTTAATAAAAAGTGTCGTCCCTTTTAAGACTTTAGTATTTTTGCTATTGAAAATGGTTATTTCCAGTCCATCTTGGCAATCTTGAAGAGCTCTTTTTAGAGGGTGGTGAACAGCTTTGAATGCTAACGGGCTTGAATCAAATGTCTCTCTAAACTGTTCTCGGCTTCTCTTAAACTATGAAGTTGCAGATTAGCGATGAAACATTTAGTCCTTGTTTTATACAGATTCTTTAAAACTTATTTTAGACCACATATTTTCCCAATAAAATAATTGTGAAAGTTACCTATAATTTTCCCTACTTTTTAACTGCGCACGTTTTCCAAAAAATCACCTTCACAAAATCTATTCTAAAAAATCTATATCAGACGGGCCCTTGATATGACAGGTAACATAATCCATGAGTATTTATTTTGTAGAAGTGCTTTCTGAAAAGGATTAGTTCTTGTGGACTTTGAAATGGTTATTTCTAGTCCATCTTGGCAAAGCTGAAGAGCTCTTTCCGAAGGGCAATGAGTAGTTTTGAATGCTAATGGACTAAAACCAAATCTCTCTAAACTGTTCCTGGCTTCTCTTAAGCTATGAAGTTGCAGATCAGTAGAGATGAAACATTAAAGTAGTGTTATTAAAAATTATAGTTTTGCATGGTTATGTCACTCATGAATATTTCTTTATTTTGCTCTTTTAAAGGATTGGTTTCTATTGAATTGAAATAGGTAATACCAATTTGCTGTCCATCTTGGCTAAGCTAAAGAGCCAGGCGATGAGCAGTTTTGAATGCTAATGGACTCACATCAAACATCCCTCTAAAATATTCTAAATTCCTTTTGGTCAGGTGTTGCAGAATAGTGGGGCTGTAACATATCCTAAATTCGAAGATATAATATTATAAAGTATAATATATAGACAAAAGTTGATAGCGAATTCTTTGTACCGAAAGATTTATCTGTAATATTGGAACTTATATTCAAACATTTGGAAATTGCTTGCATGTAAATTGCAGTAGATATCTCATGTGGCCAGTTCGTCTTGTGTGTGCTATTATGCTGCACAGACACGACACGGACGCGAGGACACGCCGACACTTTATTTTTCAAAACCATAGGACATGAATATTGGTGATTACACTGCTGCAATGTAGTGTCCCTTCACTTGTTTTCATCTTATTATTCGAATAGGTCCTTCCTCAATTGTTATGCACTTGTGTGTACAACACTCTCGTCTAGGCTGACCAGAACTGCAGCAAATGGAGTGCTTGTGTTAATTTTCTTTTCTTGAGTTGCTAATTATATTATGCTGACTCTTTTATGCAGGAAGACACGTGGAATGGGAGCTGGTCGCAAGCTGAAGTCGCATCGTAGAAGGCAAAGGTGGGCCGATAAGGCTTATAAAAAATCCCATCTTGGCAATGAATGGAAGAAGCCATTTGCAGGCTCCTCTCATGCAAAAGGGATTGTTCTTGAGAAAATGTAAGAAATTGCTAGTCTCTTTCTTTTCCCTTGACAAGCCTTAACTACCATGTTTGTAGCTCATTTCCAAGACTGAACTCGTGCTACTAAATGAATTTCATAGTGGTATCGAGGCCAAGCAGCCGAACTCTGCTATTAGAAAATGTGCTCGAGTGCAACTTATTAAGAATGGGAAGAAGATTGCTGCCTTCGTACCCAATGATGGTTGCTTGAACTACATTGAAGAGAATGTGAGTAGTGTGATAAGTTTCTCAGCTGTCGGTTCATTTATCATCCATATCATGCTTCCTCAATCTTCTTCTTGGCCTGAAATTTTTTTATCTGGTTGGCATGTAGGATGAGGTGCTAATTGCTGGATTTGGTCGTAAGGGGCATGCTGTCGGAGATATTCCTGGAGTCCGTTTCAAGGTTGTGAAGGTCTCAGGTGTATCTCTTTTGGCACTCTTTAAAGAGAAGAAGGAAAAGCCAAGGTCTTGAATGTCCAGTTGGAAGACACGGCTTGGCTTCAGATTTTGCTGTACATTTCTCTATATTTCTTTTACCCCACGTCATGTCCTTTCCAGAGTTTAGCATTTGTTCTATGTTTCAGTTTTGGGACGTCTCGACACTTCAATTTTAAGGCCATATAACGTTGGGAATCAATAGAGTAGCTGTCCTCTTGATTGTAACTACTACTACTTTCTTCTCTCGAAGCATCTTCGTTTCTTTGCTATTTGAGCCCCTATATTTTCTTGGTTCGCCAATTAGGTCGTTGACATGTTATTGTGATTTGAGGTTTACTTGGTCGAAGATACTAAAACAATATCAATCTGCTGTCCTGTATGCCAAAGGCACCAAAATATAGAAAAATCTACAATTTACTGAAGGCATGTTCATCATGTTCAGTATGACATGATGAAACAGAACTCTTGATTATAATTTCTTTTATAAAATATTATTTGATTACAAGTGATTATATTTTATCCTTTTGTAGTGGACACGATATGCTATTAAACTGTGTTGGATCTTGGGTATAATGAAAGGTGGGCTAAGATTCAAAGGCATAGGTACCAAAAAGTTGGTCCACGATAATAATAAATCCAAGATAGAGACTCGGAAGTATACGGGTAAAAATGTTAGTGAACATGTTTTAATAAGAGATCATACATTAGCGAATTTTCATGAAGGGAATGAAAAATGTTGATTGGAACAAAGTTTGTGATGTGATCCAAAGAAAGCAACGGGCTATTAAGAGTTTGAAGTATGTCGAGAAGAGGTTAAGGTCAAGATTGAGATTAATTAAAGTCAATAAAAATCAACGCAATCACTTGTTCAAATTATGAATTCAAAGAAGGTGATGTTAACAAGCTGAAGACCAAGTTGGTGTTGGACGTGGAAGAAAGGAGAAAAAACGAAGTGGATCAACTTGATTCGAGTAATGGACGGAGAGGCTGTACAGTATTACTACGTGATCGCATAGTTATAAAAACTATGCAATTACATAGACCCTTGCAGAAACCATAGTTGGGAATTACGGTTCTTCTATGCAGCCGCATCTAGTCACACTGTGGCCTCATAGTTCAAGCCGAACACAAATTTTTTCAATTTTTTGCGAAATCGCATAATTTAGTTAAAACTCTATATATTTGGTATTTTTTATAATCTTTGTAATTTGAGTTCGTTTTAACTAGGTTTACGAAATCTTTTATTTATATTAAACTCTATTTTATGGTAACTTTTAGTATTATTAGACTTTAATTTCATTTTTAACTAGATTTTATGAGTTCCCTATAAATAGGATTCATTATTTTATTGTAAACATGAATTAATTTAGAATATTCAATAGAGCGATTATTTTGTGAGTAATTTTGTTGTCAATTCCTAGTTCTTTATTGAATTAAATTTCGAACTTATCAAGAATTATTTTCTTGTGGTATTCAAACAATCCGGGTGAGATTTTTGAATTTTGTCATCAAGGATCAACATATTGTCAGCGATTGTTTTGGTTTTTTGGTTCAATATTTTTGGGTCAAACTTTAAACGTTGATTCTTGGCTTTCTTAGGTTTGAATCAATTTCGTATGGGTTTCGTAGCTAGTATTACTACGTGGGTTCACATCAATTGGTATAAGAGCTTGGTCTCCAAAAATCACGATTATATAATATTTCCTTTTGTTTGAGTCTTTGTTTTCTTTCCTTATCAGTCTCCGTATTCTTCTTGTTCTTCATCCTTTTAAGTCTTTCAATCTAATAAATGTTTCAAATTATTTCAAAAGTTGTTTGTGCATTAAATTAGTATTCGAATCAATTTCTTTCTAAAATTTTGGACTCCTTATTAAATTCCTTGCGTTTAAAAAAAAAAAAAAAAAAAAAAGTCCGAAAAAAATCTAGAAAAAAAATCGAAAAAATTCAAAAAAAGGGGCAGTTACAAAAAAAGGCCCAAAAATCAAAAGTGCCAATCCAAATTCAAGAACCACTTCTTGGATCAAGTACTAGTTCCCATTCAAAGTGTCGAGTTCCTTTGTTTTCGTTATTTCTTTCTTGAGTCTTCTAAAATTACAAAATTCACTCATGACCTAGTTTGAATACTTCAAGAATAAAACTTAGTTGAGATTGAATTAGTTCTTTGAAACATTTGGACAAAAGCATTGAGTGGAAAAAAGGCAAGCGTTGTAAGACTGTTAGAGGGAAAAAGCCAATTTGAGCGATAAACGATTGGAAGGTATAGTGACAATTTGATATGTGATGTAGTTCCTATGCATGCTAGGTACACTTTGTTGGGTAGGCCATAGCAGTATGATAGGAAGGTGAAGTATGATGGATTCAAGAATAGGTACGACTTTGTAAAAGATGGGAGAGTTGTTACTCTTATACCCTTTAACACCACAACAAGTCTATGGGGGATCAATTGAAATTTATAGGTGATGAAGAAAAAAAAGGCAAAGAGAGTTAAAGGAAGAGTAGTAAAGAAGATAGCGAGTGGCTAAGTGTGTGAAAAAAAAGAGCAGAGCCACAAGAGAGAAAAGAAAGTGAATCTTTTGTGGGAGAGAAAAATCAAAGTGAATTTCTATGAAAAAGGAAATGAGATTGAGAGTGCTTTGGTGAGGACTAACAAACACCTCCCCAGTTTGAATATTTCTGTCTTACGAGAAAACAAGCCTATTGGAATACCGTCCAATCTAGGCATTGAGCATCAACTTGTGGATGATACTATAGCCTATGGCAAGGATTTAGATGTGCAGGATAAATATTTGAGATATATTGATTGTAATCTACATAGCTACTTGTGAAAAACTGGATGGGATGATTTAAGAGCTAATTTGATAGTTTCTACTTCTTACTCATGTTTTGATATAGTTTATGGTTTTAATTTGCTAACTTTGTCGGGTTTAATTCCTTTAACTATTGTTATAAGTGGTAGGCTAGGTGGAAAACAGGGGATTCTATTATATGCATTACAAAGTAACAAGCATAAAATGTGTAAGATATTTAAACCAGGTGATTGGGTTTGGATGCTTAGAAAAAAATGGCATGTTTGAATGCAAAGAAGGTCAAGGTTTAATCCTAGATGAGATGGACCATCCCATGACATTGCAACGATTGAAAGTAATCGCTATAACTTGGATCTTCAAGGTAAGTTTGTAATAATTTACATTTTTCGTTGATTCTGATCTTTCTCTATTTGATGCATGTATAAATTTGAGGTCGAATCCTTTTGAAGAGAAAGAGGATGATGTGATCCAAGAAATGCAACGAGCTAACATGTTTGAAGTATGTCGAGAAGAGGCTACGGTCAAGCTCGAGATTAGTTAAAGTGAATAAAGCCATGTAATCACTTGTTCAAGTTATGGAATCCAAAGAGGGTGACGTTAACCAGTCGAAGACCAAGTTTGTGTTGGGCATAGAAGAAGAAATGAGAAAAAAACGAAGTGGATCAACTTGATTTGAGTAACGGACGGGGAGGCTGTACATTATAACTATGCGACCGTATAGTTATAAAGACTATGCAATTGCATAGACCCTTGTGAAAACAATAGTTGGGAATTACGGATCTTCTATGCGATCGCATCTAGTCACACTATGTGGCATCATAGTTCAAGCCAAACGCAATTTTTCTAATTTTTTACGAAATCTCCTAATTTAGTTAAAACTCTATATTTTTTGGTATCTTTTATGATCTTTAGGATTTGATTTCGTTTTAACTAGGTTTATGAAATTTTTTATTTATATTAAACTCTATTTTATGATAACTTTTAGTACTATTAGACTTTAATTCCCTTTTTAACTAGTTTTATGGATTTCCTATAAATATGACTCATTATTTCATTGTAAACATTAATTAATTCATTAATTCAGTAGAGAAATTATTTTATAAGCAATTTTGCTTTCAATTTCTTGTTCTCCATTGAACTAAATTTCAAACTTATCAAGAATTATTTTCTTGCGGCGTTTAAACAATTTGGATGAGATAATTAAATCTTGTGATCAATGAGTCAACATATTTTCGATGATTGTGTTGGTTTCTTGGTTTAATATTTTTTGATCAAACACTAAACATTGATTGTTGACTTTCTTGGGTTTGAATCAATTTCACGTTTTCGTTGCGACTATTGCTACATGGGTTTACATCGGTTTGTGTTATGGAAAGAAAGAGATGACAGAATATAAATCAATTGACTTGTGTGTTTTATTGAGAATAAAAGTTTCATATGAAAGAATTAGGGATACAATGATAATAATTTTTAGGTCTATAGGGGTATAATTATTATTCACTAATAAATTATAATTTACAACATTCTCTTGAATGACCCATTACAAAATATTTGTTTCATTAAAACCTTATTTAATAAAAATTCAATTGGACAAAAATATTAAATAAAGGAAAAAGGGCACATTTAACTTGGAGCATTAAAAATAAATATTGACTCATTAAAACCTTATCATGAAAACTTAGTGGGATAGAACCTAAGTGAAGATAAAAGAGTACAGCTATTTCCCTTGATGTTGATTACTGAAAATTTTTGAGTTAACGCATTCTAATCTCGCGAACCAATTTCTTGAATGTAGATGTCTACAGTGCTTTTGTTAATAAATCAGTCACATTGTCACTTGAGGGAATTTGTTGAACATCGACATTGCCATTCATCTGAATCTCATTGTATAAAGGAATTATAGAAAAATATACTTTGTCTTGTCACTTTCGATATAGTCTCCTTTGAGTTGTATGATATAAGTTGTATTGTCTTCAAACAAAATTGTTAGACCATTTCTTGTTGAAATTAATCCGCATGATGTTTAGATATAATGAGCCATATTTTTCAACCATACACATTCTCTGCCTAATTTATGGATGACAATAATTTAAAAATCATTTGAAGATGTTGCTGTCAAGGTTTGTTTCACGGATATTTATGATATAGCTTTTTCTCCATGTGTAAACACATTTATTTGTGGTTTCGTTTTATGTAATTTAGAGAGATAACTTGCATCTGCATATCACACTAAAACATATTTCGACTTTTGAGAATAAAATAATCTCAAATCGATAGTACTTATTAGGTAAAGAAAAATGTATTTAATACAATTTTAATGTTTTTGAGTTAGTGTAGAACTATATCTTGTAAGGAGATTTACAGAAAAACTATGTTAGGTTGAGTGCAATTTGCAAGATAGGTTAATGTTTTAATTGCACTAAGATATGATATTTTAGGATCAAAAACCTTTTCGCCATCTTTATGTGAATTAAATGGATCATTTTTCACATTAAGTGATCGAAGCACCATAGTTGATATCAATGGATGCGCATTATCTATATAAAAATGCTTTTTGATTTTTTTTTCTGTATGTGTAGATAGATGAACAAATAATTTTGCTAAAAAATGTTCAATCTGTAACTTAATACAAAATTTGATTTTTCCTAAATTTTTCATCCCAAAATCATTTTTTAAAAAATTTGCAGTTTTATTGAATTCTTTAGGAGTTCCAATTAAATTTAAATTATCAATATAAATTGTCATAATTGCGAATTCAATATTTGTTTTATTTATGAAAACAAATGGGTAGATATCTTCATTTTTATAACCCCCTTTGACAATATTCGCGAATATGTATTATTTATTCATGTCACATTAATTCCTTTGCAGACTTTTATAAATATATGTAGCTATCAAGTAAACCATACAAATAGGCAGTTACTATTTCCATAAAGCGCATGTCAAATTTTTGTGACACAGTTAAACTAATTAAGAATTTAAAAGCAACAATGTCTATTACAAAAGAATATATTTTCTCATAATTAATTCTAGGTCTTTGCGAGAAACATTGAGGCACGAATCAAATTTTGTATATTGTAATTTCATTATTTTTATTTTTCTTTCATAAAAAAATCAATTTGTATCTTACAGGGATTATATTTTTAGGTTTTGAAATACACGTCCAATCACTTTTTTGTTTTTCTAAGCAATTCAATTGCGCATGTATGATTTTTCATTTTAGCCAATCATTTCTATGTTGATAGTTTTTAGTGGACTATGGTTTATGATCCTCATTTTGCATAATATCAATAGCCATGTTAAAGGCAAAAGTATCTATAACAACAATATTATTTCATTTTCATAATTTATGAGATATCATATAATTTATTGAAATCTCAATATTTTTGGACACTGATGGTTCTTTCGGAATTATATTTTCAATATTTGATTAATCAATATTTTGTAATGTTATTTTTCCAAAATTTTTGGATGATTTTCTCTTGCACTTTATTTTTTGAGGTACCTCTTTTGAATCAATTGGTTGACCACGCTTCTGACCTATTTGAGATTTATTTGCTGCAGCAAATTGTCCTTTAGAGAAATTAATTTTTGTTGAAATATTTTCTACTAGATGACTTTTGTCACTTTTCTTGTGTCAACAAATATATCAGGTAATTAGTTTGTAACTTTTTACAAATGAACGATTTTTTCAATCTCTTGCTCACATTGACTGCTACGGGAATCAAAGTGAGATAGAGTTGTTTCATTCCAAAAAAATTTATCTTATTTTTAGGATGCAGTTTTATCTCTCCTATAGTTGAAAAAGTCATTTCATCAAAATGAAATCTGCAAAACCTACAATAAATAAATTACCCATTAAAAGTTTAAGATACCTTATAATATATGGTTAATCAAAACCAATATAAATCCTAAGTTTTCATTGGGGATCCATTTTAGTAAGTTATGGGGAGGGTGAAATAGGGACTTGGATAGCACAATTGAAAATCCATAAGTGAAAAATATTATGTTCATAGCCTAATGCAAGTTGTAAATGTGAGTATTGTTAATAAGTAGTTAGTCTTATACGAATCAATGATGCAGTATGTAATATATCATGACCCCAAACAAAGGCTAAGTGTTTTGCTTTCATATATAATGGTGCAGCAATAAGTTGTAGACGTTTAATAACGATTCCACTAAACCATTTTGTATATGGGCGTGTATAACTGAATGCTCAATAACAATCACAATTGACATACAATAATTATCAAATACTTGTGATTTGAATTCATAACATTATCAAGACGAATTATCTTGATCGAATAATAAAAAAATTGAGCTTAGTATTGCAATAAATTATAGACGTTTAATAAATGATTCCATCAAACCATTTTGTATATGGACATGTGTAATTTAATGCTCAATAACAATCACAATTGACATACAATAATCATCGAATACTTGTGATTTAAATTCACAACGTTATCAAGACGAATTATCTTGATCGATAATAAAAAAATTGATCTTGTAATTTTATGATTTGAGCAAGTAGGCTAGCAAAAATTACATTCCTATTTAAAAGTAGGCAAACATGAGACTATCTAATATAAAAATATATTTAAACCGTAAAATAAGGAAATTGTCCACATGATGGATATATTGACCCATATATATCTCCATGAATTCTTTTCAAGAAAAATGGAGATTTAATATTGACTTTTATAGTTGAGGGTCTAATAACTAATTTGCCTTGTGTACAAGCTCTATATGGATAATCATTAGATAAAAAAATCTTCTAATTCTTTGAAGAATATTTATGTGGATTGTTTATTATTCGACGCATTATTATAGTTGGTAGACATCCAAGTCAATCATGTCAATGTATAAAACTATTTTGAGTCAACAAACTTCTGGCTTGTGATAATATTTGATTCAATTATTTTTATAAATGTATAATACATGCTAGATAGGTGTGCATGAAGTTTTTCTTTTATCTGTTTCTGGCTAGATGCGAAAGAAGTTATACGAAGAAATTCAATATCATTTTCTTGTATCGTCTTAATGTTATATTCATTGTAGTGATATCTTTAAAATTAATAAAATTTCTTCAGAATTTACTAAAATAAAGTACATCAATATAAAATTTGTATTATTTGGTAAAATAACACTTGGTAAAATAATACAACTTCTTCCGAATCCTTCAATGATATTCGACGCACTTGATTTTCATATTAACATTATTTTCTACTAAGATAAGCTCAAAAAAATATTTTTTGTATTGGAAAATAGTATGCGTAGTTGCACTAACAATCAAGTAGGTATCTTGACGATTCATTATGAATTTATAAAAATAGCAAAATAAATATTATTTTTAAAAAACTTGAATTTACATTCAAAAGAAGTAAATATAATTCAATATTATGAAATTAAAGATGCTTAATAAAATCTCAAATTTTGTGAAATACCAATTTCAAACTAAAATTTTACAACAATGGAAAATACTAAAAATATAGAAAGTAAACTAATCTATATCTTCCATCAAACTACCCCTAATTTGTTGACCTTGGTTGACTCCATCCTCAATATTTTGATCATAACAAACAAGATTAATATTGTTTCTAACAATTTATTTTGAGTGGTGATAGTTCTATTTTAAAATCAATCAAGCACTAAAGTCAAATCATTTGAGACGAGTAAAGATCAGGAGCATGAGAGATGGTATCAAAGAAGGATGTCATGATCAAAGTCGCACATTCAAGAATTTTAGAGCTAAACTTTGGAGGAAGATCAAAGACATGATTTCTTAAACAAAATATAAAGGTACTAACACTTTAATAATTGGCAATGAATAGTTAAGCTCAAAATCTTTCTATAATTAAAAACAATTTTGAGCACTAAAAGTCATTCGAAAGCAACATTTTGATCAATTATAAAAATGACTTTTAAAAATGATATTTGGACTTTAAAAATATTTTTTTATCTTGAAAATTTAGTTAAAAATAGTTTCCAAAAATCCATGCATTTCAAAACTCTTAAATCGGAACAAACAAGGCCAAACTTGAAAAGACGCATTGCTGTGGCGGTCAACCGCCCAGATCTCCTCCAATGGTCTAAAATTTGACCGTTCCAGCTTTTGATTTTTATTGTAAATGGCTAAATTGGTTATTCGAACAAGAGGCGGTCAACCGGATGAATCATCCACAAATACAAATTTTTTGACATTCTGAACTTTATAAATATCCCCTCTTCTTACATTCATTTCAACACATCTACGAGCATTAAATTGATATGCCTTTGAGCTTAAATTTTTGATCTCTACTTTTTGTTTATCTTTATCAATTTTTTATTTATTTTGAAAAACTTTTGATTGAATTTTCTTTTGAAAATAATTTCATTTATCAAAGCTTTTCAAACCTAGCACTTGAGTTTTATTCGTTACTATTTATTAAAGTGTTAGCTTTCTTCCCTCGTACTCAACTTTGAATATATTTTTTTTATTGTGAGTGAAGTTTCAAATTGTAAACTCTTTATTTTATAAACTTGTAGGTCGTGTTGAGATCCCGTAAAGCTCAACATTGTAAAAGGATTAGTGCTCCTTGTCATCGTAAGTCAATCAAATTAGTGAAAAAAGCTTTGCTCGTGCCAAAGAGCTTAGTAACAGTTATGTAGATCATTGCATTGGATCGAACCTCCACAATCAAATCATTTGCATTCTCTCTCCCTTCTATTTACCGTTTTATATTGTACTCATTAATTTTCCTTATTTGATTTATATTTGTGTGTATCTATTTTATTGCTATATTTGCTAGTACATTATATTTAGAGTTGAATTATTTTTCAAAAATGATTTAAAAATAAATTCATTCCCTATTGGTTAGCTATTCTTGGAAATTCAATTGGTACTCATTTTCTAAGATTTCACAATCTCTAGTAATAGCTAATTGAATTTTCAAAATCTTGAGGGGCATTCTACAAATCGACTTTCCTTCTTTGATGGCACAAATTATAATTATTGGAAGGCTAAGATGATGATTTATATTCAATCAATTGATTACAATATTCGAGAAGTTATTGAATACGGTCCTTATGTGCCTACCAAAACTATTAAAACTGATGGGAAACTGGATCAAGTTATCCTTAAATCTAGAGAAGAATATGATGAAGAGGATAAAAGAAAATTATCCTTAAATGCCAAAGCTAAGAACTTACATTATTGTGTACTAGATAGAAATGAATTTAACCACATTAGCACATGTGATTCGGCCTCTGGTATTTGGCATGCATTAGACGTTATTCTTGTTGGTACTAGTAAAGTTAAAGAAACCAAAATTAATATCTTAGTCAAGGAATTTGCAAAACAAGATGAATCCATTGTTGATATGATTACTCATTTTATCGATATTGTGAATGGTTTAAAAAGATTTGATCGTAAATTTACTAATGGTGAACTTGTAAGCAAAATATTTAGGTCGCTATCGGAGGACTGGAGTCCTCTAAGAATGTTGATAGAGAACACCGTGGATATTAATACATATCCTTTGGAAGAACTCTATGGAATCTTGATGACTTATGAACTCAACAATGCCGAAATCAAGAAAGAGAAAAGGAAGACTAAAGAGGAAGACGGCAATTGAAGGAGCAACTACAAGTGACAATATGAGTGAAGAAGAGCTCGACGATTTAATACCTCTTTGGAGATGTTTTTGAAATAATCAAAGATTTCAAAAGAAGGAAGAAAAGGGTGAAGAGAGGAGCAAGAAAATTATTTGCTATGATTGTGACAAACTCGGTCACAAGAGAAACGAGTGCCCAAATAAACAGAACATCAAGAAAAATTCACTTCAAACTACATGGGATGAAAGTGAAGATGATGAGATGAGCAAACAATAGTCAAGAAGAAATTGCTAACATGTGCTTCATGACAATCGAAGATGAGGTAAAATTTATTGAAAAATGTTCATATGATGATTTATCTACCTCTTACAATGAAATACTTGAAGAATTTGAAAAACTTTCTTTAAATCACTCCTCTGAAAACGGATTATCAATTACTAAAAATACGAAGTGAAGAAAATTTTAGAAAAACAAAAAGACAATATAGATTATGATTCCTTAATTAAAGAAAATTCTTCTTTAAAAGAAAAAGTTGAAGATTTAATTCAGATTATCCATAAATTCACTCAAGGAAAGAAAAAGTTTGATTTAGTGCTTGGGGATCAAAAATGCGTTTTTGATAAATGAAGACTTAGTCTGATATAAACCATCTTTGAAACAAAAATCTCTCAAAAATATATTTGTCAAAGCTTCAAGTACTCCTTATTTAAAAATTATATGTATCTTTTGTAACAAAGAAGGACATGTTGCCTATAATTGTCTAACAAAAAAGAAGCTATACTTTGAGAGAAAGAACAAGTGGATTCGAGAATCCACTAAAACTAACTACTGAGTATCCAAACTTGTATGGGTACCAAAGATAAAAAAATTAAACTATGTTTTATAGGTACCAAGGAAAATGAAGAGTAAGTGGTTCTTGGATAGTGGATATTCAAGACACACAATCGGAGATGGAAGATTACTATCAAACTTCAAAGAAAAGGATGGGGGACATGTGATGTTTTGGAGATAATGCAAAAGGAAAAATTATCGGAATCAGAGACATCGGTAATCATTCATCTCCTACAATTGAAAATGTGTTACTAGTAGATAGCCTCAAACATAGTTTACTTAGTGTTAGTCAATTATGTGATAAAGGATATTATATTAAATATGATTCTTCAAAATACCCTATTAAAGATGCTACCTCTAAGGAAGTGATGTTTGTAGGAAGCCGAGGGAAATATGTGTATATCCTAAATATTGAATTTGAAAATTACGAAAAATGTTTATCTAGATTTAAGAAAGATACATGATTATAGCATAGAAGTTAGATAATGCTAGCATGGATCTTCTTTCAAAAATTGTTTTGTCAAAGGTTTGCCAAAGTTAAAGTTTGTGATGCTTGTCAATTTGGAAAACAAGTAAAAAGTTGTTTTAAACCTAAACAACATTCTTCAACTTCAAAACCTTTACAATTACTCCAGATTGATATTTTTGGGCCATCTAGAACTTCCAATTTAGGTGGAAAACATTATGATTTTGTTATTGTGGATGATTTTTCTAGATTTACTTGGGTTCTATTCATAGGTCTTAAAGATAAAGCCTTAAATGCTTTTAATTTTTTTTGCAAAAAGGTCCAAAATAAGAAATGATATTCTATTACTACTCTAAGAAGTGATTATGGTGGAGAATATGATAATTTTTCTTTTGACAATTTCTGTAATGAAAATGGATATAATCATAATTTCTTGGCTTCTAGAACTCATCAACAAAATGGGGTGATAGAAAGATAGAATCGGACATTACAAGAAATGCTAGGATCATGCTAAACAAAAATAGCATGCCAAAATACTCTTGGGCCGAAGCCGTCAATACCACTTGCTATATTGCTAATAGAGTATATGTTAGTAAAAAGAAAACCAAAACTCCTTAAGAGCTTTGCAAAAATAGAATTTCAAACATCAGTTACTTTAGGGTTTTCAGTTGCAAATGCTTTATTTTTTTATTTTGAACACAAAGGATAATTTGGGAAAATTTGATTCAAAATCCGATGTTGAAATCTTTTTAGGATATTCATCGATTAGCAAAGCTTACAGAGTATTTAACAAAAAACTCTAGTTGTTGAAGAATCCATTCATGTTACGTTTGATGAGAATAACTCTCTTGATCGTGAAAAAGATATTGATGATGATATAGATTTGGAAGTTTCATTTGAACAAATGAATAGTCAAGACCAAAACAAGAAAGCGATAAACAAATAACAAACGAAGGAGGCCAACGTTCAAGAAAGTGAAGAAAAATCAAACGAAGTTCAAAGCGATCTCCCATTACCAAAAGAATGAAGGTTCATTCGATCTCATCCAAAGGAACTAATAATAGGTAATCCATCCAAAGGTATTACTACTAGAACCTCCATTAGAAATCATCTTGGTAGTTGTGCATTCATCTCGCAAATCGAACCAAAAAATTTCAAAGAGGCCGAAGTTGATTAGTTTTGGATTCTAGCGGTGCAAGAAAAATCAAATCAATTAGAAAGATACCATGTTTGGGATTTCAAACTATCAAATCGTAATTGGAACAAATTGGGCCTTTAGAAATAAATGAGATGAAAATGAAATAAATGTGCGTAACAAGGCTAGATTAGCCCAAGGTTATAATCAAGAAAAAGGTATAGACTTCGAAAAAACTTTTACACTGGAAGCTAGATTAGAATCCATTCGTATACTCCTTGCTTTTGTCTGTTACAAAGAATTTACTCTTTATCAAATGGACGTTAAAAGCGCTTTTTTAAATGGATTTATTCAATAACTTTTTGTTGAGCAACTCCTCGATTTTAAAGATCACAAATATCCGAATTATGTTTTTAAACTTAGAAAAGCTCTTTATGGTTTAAAACGAGCTCCTAGAGCTTGATATGAACGTTTGAACAAATTTTTACTCAAATGATTTCTCGATAGGAAAAGTGGATACTAATCTTTCTGGCAAAACTCACAAGAAGGATATACTTATTGTTCAAATCTATATTGATGATACATATTTGGCTCAACTAATCTCTCTCTTTGTGAAGGATTTTCAAAATGTATGATTAAGGAGTTTGAAATGAGCATGGTGGGAGAACTAAAATTCTTCCTAGGACTAAAAATTAGACAAACCAGTAATGGAATATTTATTAGCCAAAGTAAGTATATATCGAATATGCTCAAAAGATTCGAGATGGAAAATTTGAAGCCGATGAATACTCCAATGAGCTTATCCATAAAATTGGACAAAGATAATCAAGGCACTTCCGTTGATGTAACTAAATATCGAGGTATGATTGGATCACTTCTTTATTTAATAGCAAGTAGACTCAATATTATCTTTAGTGTATGCTTATGTGCTAGATTTTAATCAAATCCTAAGGAATCTCATCTTAAAGTCGTAAAAAGAATCTTTAGATACCTTAGTTAAACTCAAACCTTAGGACTTTGGTATCCAAAAGGAACTCACATTGTCCTACTTAGCTATTCGGAAGCCGATTGGGCCAGTTGCCATATTGATTCAAAAAAGCACTAGCGACGCATGCCATTTTCTAGGTTTTGCACTAGTATCATGGTTTAGTAAGAAACAGAATTCCGTTGCATTATCTACCATAGAAGCTGAATATATTTCGGCTGCTAGTTGCTGTGCACAAGTATTGTGGACAAAACAAACCCTTAGTGATTATCACTTGTTGTTTGATTATATACCTATCATGCGTGATAACACTAGTGCCTTAAACTTGTCAAAAAATCCTGTCTTGCATTCTCGAATGAAGCATATTTAGATTAAACATCATTTTCTAAGAGATCATGCACAAAAGATGTAAAAAATGATGTACATGTAACATGATTGCATTTGCTTTGCCTATGTGTATTGTCTACTTGAGAGTTTTCATTCTATTTACATATCCATGCAATTTTATTTATTCGCGTTTGGTAATCTTGACATACAACACACCAAAATTACTGGAATTTGGTCAATTTTCTACATGGAAAAAGGATCGTCAAATTTATTTCCAATTGACAATTTAAAAATATTGTCATAAATCTCTCTTTAGGTCATTAAACAGGAATATATTACTAGTAATTGCATCTTGGTTTATTTCTACATGCCGTAAGATTAATTTTAGCAAAAAGGAAAAAACTATGTAAATATACTATCTAATTCATAAAATGAAATTTCATATTAATTCAAACGCTGATGTCATATTTGATAGGTTGGACATACAGTTCAAAAATTGTCATTTGATTTTAGACTTTTATTTTGGCTGTGGGCACAAGTCTATTAGGGACAGTTAAGCGTTGCAAATGTTAAATTGGATGGGCACTTGTTTACCTTGATTATTAGCTGCTAGAAACCAATCATTTTAGAGGTTGAGCACCAATTTGTCTCTCATTCTTGTAGACCATAATTTTTTTGGCCACTATCTTTATGGACACCTTTTGAATATTGATTGTTCAAATGCACAAATCCTCAACATTTCTCATGTTAGGACAATTGAACATTAACTGCATGTATCATCAGTATTAGCTTGTCAAACCTTGTCCGACAACATATAATTTATTGATAAATGTATTTTATACGCTTAATCGGGCCATAAAATATGGATATTTCATAGTTCTTCTAATGAAATTATAACAGGTAAAACTTGATGAATGAAAGTGGAATTGAAAGAAAGAAGCGAAAAATCGATGAACGAGGCAAATCCAAAGTTTGAGGACTAAAGTGTAAATATTTAAAACTTGTGTCAAGCCTCAAAATGAAGATTCGAGCATACTAGGGGTCAATTGATGCAATTAGAAGTCAAAAGGAGTGAAACATGACCAAAATTTTTCACAAATTAATTTTCAACCGCACGAGGATGTTCTAGATTTTTAATCAGATTGAGACTCATTTTCAGCTTGGTAAAGAATTTAAATTGTCTCAATTGAATAACAAGAGAAAAAAATTATGATAAAAATACTGAAAAATGTACAGTGTTGAGTTTCAGACAATATAGAGTTTGGCGCCGAGGCGTCACTTCCATGGTGCCGAGACATATAACACACTTGTAGAATTAGACAACAAAATTAAGGGAGAAAAACACATGAACATCAAGATGAAAGAGCAAAACTTAAGGTTTGAAGACGTTAGAGGTTAAAGAAGATTGTTGGTGCAAGATCCAATTCTTTCCATGATCAAGATTCCAATTATGAACTCTATATTTATTTGTTTTTCTTTTATTATTATGAGTAGCTAAATTCATAGTTAGGACGAACAACGTAACCTATGCGTGATCATTTATTTCTTTTTTTTCAAGATTTTAGTTCTTTAAATTCATTTGTGTTGACTTTACTATGAGTTTAATGCGTTAAATTGCTTGATCACTAATTTGAAGATTTTGTGAATCTTTTATAGATCGACAGGTTCGTTTGAGGTTTAGACCACATAGTAAAATTCGGTAAATTAGTATAAAGTGTAGAGATACCTATACAAATTATTGTCATCATTATATGAATTCTTAGAACTAATATTTCGCTTAACTAAGGTTGATCACATAGAGATATGAGATTGAATTACTTAAATAGATTCAATGAGAGCTCGAAAGGGATAAATTGTATACAATAGAATAATTCGATCAAACACTACAATAGTAATGAATCTTGATTGGGGAATTAAAGGGGATCCATAAGTAAAAGTGGGAGTACTACCATCCACATTCACACTTTTAGAACTCAAATTCTATAAATTGTGTACGTTAGATAATTTAGTTTAGTTATAATAATATAGACACCATTCATAAACCTTATTATTTGTTTTCGATCAAATTAAAGTTAGGAATAATTTAATCAATTGTTATATAGTAGTTCTCGTGGAAATGATATCTGGACTCATTGATCTACTATATTACTTGTTACTATACTTATTGTAATTATAACCCGAATTTTTAAAAAATTACAAATCAATCAAAAAATAGCCACCAATCTCTTCCACCCAACTCCCAACACACCATGACCAATACCTCCTCCTACGCCAACTGCAACTGAACCTTCTCATGTGGAACCATCTGAAACATCACCTACCCATTCACCGGCGGTGACATCCCCTCCTACTGCGGCCTTCCCGAGTTCACTATCACCTACTTGACAATAGCGTCACCGAACTCACCCAGAACTTAGTTCCATATCGTGTTCTCCAACTCGACCAGGCCCAAAAATTCATGATCCTTGTACTTTCATTCCTCTAAAACAATCCCCGCCTTTCTGAAGTCCGCAATTCTATACTCAATTCCACTCTATATCGTTGCAACGGATCCACTATGTCAGTTAATCTACGGCTGCAATGGATCCTCCATGTCCCCTCCCACAGTGGCCTTTCCTCGAGCTTACTCTCACCTGCCGCCACAATAGCATCATTGAACTAACCCAGAACTCAATCGCATATCGAGTTCTCCAACTCGACCAAGGCCCAGAAATTCATGATCCTTGTTCCTTCATTCCTCTATAACAATCTCTGCCCTTCTAAATTCCACAACTCTACACTCAATTCTACTCTATTTCGCTACGACGGACCTGAAAATAAAGTTGTAAATTTTTCAAAAAAAATTGGGTTATAGTTGCAATTAGTTCTTTATTTCTTTTCTTTTTGTTTTTATTTGAATAGGAGGGTAAAATAGTAAAAATGGATGAAAATGATCTTTTGTGGGATGAAAGGTGGAAATAGGGGTGAAAATATCAATAAATGAAAGGTAAGGAACATTTTAAACAATGATAATGAAAGGTAGGGATGGTTTGTGTCGAACATAGATCCTAAAAAGAAAGGATCAAAGGTTAAAGGGTCAAATTGAATGTCAAAATTAATGAAAAAAATGAAGTGGACAATTAAATATTTAAAATCACAAAGGCTTGATGGAAGTTGAAGAATAATATCTAGCTCATGTTTGGAACTGATTCTTCAAAGGATTAAAAGAAAAAATCGTTAACTCGAAAGGTGGGCCCCAATACGTGAGAGTGCAGTCAAAAAAGGCAGCTGAAAAGTGATAAGTAACAGTCAAAATTTTCATTTTTTTGCCTGAAAAATCAGGCCCAAACAAGCGCATAGGAATCTTCTCTTTTAAAACCAGCAATTGGAAGTTGAAAAATATTGCAAAAGGCTTGATCCCACCAGAAGTTAAAGTATGTTGTATAGGTATCTTCTATTTTAAAAGCAGCAATAGGAAGAAAGCGAAACTTGGGCCAGCAAATGCTATTGAGCCCATTACCAAGTTAAAATTTTTTATTCGGGTTGAACTAGTTGGTCCGGTTTAGTTTTCATAACATTGATTTTTTGTGCAATGATGATCACATTGGTTTGTTCTAGTTTGATGTAGTTCGAATTTTTAAAATATATAAGCAGTATTACTTTTACAAAATTTTGAAAATCAATAAAATTGTTCATAATATCAAGATATAAATGGGACTTTTTTGATGTGAACGATGAATCGAATCAAATTGAAATTGGTTTTTTGTGACTCGGCGCAATTTAATTATTACTTGAATGCCTCGAGAAATAGTTGTTTTGGATACCTTTTTTTTTTTTTTTTTTTTTATCTTTTACTAACAAAAAATATTGACCTATTTGTAGGCCCATATGTGGAAGAAAAATTTTCATTCTTATTTGTATTTTTAGTCCCTATAAAATGTAAATTCGAATTGAAAAGCTAACTGAAAGAAAAGTCGAAATTAAAGAAAATTATTTCCACATTTATTTGGCTTTCTTTTCTTCATTATAATTTTTTTTTTGTTTTCCCTTTTTTTTTTTTTTTTTTTTTCTTCTCTTTTGTGAATTTGTCTATATGTATAGGGTCAGATCTCACAAGACTTTCACAGATTCCTCACATGAGGTGAGTCTTGCATGGGACCCACCTCATTAAAAAATTATCCCAAAAATTCTCACCCCATGTTTTTGTGTATTTGGTAGGGTTTAACCTTGTAGAACCCCTACCTGGCTCATTTTTTTTAGTCAAGGTCATGCCTGTTTTTTTTTTTTTGTAGGCAATCAAAAGTGTTGATTATTTTAAACACAGATTAATTCATGTACAGCAACTTAATGGTTCAACCCCCCAACCTATAAGAAGGGGCCAGCTGGCCCTGGACGCCCAGATTTCTGAACATCAAGCATCTCCCTAATTTTCAAGAAGGATTTTTCCACTTTGTTATGTTCCATTTTCCAGGGTCTTTACATGGCCTTTCACTTGAGGTGGGTCTCGCACTAAAAAAATACCTCAAAAATGCCGCACCCCACATGTTGTGAGGAGCCTGTTGATGTTCTGTTAACCCCCACCCTGGCACTGCAACAAACTCCTTTTAAGAATTGTCTCATGCTCAATTGAGTTTTAACTGAAATTAAATTGAAATACTTGGTCAAATTGACTATAATTAATTTTTAGTCATAAGATAAACATACGGAAAGTAAGTCAGTCAGTCATTTGGAAAAATTGAATTATCTAATCTTTCAATTGTCATAGATTTTGACCTAAAAAAGGAGTATCAAGTCCTGTTTCGTGAAAATTAAAATTTCATTTTTAATTTGAGTTAAAATCAACAATTAATTTTAACCACACATTTCATGGAATTCACTTTTCAGCAACATATTTTATTATATTTCATCAAAATTTACTAAAAGTCTGACTTTAATCACCACCAAATATGAGCTAAATTTGTATAATAAGCTCTTGTTTGGTAATGAATTTTTGTATTTTAAGTTGGTCAAACTTCATTATTAATCATACATTTTATGGACTCATAAATTTTATTTACTTTTTAGCACATATTTCATGAGATTTAGCGACTTATAATTTCAAAAAAAATTGTCAAACATGGGATAATTATGTTACTTTTAGATGCAGATATGTCTAAAATAAATAAATAAGACAAAATTATCCTTAAGTGAAATGTAAGAATGAAAAGGAAGTAAAAGGTTTAAGCTTCTTTTATGCAAAACATAATTTTACAATTTACTTTCGTTTTATTGTTTGATTGTAGAGTATTTTGGTAAGAATTTTGAAAAGTCAAAATCTGCTTTCGAGATTAAGAAATTGTTTCTGAAAGATAATTTTTTGAAAGCACTTCTACAAAAATAGAAGTTCGATCGAATTGGCCTCATGTTACTCTTTTACTAATGAAAAGTAAGTTAACTCAAAAAAAGTAACTTTTAGAGAAATTTAAGGTTAGGCTAATCAACAATGTAGCCTATAGATATTGTAGTTTTGAGTCCTAACCATCAATTACAGTTGTGCCCCCGTCTCAATTAAACTTGTGAGCTTGAATCCTTGCTTGATCGAAACAGTCAATGTCTACGCTACAAAAAAGGAAAAAAAAAAGAAAAAGAAAGAAAAAAAAGAAAAGTGATTTACGCTACTTAAAATTGGAAGTTAAAGTGATTTGATAATTTCTCTCCAATTTGAATTCAAATGAAATTTGAGTATAATTTTAATGTTCATATCACCTCACGATTTAGATTCACAGGTTTGACCAGTGTATAACACCCTTGTTAACATTTGCATTATTGTCAAAAAGTGATTAAAAGGAAAAATATTTTTTTTAATGGTCAAATGATAGTTTGCCATGTGGCAAAGTATAAACAAGAATGTACATCAAATATAATTTTTTGAGATTTAGAAGTTGCTTTGGACCTGTTGAGATAATCCTCTGAAACTACTTTATTTAGTTCAAAGAGTTTTTGGAGGAAATTGATTTAAAATTATTTTCTTATGAAACTATTGTACAAAAAGTAGAATCCGATCAAGTCACATTTTACTAATAAAAAGTAAGTTAAATGGAAAAATAGCTTTAAGAGAAAATAAAGGTTGCATTCATCGACTATTGAGATTACATGGTTTTGAGTCATAATCATCAAGGATGGGAGCTCCCAACTTATTTAAATTTGTGAATCTAAATCCTCACTTGATGAGAACAATCAATGTAAACATTAACACCCCGTTTGATTCTCATTTTTATCAAAATATATTTTCCTCTCTCTTTTTTTTTAATCACACATTCTTCATTAAAATAATATTACAAGTGAATCAAAAACTTTTCCTTATTTTTCATTCACACTTTTTTCATCAATCTACTATTCTAAAATTCATTTTTCCGTAAAAATGGGTATCAAACGCCCTTTAAAATTGTATACAATTTTTTTATAACTTAGCCCGTGTTTGACAGGGATTAAAATCTAGATTTTAAGGGGCTTAAATTTAAAGTCAACAATTAAATTTAATCACATATTTTATGATCCTAAAAATTTTCTACCATACATTTCATCAACTTCTATCAAAATCTATAAAAAAAAAAAAAAAAAAAAAAAAGAGTTTAATCATCACCAAATAGGAGCTTAAGTTGGACGTTAAGTGATTTGACGGTTACACCCTTCAATTTAAAGTCAAGTGAAAATCGTATGTAATTTGAGCACCAGCTTGGTGACCATTATTTTCAAAAAAATAATGTTTTGAATAATGATTTTTGGGAGAATGTGTAATTAAAAAGTAGAAAATATATTTGAATTTACATGTAGAATATTTTATTATGTGAAAGTGGTTTAAAATTAATATGTAGAAATTTATTTTTTATTTTTTATTTTTTTGCTTTTTAAGTAATGATTTTCAAAGAGGAGCTTAATGTCCATATCACCTCAAGTTTCAAATTCGTAGATTTAAATAAGTCGAGGATGCATAACTTTACTCTTAAATATTTGGATCCAAATACATACTAATTAAAGAGTGAGGATCCCAATTATAATTTTCCCTAAATCAACTCTCCATATCTCGCTTGTACACGCGTGTATGTTTTGGTATAGAATCCATGAATACAGTCATACTTATCCCAGTTTTGCTATACTTGATTGATAAATTTATTTACATTTTTTGACAGATCGATTTTAATAAAATTAATTCAAATCAAAAGCCTCGATTTTGATTGTAGACCATCAGTGTACAACTAGCTTAATTCTACCTATCCAATTTTGCTATTGTTGCGTGTGTGGGTTGGGGAGAGGCGAAAGTGACAGCAGGGTTGCAGTCGGCTATGCCGACGATGGCGGTGTTGGTAAAGCCATGCTAGGTGTACACCGGAGTGTACACTCACCCCCGTTTGGCCCCTAAAAGTTTGGTCTAGAATGCTACACAGCACTTGCGAATTCACATGACGCTCTTGATTACCAAGTTTACGTGTACACTCGCCCCCGTTTGGCCCCTAAAAGTTTGGTCTAGAATGCTACACGCCACTTGCGAATTCACATGACGCTCTTGATTACCAAGTTTACGCTCTAGATTGCCGATTAGTACAACCTTACATGCGAAATTATTATAAGAATCTTCAATTGTCTCTTCCAAGTGGAATTCTAAGAATCTTCAATTCTTGTGGTTCTCCTGTGCTTGCAGTCTACCTTTCTCAATGCTCAATTAAGAGAGTATATATATTCTTATAGTGTTAAGGAAGTTAGGTGTTATGAATTCAAGAATTTGATGCTTTTCCCAATTATGTGGTTGTAGGATCTCAAGAATCAAAAGTGTTGAATCAATGAATAATGTCCTGGATTTTCAAAGGATGATCAAATATGAAATATAATGAACAATCACACTTTTGGACGCTCATAGGGTGTGTGTGTGTGTAAAAGTTGGACGTCGACACGTCGCTCGAGTGAGAAGCTAGCGACAATTGAGCAGTCACTAGTATTTTCATCATAACTTTCTCTCTCAATATCCAATTAAGGTAATTCAAAATGCATTGATAAGCTAACTCAAAGGACTACAATTCTTCTAGCATACCCTTATCCAAATTCCAATTTTTTCTAAGCGTAAAATGCGTGTAAGTTACGACTGAAAATTTGGAACATAACTTGTACGGCACTTTGATATCTTTTAGACTTCTAATTGCATTTCAATGATTATCTGTGATCTTTTTAGATATCTTGGGCTCTTTCAACGACTATACATACTACCAAATCTAAAAGACTCATTGACCTTTACAACTCTTTTGTATTAATTATTTTGTCTAAAGAATTGCCAATATAACAGAAACCTAATAGCCCCCATTATTTGATGTTATAAGTTTTAGAATAATTTTTTTTTAGAGAACGTGTGGTTAAAAAAGAAGATTTTTTAATTTATATGTAATATTATTTTATTGGAGAATGTGTGGTAAAAATGAAGAGAGAAAAAAAAATATTATAAATTTAATGAGGCTCAAACGGGGCCTTAGTAAAGATCCTATTGGTAAATATCTCCGTAAAACCCTAATTTAAATGGTTTCCGTCTTTTTCCTTAAATTTCATCTGTTAGAAATCCATCCGAAATGGTCCCTGACTATTGTTTAATTAATTAACTTGTAATCCAAAAGAAGCTTTCTGATTCTATTTTGAATAAGGCCACATGTCTAGGGTTAAGAACAAGGGACTAAAGAGACAAATTGATGTATCAGAAAACGATTGGATATTTTTGTTTTAATTTTTCAAACTGTCTAATTATTCGTCAACACGTGTTTCATCTGAATTTGAGTTTGGATTTGAGCATGAATGTATAACATGATTGTTCTATTTTTATGCTTTTAATTTGCAACTAGGATATTGATAGTGCTAGGGAGAGGTACAAATTTGAAGCGGAAAGTACAACATTTGCTCCAGATATTATATCTTGTTCTAGCGTTGTTGGTAGCAGTTAGAAAAATTAACATTTTGATAGTAATTTAATAGAGACATGCTACATGTACATATTTATTTTGTAAGAATGGTGCCAGATTCATACTTGACAGGATTTCATTGGCAGTTGTGTAAATTTTTTTTTCAGCCATCCAATCACAAATTGCCAAGTATGAATTTGACACCAATCTGACAAAATGAATATGTACAAGTAGCATAAACCAATTTGATATCATTCTATACGTACATGCTCAATCACATATTTTTTTGAGTAGTGCTACATTACTAGGGTCATGCCAGGGGACTAGGAATAATCCCTCCCCCCCCCCCTCCCCTTTTTTTTTCAATCATGCTACTTGTATATTTTATTTGACAATTTGCAAACAATGTCAAACTCCATGTACAACATGGAATGTACAAGGAGCATTGTTCAAGTTTTTCACTGACAACACATGACGATATTTAATTGGAAGTTCCAAGATAAGGAGAAAGACCATTCAAGTGCTGTGCTGTAAAATATCTATAAACAATTCCCGAGTACTTGGGCAATTGTTCATTTATTCATGGCATATTAGGCAGGAAGGATTGAATGACACCTGACTAGATTGAGAGAAGAAAAAAAAAAAAGGAATTTAAAATTTTGTTTCATATGCCACGAGGTCCTATTCGGTCAGAAAAATTCATACACAATTGTATAATTGAAACTGAAAAAGAGCTTTCTGATTGTATTTTCATGATTTGATTTAGCAATTAGGATACTTATAGTGCAAGGACAGGTAGAAGCTTTGAAGAGAAAAGTACAACATTTGCTACATAGATATTGTACCTTGATCTTGCATGGTTAAGAATCGGACTGAGCAGCAGTAAATAAATATTTTGACTGTGGTTGTTTTAATTGGTAAATTTCATTTAAGTGAAATGATGTCATTACAAGGTAAAGTTTATGACTTCCTAAAGCTTTAAATTATGGGTTAATGCATTTTTGTATGGAGTTATCTTTTTGTCATTTTAAATTTCTAACTATTAGTTGAAATGTGAATGTACATTAACATTTAAACAACACAGACACAGTATACCATACTTGTAAAATATTAGAAATATGAAAGAAACTCCTATAATAATTTCTGGAAGCAAACAGTTCCATCCTTATTAAAGGATTCTCTCAAAGATATACAAATTTTGGTTGTCACATTCTTGCTTTGATATTGGAATGAATATGATCATCTTGTTCTTTTTGGTCATGAATATGATAATGAATGTGCACAAGCAATTAAGAATTTGAGTTTATCGTGGACTATGTTACTCGGACACAAGCACTAGTGTCAGATATGGTTATATATTTAGGAGTTGGATTATATTTCTTCTAATATCTCCGACTCTGGTACTAGTGTCTGAATGTTGGATCATTTTCAGCCGTATCTTAGATTTTAGAAGAAAAAGGATATGACTCCTAGATATGTAATAGCTCGGGTTCTTGGGCACTATACTTCTTTAGTTTATCAGTTCTTAATGGGCACTTCTGTTTCATCCCTTCATCATCATTGTTGTCTATGTCAAAAAGTACACATTCATCACTTGGCAATTGTGAGTGCATTTTAAATGTCTTTGTCGAAAAGAATAATAAAATCTAAAAATAAGGTATATTGGAAAAACAACGCTGGGAATTGCTGCTGTTTTCGGTCTTTTCTTGGGAGCTGGATACACTGCGGGAAATCTTATTAGGTTTTTCATCTAAGTTCTTCAAAAAATAAAATTTCTGCTGCTTTTGAGAAATAGATGACCTAAATGATATTTCCAAAAGTATTATGCACATAATTGTCTGACTGGAATCAGGAAAGTTTGTACAGTAGTTAAACTAGTTCTTGCGATAGAGTCCCTATTCGATTTATGTACGCAAGAAGAAATAAAGAGCTATATCATGAAAAAGTGTGAAGCAGTCGGTCATTGATGCATCCACTATAGAAGTTGAGTTTGTGGCATGCTTTGAGGCAACAGTTCAAAGAAATTGGCTGCGATACTTTATTTCAGGACTTGGAATTGTTGATAGTATTGCCAAGCCGCTAAAACTTTATTGTGACAATTCTGCAATGGTCTTCTTTTCAAAGAATGACAAGTACTCTAAAGGTGCTAGATACATAAAATTGAAGTACTTTGTCGTTAAAGAAGAAGTTCAAAAATAAAATGTGTCAATCGAGTATATTAGCAACAATCTTATGATTGCAGATCCACTAATGAAATGATTGCCACCAAAGACATTTAATGAACATGTCGAGAAAATGAACATTATTGGAAATGATCATTAACATTTATGAAATTTATGTAATTGACACTTTGAGCTCGTTTATGTATTGTTTTTGACAAAAAATGTTATTCTTATCATAATTGTTGGCACATGTACATGAATGGGTTATGTGAATGCTATAGGAATAATCTTTTCAAAGACGTTATTGTAATGCAATTATCAAACTTTTAATTTATGTGTCATTTTTGGTGAGGACTAATATTGTAATACATGGAATGAATTATGCCGAAATAACGGTGTAAAACCACCATGACTCTTATTAATTTGCCATTACTTAAGGACGATATATTAAGTGACCAATGTATGAGAGATTTTAGCTTATGATGTGAGCATTATGTTATAGACCATAAAACGAAGCAATATTACATGGGCCAAGTGGGAGAATATAAAACAAATTAATTGTGGCCTATGTAACTTTATTAAGAATTAATTAAAGTGGTCTATATTTCTAAAATTCAATTAGCCCATCGAGAAGTGACAGTTTTATAACTATCTACTTTGATGGAAAGTGGGTTGTTATTTTATGGCCATCGAAACTGCCCTTCTTTGCCTATAGTTTTTCTTTTGCTGATTTAAATATTTCAATTATTGTCATGGATCAAAGTATGTTTCTTGATCAATTAGATTTATATGTGAAAATCATGAATTCTAAAGATCTTGGTATTAGGGTTTATTGCTTACAAGTACTAGTTAAAATTCAATATGTATTGAATATCATGATATCCAAATTTTAAGTTCAGATATCAACTGAACTTCACCAAATTGCTATAAATGAAAGTTTTATCAATATTATGATTGAAGAGACTTCGGGATTTAACAAAAAGTATTAATAATGGAAGGTAAAATAAATTTAGATGTTGGAAGGTTAAATAATGTTGAAGATATTAGTTGTATAAAATATAATCAATTGCATGTTTTGTTTGTGTGTGTGTCAGTATTCTAAAAGGTATAATGCGTGGCAATGCGTGCAGGCCAAGCTTTGGGCAAGGCGAGTTTAGGCGAGGCATGGGTGTAAAAAGCGTGAAAAAAATGTTTTCTTATTTTAATTTTTAATCAATATAAAAATAATTTAATAATTAAAAATAATATCTACCAAATATCTCAAATAGATTTATAGGAGCTTTATACATGTTTTCAAAATTTTCAACAAAAGAATCAAATATAAATACTAAATAGTAAATAAATAGAAATTTTTGAGTGTTTCCCTTTGCTTAAGGCTTCAAACGGTTGTTTTAAATTTAGGGGAGACAAAGTGAAGAAATCAACCTTTAAGTTTTAATTTAGAAAATTGTAAAAAGAAAAAATAATAAAAAAAGATAATAAATGCGCACCTAGAATTTAGGGTAGACGAAGTGAAGAAATCAACTTTCAAGTTTTAACTTAAAAAATTGTGAAAAAATTAAAAAATTAACAAAAATAAAAGAAGAAGATAATAATCACGTCTAAGCACGCATTAGCTGTCAACGATTGCTGTTGAGGTCTAAATAAGGCGTCAACCCATTTGACTTAGCTTTTACTCCACGCATCGCGCATTGGAATATATATATGTATTAAAAAAATCTTGAAAATCATATTTAACAAAATAAAATATTTTGAAGCTAAATTTCACGTACTTTAAAGTTTGATTTTTGTGGATTAGGTTTAAAGAAAGAGTTAAGCATCTATTTAATTCTCACTATTTTCAAACTCTTTTTTCTATAGAATTATTTTTAATTACATATTTACATAATAAAATGTTCTACACGTAAACAAAAAATATTTTCCCTACTTTTGATCACACATTCTCCTAAAACACTATTCTTTTTTTTTTTTTTTTTTTTAAAGAACGACCACCAAATAGGGGCTAATTAATTTCGATGATTTGTTTGAACAACTTCACAAAATAAAATTGAGCCATCTAAATTACTTTATTCGAGCAATTTAATTTTTCTTATGACATAACAAACAAGAATACAAATTTGGAATGTTGATAACACATAAAATGCACATTTCATGCACAATATCTCCTGTTATATTAAACGGATTGAAGCTTTTAGCGTCTCATGATAAGTGCGTTTTTACGCACTTATTTGGTCACAAAGCATGATTAATTGTTGATCAAAGCGTTTGAATTGTGGCTTAATTCTATATAAGTATGTTTTGTAGGACCATATTGATGAATGTGACGGAATTCAAGAAAAAAGAACGAAAAAGGATAAAAAAGGAAGGAAATCCAAAGTACGAGGACTAAATTGCAACAATTCAAGTTGATTCGGACCATAAAATGAAGACTAAAGATCTTACGAGTTCAATTGGATGCAATTAAAAGTCAAAGGGTTGAAAATGTAAGAGAAAGGACTTGAAAGAATCAAGAATCGATTTCGGGGGCTAAAATGCAACATTCGAGATTTTTTTTTTTTTTTTTATAACTGAGCAACAGCCCAGTGATTTTGAATGGGTGACTGCCCAAAGCAAAAAAATAATTACAGAGAAGAAATCCTTGGCCTGGGCGATTGCCCACGTTTAATTTTTGGTTTTTTATTCTGACTGAAATTCTTGTGGAAACAAATATTTGGAAGTATTTAACAACCCTAGGGCCGTCTCTAAGCATACACCACGCATTATAACACATTTATAAGGGTTTCTAGTTGAGAGAACAAAGAAATAAAGTGAAGATTAACATCAAATCGCAAGGATTCAATTCAATATTTAAATTGGTGATGTCTTTTCTTTATGATTAAGTTTGTTTTCTTCTTCCCATCATGGTAGGCTAGATTTATTTTTTTGTACTAAGAGATCGATGAACTTTGTAATGTAATTCTTAATTCCTCGTTTCATATTTTTCACATTGAAAAATGTTTTGATTATTTTGAATGATTTATATGCATTTAATTTCTTCTGCAATTAAGGGCCCGTAATTGTGTGAGTTTGAATGACTTTATTCTTGCATTCGATAGAAGGGAAATAGATTTGACACGATATAAATTATCGTAGGGTCCGATAGAGGATAGAGATATACTGCTATGCTCTGTGTGAATCTTTAAATGCTCACAAAACTACATGTATTCTTGTATATTTACATCTGGCATAGAGATATAGGCTGGTGGTATAAGAGAGTATGTTCAACTTTGCTCGAGAGAGATTGTTGGATAGATTTAGGAGTATTGATACTTCATAATTTCAACATGTTGTCAAATTATAGAACTAGGGTTGAATTGAGCATTGGGGATTAGTGATCCTAGTGAGCAATACAATTACTGAATATATTAAGCCCCCGTTTGACCCCCATTACCATTTTCTTTTTAGAAAAATAAGTGGTTGAAAAAGAAGGTAAAGTTTTCGATTTACGTGTAATATTATTTTATGAAAGATTGCATGGTTGAAAATAAGAGAGAGAAAAATGGAATGTAATGTAATTTAATTTAATGGTAATCAAACAGGGGCTAAATTGCGTTCTCAACATTTAATAGGATTTTAGTTCATTTAAACATCAATTTGCATTTTGTTCATTGCCTACATAATTAACTTAGGTTAGTGAGTAATTAGGTTATAGAATCACTTATCAAAATTTAGTTTCGGTTAAGGCCTAGATAAATAACATTGAACTAAATCAACCTTTGTGGGACGATATTCGAACTCAAATTTTCACTGTATTACTTGTCACGAACCATACACTTGCGGATACAAATCGAAAGAATATTTTCGTGAACATCTCACAATTAAACCCTAAAAATGCCCTAGTAACTAGAAATGTGACATACTGCAATATATGACATGAAAAACGAGTGCTCTCCTATTTCGACTTTCTACAGCCTCCGGTAGCATAGTCGAGACAACTACAGATCATGCTTCTTTTTGATCATTACATGCGCATCAAAAAATTCTGAAGAAAACAGGAAATCAAATAGGATAACAAAATATTATGAACTGATCCTTGATTTTCATCATTAAATACCGAGATATAGAATTTTTTGATGAATGAATAATTATGCCAAAGTATTGAAGTTGCGTTGCAAGATAAACAAAGTTGTTGGACACTTGAACATCCTCATTCATGTTTCCCTTTTTTACATGTGAAATACCTAATATAGCAATCTCTTCCACCAACACCACTGAATTGGCCAAACAATGGTGGCCGATGGCAGTGAAGATGGCCCTACATCCCTACCTAGTACTTCTAAGCGATCTAATGGAAAAAGCTTAATATATATTGATATATAGGAATTGGGATCGTAGAATATGCTTACTTCTTCCATGTGTTTGCAAATATTCCAAGGGACATGTGTTGGACGTATTGTTGTCAAACGACCTCTCAGGTGATGATATAAACCCGTTTTAATAATCAATCGGCATTTGCAATATGACTGAGCCATATATCAATATCAAAATTGGAATGACCCGACCCAAGAAGTAATTGGACCATTTGAAGTAACCAATTATGTTTTGTTACTCGTAGGCCAATTTTCTATCTACTTTGATGGCTAGTAACACTTGAGGCCCATTCTATACTCCACTTAATTGCTATTGGGCCATGACCCATTACCTAGACCTAATAACCTTACCTTATTGGGCATTTGGTCCACCTATATTTACTTGTGTTTCACACGCCTCCACAAGACTTTGTGTTTTCTCTCTTATGCTCTCTGCTTATTCTCTTCGTCCGGCTCTTTCTACCTCTTCTGCCCATCCCTTTATGGTAACTTGGTGATTTTATTCCTCCTTTGTGGTGGCTCTAAGTGAGATAAAATCTAACAACCGTAGGTGGAAACATTATGGTGTTCTTAAGTCGTTTGAGAATTAGTATTGATTTGGTTTTGGTTGACTGAGCCTGTAAAAGTCTTGGTGGTTGAAGATTGGAGTTCCTGCAACTAGTATCAGAGCGTAGGATGTGAAATTTCAGCCAAAATTTGGTTAAAATTGAGAGGGGAGTCCTTAAGTTCAAATTGATCGAAGATAGAATCTTAAATTACTTCCAAAAGAGACTTCCGTTGGACAAATGGACGCACGACTAGCCAGGCGGGGCACCCCCTGTGAGATGGCGCGTGGCGACGAAAGTGTCCGATGATCGAACGGTGCGTGGGAAGACCACTGGGGAGATTTTTCTACCATTCCACTCATTTTAATCTCCTAAACGTATTGATGTGTTTGATTTAGTGTTTCAGGTTACAAAGGAAAATTTGGATGATTTTGCCCCCCGGACATCAACCTGCATTTGTGATTGATTGGAATTGGTACATTTGCTGAATTTTTAGGGCGAACAGTGGTGGCCCTAAAGCAGTAAATTCGCATCTCTCAACTTTACGGACTCAGATGGTCCGCTCTGGTAAATTGGCTTAACCCGTTTAATTTCCAGCATTAGCGCGTCATCGTGTGGGGGTGACAGTAGCGTTGTGGTTACCGTGAAAGGGTAACATTGCTTGTGCTAGAAATTAGGATTACTTGCTCTTAATTGAGTGATTGAGTTATTGTCTTTTGGTTAAATCAATGTTTCGTTCTTAGTGTTTAATTGCTGTGGAATTGGTTATTTGTTAGACATATCCTTCTTGTTGCACTGTTACTTTCGCTGCTTATTAATTTCGTTAAAATAGAGTGGCCTTACCCGTTCGAACATTCCCTTGATCTAGAACCACGAGTCTTACGAAATCTTGGGAATCTACAACGGAGTATATTGTCTATGACCCTAAGACTACTTTGTATAGTTTGACTATGTTTTGTACATTTCTAGCTGTTTTGTGAAAATGACAACTCGTAACTTTGATTTGAAGATTTTTAATAGAAAATGTTATTTTTCAAGCTGGCAACAAAAAAGAAGGATATTTTGGTCCAACAAAAAGTTTCAAAAGCTATTGAAGGTAATTTTCCAACTGATTTTTCAAAAAAACAAAAGGAAGAAGCCAATGAGCTTACTTATATCTCAATCATTTTACACTTGTCTGACGTCATTTTGAGAAATGTGGGTAAACTATAGATCACCAAAGAACTTTGAAAAAAATTGGAAGATCTGTATTTGCTCAAATCTACACCAAATAAACTTTACTTGCTTAAACGTTTTATAGCTTTAAAATGGATACTTCAAAGGATCTTCATGACAATTTAAATGTGTTTAACAAATGGAAAATGCTACAAGTACAGGCAAAATTTCACTGGATAGGTACAAAATTTTAAAAAAGCTGAGCTGGAGAGATAAAATGGTAGTATAAAATAAGAAAAGAATAAAAAAATGGAAAGGTCAATAATTGGAGCTAAAAGGCTGGCAACCGACACCATTCCCACCTCTCCCTCCTCCTCCTACTCCTCCAAATAATCCCCAACCACTCTGTCGGTGCCAATCATCTTCACTTCATCTCCGGCCAACATCCCACCACCTGCTACGCGATTTATGCAACGTGATTTTTAAACCGCAAGTGTACGGTGTCAAGTTTTGTAATATAGTTTTGAAGAAGGATGTCGAACCTACAGGGATTGTAATTTATTTTCACTAAGTACTATAATTATGTAAATTTCTACTTTATTTAGACAATTTGATGATTTTATGAGTGAATGATGTAAACTAAATCTAACGTGATTGGATGCGATAAAATTGGAGAATGCAAATAATCAAATGAGAAGGTCTAGGGATTGCTTTCACCTAACTCTCAATTATGATTTAACGATTTCCAATAATTCCATTTAATTTTTCTATATTTAAAAGCAAGAATCCTAATATATTCCTCTCCCCTCTCTCAAGTGCCGGCTAGAAAATAATCCTAGATTCCAATTCCAATATCTCTATTCCAAATTGAAAATCAAGAATTTATAAAACCTATAAAACCTATGTTGTGTCAATCTTATGATCACGCCTAAATTCCCCTCTCTCAAGTGCTGAAATTGACTAACATCTATTCATTCAATTATTGATCAAGTAATTGAAAGCATTAAAATCATGACACAATTAAATATATGTGGAAAAATCAAAGAAATAATTATAAAATCATCAAACCATACTCGATTCGGCTACATCAAACCCCTAGATAATTTGTTTAGTTCATGATATAATAAATGAAATCATACAAATTATAATAAACAATATAAGGAAAATGATAGGAAAAACTAGTCTTTTGGGTAGATCTTCAATCTTCTTCATTGATGTTTTTCCTCCTTCCTTTCTGTGTTTTCAATTTTTTGCCTCCTTCAAATTGTGTGGTTGAATCCTTCAATCTTGCCCCCCTTCCATCCTTCTTGAAAATAGGTCTTTTAAATGGTATTTATAGTATCTTGAAGTTATTGGATGAATTAGGGTTGAGTTGGGCCAAGAAAGATTCCAAAAATATAAAATCCAATTTTTCCGCATATCCGGCGCCAAATATGGGTGCTGTGGCGCCGCTTGTTCTGTTAATTTTCAGCATCTTGGGCGCCACGGCGCCCATCTCGGGTGAAAAATGTAGTTTTCGTTTTTTACAGTATTTTTATCATAACTTCTTCTTCCAATGTTCAATTGAGATGATTCAAGATGCGTTGGATAGTTAACTCAAAGGGCTATAACTTTTCTTCAAACATCATTTTCCAATTCGATCATTTACTATGTCAGAAATGGGTCTAAGTATGAGGCTGAAATTGTGGAGCATAACTTTTCGATTGGAAATTGATTTGTGATCACATTTTGCCTAAATTTGATCCCTTTGACATATTTCCTCATCCAATTGACTCCTAACACTCACGGATCTTGATGGCAAGGCTCGATACAAGTTTGAATTATTTACATTTTAGTCCCTGAACTTTGAATCTTTTACAATTTGGCCAATTCTCTCCAATTTTGCCAACTTTTGCTTAATTCCTCCAATTTCATCAATTTACATCACAACATCAAAGCACACATTAAAACGTTCTAAAACACTCTCAAGAGTAACAAAATAACAAATTAGGTGGCATAAATATCATGAGTGTAGAGCACTCATCACCACCGACCGACCCAACAATTTTCACCCTTTGCCCTACTCTATAACATCTATGTTTCTTTCGTTCCCACTGTTTTGCCTCAAATTCATCTCAAGTGTGGAGACCAACTCAACCCCTCATCAACCAACTACTTTAAATTATAAAATTCCAGAAACCCCCACAATAAAACTCAGATTTCTCAGTTACAACAAAATTTGAAGCATTAAAAATAGTGATTTTCCAAGTGGGTTACTCTTTGAATTTGAATTTGAATTGCATTAAATGTATCAAACATGCCTAGATGGAGTAAATTTCCACAACTGCTTAAGTATTCAATGATTGAAGTGCATTTAAGATCTCATCAGGCAAATAAAGATCCTAGAAAAATGAAAATATCCACTTGGAATGAATCCAAGTATCAACCTAAAAGAAACTATGACCTGGACGTGGAAAAAACCACTTGAAAGGATCCATGAACTGCAACCCCCACTAAGAAGAATTCCGTCGTGGAAATTGGTAATAGTGATTACTCCTGGACATCCAAAATCTTGTGGCACTATGAAGTCAATACCATACTCAATAAGACTGAAATTTGATCAGAAAATCATCAAAAGTCAGTAACTGAAAATGTTTTGAGCTAGACTTCATATGAAAATCGTGACCTAGAAACAGAAAGCAAAAGGGATTTGGATTTTAGCTAAGTAAAAAAGGTGTCATAATTTCACAAGCTAGCAATGGTGACTGCAGCATCCGGTTTAGAGTTCGGGTAGGAGATTATGGGCCATAGACGGAGATTAGTGGGTCGGTCGGCGACGAGATGTTGTCCGGAGATGAAATGAAGAAGATTGGCGCCAGCGGCGTGGTTAGGGATTATTTGGGGGGAAAATGGTGTGTGTTGTCAGCCTTTTAGCCCCAATTATTGACCTTTCCATTTTTATATTCTTTTCTTATTTTACACTGCCATTTCATCAATTCAGCTCAGCTTTTTTAAAATCTTGTACCTACTCTGTGAAACTTTGCCTGTACTTGTAGCATTTTTCTTAACAAATTGGTGCAAGATATCATTAACTCTGATGAGGCTATATCTGAAACTTATAAGGTCATAATCTTGTTCAATTCTATTCTTAATTCTTATAAGGAAGTTAAAAATGCCATTAAGTATGGTAGGGATACCTTAACACCTGAAATTGTCATAGATTCTCTTAGGAGTAAAGAGATGGAAATTAGCGTAGAAAAATATGATAAAAGAAGCGGTGAGGTACATATGATGCGGAGTAAAACTCAGTTTAGGCAAAACGGTCATGATGGATACTAAAGTAGCGACGAGTCAAGTAGTAATGGATAGAAGAAGAAGGGCAAGGGTAGGTCTAGATTAAAGAAAATGCTACGAGCGTGGGAACACATAGCATTTTATAAAGGATTGTTATAAGGAGAATGAAAAGCTAAAGGTTAAGGAAAGAGATGAGCTCCATGTGTTATCCTCTACTTCCGATATAGATAATGATGAGGTCTATATGATTACAAGTCCCATTGCATACACTGCTGAATTGATGCCAAAGAATACAAATATAGGAGATCGATATCATAGTAGATTTTGGATGGTATTTCCAGAATCAAGAAAGACGAAGAAAACAAGTAGAATTCTATGCATAATCACAAGTGTCAACTTCCAAGAGTATTCAATTTAAATGGATGAAGTATGGCATCAATATAAATAAATATAGAAGAAGCGAATCAAACTCTATGTCTTTATTGCTCCCTTCTTTTGTTTCTTATCCAACTCAAATTGGACATTACTCTTAACCTAATTATTCACGATCGCACAACCCTCAAAGAGCGCCATTGTCGAGCCAAAAAAGAGAGCTAAGTGTGAAGCCGGGCCAAGGCCTTGGTGCATCTTGAGGAATCCAGATGTAGCGACTGTAGAGAGGATGTTATTCCGGAGATCATCCTTTTGCCTTACATATGTCATCAAACGTTCGAAGACACAAAAAAATCACCCTAAATGGCACAATTGCTGGCAAAACGAGGGGCTTTCATGCATAAAGCTTGTGAGCCCCAGATGAGCTGCTCACCTTTATGAGTGTTGTACATGCCTTTCAACATGTAAAAAGCCAATCCACTTGAGATTACAAAGCAGAATAAAATGCCTATGTGACTATGTCACCAGATAGGCTATAGAGCCAGGGGTGGACCTAAGAGGGGTCCCCTAGGATCACTTGAGGTTGTTATGGAATATCAAGCGAAGTTAAAATATTACATTTTTAATATCATTTTGAAGTACTCACGGTCTAATATTTCACGTCGTTAATGTTGTGTGAAATGGCCAATCGTAGCAAATGTTACGACGCGTCAAAATAGGCTGTTCCAAACTAATATTTCGAGAATTTCGATAACAAGCTAATTTTAAAATTTTTTCGACGATTATACGCTAGCCATATCCATAAATCTTCTATATTTTCTTGAAACTCATTTCGAGAACTATATCATAAACACATCGAATTATCTAAATGAATATCGAAAATGGTTAAACGTACGTCAAACATGTATGCTAAAAAGAGACGTATAACTCGTTTTTTTTGAAAAAAAAATCAATTATTTTATTAATGTTTATTATTTTTGCGTGACAAATTTCTCAATATAATTTACATCATTTTATTAGGAAAATTTATATTTGATATGATGTCAAAATTTATTTTTTTTGGACGTAAAAATTCTTAATAAAATTTTTATTACTTCACATGAGTTTTAAATTGTTATACAATCTTTTCATCTTGATTATTTTTATATCTGAAAAAAATTTTAGGATTTTTTTATTATTGTTACATTTTCCTCTTGATTAATTAATTTTTTTTTCAAATAATGTCAAAAAATTTATTAGGAAATTTATTAGATTATTTTTTAAAAAACATTAATTGATTGAGAGGAAAAGTAACAATAATAAAAAATTCTAAAAATGATCGAATTTTTTTTTATATATAAAATTTTTTATATGTAAAAATAATTAAGATGAAAAGTAGTATAACAGTTTATAACCCACATAAAGTAATAAAAAAAAATTCGTCGCTTTTTTTAAAAATTTGATTGTGACTCCTTAATGTAAAATGTCTGCGTCTACTCCTGTATAGAGCAATGGTTATCTATGGACCATTCTTGATTCTCATGGAACTAACTCTGATCAGTTTGCATATAAATAAGAATCATGCTACTGTGGGAGGTTGGCATAATCATTAACATAATGTGACACATTAACTTTTTCATCCAATTATATTTTGTCATCCCATTATGTCAAGTCAAGACATCTGTTAAATTCTTTTTGGTAAAGTGGCTTTACTCTAAATAACCAGCAAACTAACTCAAATTAAAAGCTACAGAAAATAACACGAAGATGGTTAATTGCAAAATTTTACAATAATCTTGAACGAAATTAATTCAAAGGACGGTAAAAATCCATAGATATAACTAATCGATCGGAAAAGCAGAAAGTAGTACGAAACCATAAACATCTGAGTTTACTCGATTTAAAGATTGATAAGAGGAGAAGGCTTGGGTTGGTGAAATAGATTACAAGTCTCGGACCTTTAACTAGGGTTTTAGATGATATTTTATATACTATAAATACTGATTACTATATTAAAATAAACCAAATTACTGTTTTCCATAACCAGGAAGACGCAAAGGCCTAGGGTCACCTAAAACAAATCCAGCCCCAAAAACTGTTCAAGGCCTGTCCGAAAGCCTCAAAAATCCATCCGATTTATTTGTGCCTAGGTTCAGAGGAAGAGGCACATTGCTTTGTTGAATTTATCTCACCAATCCAGCTGGACTGCTGCCGCCACTGGAGAAGGAAGATACTGTCGCCACCGGAGAAGTCCAGGAAGAAAAATAGGTGATCAATCCATTTAAAAATCTCAGTGTGACTCTTTTCTTTTTTTTTTACCTTTTTTTCTCTTTTTTTGAGTAATCAGGTGTATTCTTTTCCATTTTATTTTAAACTATCAATAACCTGTGATTTTTATGTAAACCACTGGTTTCTGTTAATGGTTCTTGCTTTCTTTGGACTTGCGGGTTATGCTATCTTGCTGTGGAGTTCTATTGATATCAAAGTCATTGTTTGGGATTTTGAGTTCCATAAGTTTACTTAGACAACAATCTAATAAGGACTAGTCTACATATTAATGTTCTCATATCGTTTCTTGTATCTAAAATTACATTAGGTGGGGTGAAGAGTTGAATTTTTATTTTTTATTTTTTATCCTATAGCTGTCTGTAATCACCTAGTAAAATAGTTTTGAAATTTCTATCATGCATTCTAATTTGAATAATTTGATTATTAACTTTGCATTTCAAAATGTGAAAACGTTCTTTTGGTTGTGAGAGAGATTTTATTTTGGATTGTACAAAGTCTTTGTTTGACTATATATGTTATTTATTTAAATATTTAAGTATGTTATGCTTGTAAAAAAAATTACGTTTAAGGGTCTAGTAATAGTTAGTCACCTACGGCCTCAAAATTCTCATGGTCAGCCCTTTGTGTTGTATCCTTTATATTTTTCGCTTTTTTCCCAATCGAATAATTTGTTGATATTTTTTATTTCCATTTATTAGATGTCTTACAAATTTGCTAGTAAGGTGAATTCCAAGTTCTTCTGTTTTTTCTCTTATTGATGATAGCATGAATTTAAGTTATATTGTTTACAAAATCAATCACTATTTCCTGATTATGGATAACTGGTTGTTAATGACGGTGAGCCAGCCGCCGTCGCTGCTGAAACAGCAGAAAAGCAAATGACCATGCAGACAACCATTTAGCAGAATGGGCACGAGCATTGGAAATTTGATTGATACGTTTGATTTTTCGATTTATACACGTAATTTTAGGCTTGTTTGTAACGAGTTGATTGATAGAGTTGGTTTATGGTTCATTTTTTCTACGGCTCAGCTTTGTTTCGTATCCTTTTTCGCTGATGCATGTTCCTGATTATCATGTTATTACTGACTGAAATATTTTTTATGAGCTGTGCTTGAGAAATTTACATTATGTTTCGAATACAGCTATTCATTTTTATCTTCGTCGAAAAAATTATGAAAATAATGTTGCAACTATATAACAGAGTTTTAGTATGGAAAGTCGCATAAAATTAAAAATTTTCTCTTGGCACAATATATCTGTAGAAACACTAGCTCAAACATCAGTATAGACAATGTTAACTGCTTTTAACATTTCAAAACTGTGCCACTATGTTTATAACCTGAATCAGATTGGATAATACGAGTCTGTGGCGGTAAAAAATAGCGTTTCAATAGTGGTAGACTCAAGACGGGTTGCCTTGTTCCAGCTCCTTTCATTATCTTCTTGTTGTGAGTCTGTTTTACTGGTCCATAACTTGGAAATATTAGAAGATAACATTATTGTTTCAAAAAGTTAATAGATTACACGGGGAGTTTCTTTTCTTTCTTTTTCTTTTTTTCCCCCCAGTAAAGTCGTGCTGTGGATGAATATGTGTTTGCTTGTATTTGCAGCCACTGAAGATGATGGAAGAGTTTTTCAGATTGACACAAAATAATGAAGTCAATTTAAAAAGGTTACTCTTTTATTTTTATATGTATAAACATCATTCATCTTTTGTCCCACCAAATTTATTTTTGAAGATTATTATTCATTGTGATTTTATGCAGTTGCAATCCTGAGATGAAAAAATAAATTAATATATATTTTTTGAATTAGTGTTGAACCATATTATTTCTTTTCTTTTTATGTGATTGGAATGTTGAACAATTTATCCATGCTTTCTGTGTCAAGAAGTGCAACAGATAAATGGCTAATGAGTAGATTTCCCTATTTTTTTTATTTTTTTTATGTGTTGTGGTTTCTATTAACATCAGGGGATAGTAAAATATGATTCCAAATCCTTTGAAACTGGTAAACACAATCCTTAACTTACCATGATAAAGGAGAAATTCTTAAACTTCTTTTATGGTATTAACAAATTTTTGAACTTTTATTTTATTTTAAAAGAATTTATTATTACTGTTGTTGTTGTTGTTGTTGTTGTTTAATTTTCGAATTTTTTATTAATTTATTTATTGAATTTATTATTTTTTTTTTGTTTTTTTGATAAATTAAGTTTGTTAAACTGTTTATATTTTTAATGTATCACTAACTAAAATTTGTCCATAATCTTTAGTTATATATTAAATCTTATTAAATACTGACGTAATTTTTTATTACTCTCTCTCTCTCTCTCCAAGTTTAATATAAATTTTTCCTGATTTTATTTTGATTTTGTTTCATAATCTCTCTAGAGGAATAGAATTTTGAATTTTTAAGATCTGATCTGAAATAATATAGTTGAAACAAGGAAAGCTTCTGCTTCGTTGCTGGCTCTTTCTTCTTCCTAATCTATTCTTCCTAGTGGAAAAAGATCCAAAGTTGACTTTTTTTTCCATTAAAATATTTATTTATTTATTTATTTTTGTTAGTCTTTTAGTTTTGAATGGGTTTGGATTTTGAAATTTTATTTGCATACAGGAAGTGAATGATACGAAGGAAGCAAAGGAATCGACAAGAAATGAGTCTTTGTTAATTAGTTTGGCTAACGGTGATGATACACAAAAGTTGGATGAGTCGGTGGGGAACAAATCGTGATTAAATACTTGTGTCCATTTGGCCTCCATTATTATAATTTATAAATTTTGGAACAGTGATTTGATAGAGAATATATCTTTAGAAAGCAGTAAAATTTTTGAATTCATGTGTAATATTATTTTATTGATAAATATATAATTGAAATGAAGACGGGAAAAAATTATTATAAATTTGATTTGGCGGGGAAATGAGGTTTGGTTTTCATTATATTTGCTGTGCACAATGTCTCAGAAATGGAGGTTTTAATGATGCACAACAATTCAATATTTATTTGATTTTTTCTATACTTCTCTAAGATAGTGTGGAAATGTCAAATTATCCTCGACTTTTTAATAGTTAAGAATTATGTTAGATGTACACCAACATCCTCAACGACGTTTCCTCCTATCTGGAGGGAATATGTGAAATGACGTGATGTGTGTTTACAAAATCAATGGTGTAGATCTAAAAAACTGAAGTGTATGTGTAATATCGTTGATTTGTTTAATACTAGGATTGACTTAAGTGTCTATCATGGATGACACTCTTTGATTTCTTAGGCGGCATTTTTTTCTTTTTTAACTGTTCAATAGTATATTGCCACATAGCACAATGTAAACAAAAATATCAAAAATGATGTACATGTAGCATGATTGTATTTGCTTTGCTTTTGTGTTTTGTCTACTAAAGAGTTTTCATTCTATTTACATATCCATGCATTTTTATTTAACCCTGTTTGAGCCTCATTTTTTTACATGCTTTTCCATTATTTTTTTTACAGTATTCATTTTCAATCACACATTTTTCATTAAAATAATATTACACGTAAATTGAAATTTTTTTCTTCTTTTTTAATCATACATTTTCCGTCAATCACTATTCCATAATACATTACTTCAAATTAATGGAGGTCAAACGGACCTTTACTCACGTTTGGTAATCTTGACATACAACACACCTAAATTACTGGCATTTGGCTAGTTTTCTACATGGAAAAAAGATCACCAAATTTATTTCCAATTGGAAGAATTGTCAGGACAATTCAAAAATATTATCACAAATCTCTCTTTATGTCGTTAGACATGAACGACATGAATATATTATTATTGCATCTTGGTTTAAGTCTACATCCCGTAAGATTAATTTTAGGACAAAGGGAAAAGGGAACACCACATAAATCCTCCATTTAAAAATCACATTTCAAAATTAACAAATTTATAAAAATCTTTCAAAAATCAGGTGATAATTAAATTTATTAAATATTAATTATAATATAGTATAATTAATTTACTTACCCACCCCACCTCACCTCCAACCCCACTCACCCATCACATCAAACCCTTCTATTTCTCTCTCCATCCCATCCCCACCTTCAGTGACTTCTCCGGCCACGGCTCCGACAACAATTCCGGCGACTACTCCGATGAAAATTTTGACAATCGTTCTGGAGACGATTCGACGACCTCCGGACGATGCTCCAACAACCGTTCGACGAATATTCCGATAACCAATCATCTTTTCGGCGACTACATTTTTTCTTCTTTTTTGGCAATGACCTGCTACCAGTTCCATTAGATCTGTGACTAGTTCTATTGAATCTGTGACCTAATTAAGTGGGATGAATATACATATGATCAATTTCAATATTAAGAAATAAAGTTTGAAATTTCACATGTTATCTGTGACCATACCTGTGTTATATGTGACCAATTCATTGACTTATGTTATCTGAGAATCACCGTGACCAACTTTGCTTTTGGTGTGACTAATTGTGACCTAATTTGTATTAATTGTGACTTTCTGTGACCAGATCAATCTCAAGTCACAACAGGTCACATTAATACAAAATTGGTCACAAACAATCACAATCAAATCTCGAATAAAAAAATAGCTCTCCAACCACCACAGCAGATCTGTTTGGAAAAATAATAACCACCGCCAATACTAACATCTTTAACTCAAATTGATGACTATAAATACTACATTCACTTCAAATCCACAACAATCATCACTACCGTAACTTCCACCAACCCTTTAAAAAACACCAACTAGCACCACCACACTTCTCTCGTGAAACTCCGGTGAGAGAAGTGGTAGGTGGTCGGAATCTAGAGGGTGGGTGGGAAAGAAGTTGTAGATCTGATTTTTGGGTAAGAGAGTGCTGAACTAATTTTCGGGGAAAGAAATAGAGTGTGTGGGTTAAAAATTGATACAAGATCTGGGGTAAATTGATACAAGGTATGTGACCAAGTTTGTATTCAATGTGACTGTTTGTGACCAGATCAATCTCAAGTCACAATCGGTCACAATGAACACATAATAGGTCACAAACAGTCACAACCAGATCTCGAACAGAAAAACCAGATCTCCAACCACTACAGAGATCTGATCGAAAAAATAATAACCACCACCACTACCAACATCTTTAAATCAAATCCAAAACAACAATCATCACTACTATAACTTCGACAACACCTTGAAAAAACACCAACTAATTGAATCAAAATTAGAAGAACATGCACACACAGTCGAAGCAAAATTTTGGTTCGATTGATAGAAACCCATGGTTGCAGTAGTGGCGAAATGGGGGTGGTGAAGTCATGGGTGGAGATTTGTCACGATGGGTCCCATCAATAGCGAAATTTCTAAGATTTGTAATTTAGAAATCTTCCATTTTTATCAATCCCTGGAAGAAGCTAGAGAAGGAAGAAGAGAGAGAAAAAGTTTAATTTGAGTGGGTGGGTGGGTGGGTGGTTTTGGCTAGGGGAAGTTATAAAACATTTTCTATTATTAACTATGTATTAATTAATTTAATAATTTCTAATTACAACCTGATTTGTGAAAGGAAAATTAATTCCCTTTATTTCTGAAAACTATTGTTTAAAAGTAGGTTTATAGGTAATTTTCTCAAGGGAAAAACTATGTAAATAGGGGTGGCAATGGGCCGGCTCGGCCCTTCTACCCACGAGCTCGGCCTCAAGCTCATGCTCAAGGCTCGAGCTCGTGAGCCATGAGCCGAGTCGAGCTAAGCCCACGAGCTCAATTTTTTTTTTTTTTTTAATTTTTTTGACTTTTTTTGTTTTTTTTTGTTTTTTGTTTTTTGTTTTTTGTTTTTTGTTTTTTGTTTTTTTACGAGTCCACAAGAAACCCACAAGCCGTTCGCCCGTGCTCGGCTCGTGCTCATGCTTGTATGGCTCATCCAAATACAAGCCCGAGCTGGCCACGAGTGGCCTTTTTACAAGCCGTCGGCTCGATTGCCATCCTTATATATAAATATACTAAGTAATTCAGAAAATGAAAGTTCATACTAATTCAAACTCTGATGTCATATTTGATAGATTGGACAAACAGTTCAAAAATAGTCTCATTTGATTTTAGGCGTATATCTTGTCTCTGCGCTCAAATTTGTTAGGGACATAAGAGTTGCAAATGTCAAATTAGATGGCCACTTGTTTTTCTTGATTATTATCTGATATAAACCAATCATTTTAGAAGATGAATACCTATCATTGCAAACGATGATTGTAGTTATTTTGGACCCACTCTTATGTAGCATTTTTTGAAATATTGTGAAAAATAATCCAAATTCTAATACTTGCTTTTAAGTGTCTTAGTTGTTGATAAAGTTGATTTGAAAATGATGATATACAAGTCCAAGAAATTGAAGTCAATCGAGTGTCCATGTGATAAAAAGTTGCCTCGCTATTGAAGTTTTTGACTTCCTACTCAAGAATGATGCATAGTATTCTCGAGGTGCTCGATATTATGCATCCAGAGATAGAATGATTGAATTCTCGATAGGCGTTACATTAAATAGCACAATGAACCAAAAATGGACAGTAAATTTTATAGGTTTAATAAAAAAACAAAACTCCGTTACAACTCTCATAGATAAATGAGGGAGTCAAGTTTGCATTTTTTCCGTGGCTGTTCGCAAACTCATAGGGATTGATACGAGGTGAAAAAAATAAAATCTTCATCTGAATTTAAAAAAAAAAAAAAAAATACAAATAGCGTAGCGGGGAGTGAAACAAGCTAGTTTAAGCCACAAAATTTTGAAATAAGCTCGTGCTCAACTAGCCCTTAAGCAAGCACGTGTCAGCTCGTACAATGAGCCAACTTGACTCAACTTCTTATCTCTCCTAAGTATATCCAATTCTATATCACTTTCAAATTTGAACGAAAACCTACTTAAAAGCATGTTTTAATACTAAAATGGACTATTAAAAATGCTTATTTTCAACATGTCTTGTTGACTAATTAAAAAATAAAGAAATTGCCATTCTAAACTTGATTGGGGTTGACTCAATTCTTCAACTCAATTCTTATTGAGTCATGTTTGATATACACCTACTTTTACACCTTATTTGACATAATATCATTCTGTCGTTGAATTGTTTTAAAAAAGATGTACAAATAGATAAATTCATTCGTATTACGATTTTGTTAAGTGTACAGGTCCATGTAGGTTTGTCCCTTTAATTGTGGACATGGACGGACTCACATGGTGTCAATTGACCCCACAAAAATTTTTGTTATATATATTATTTAAAAGTTTTGCCGAACCCTTTTTTTTTAATATGCAAATTAACCCAAACTTTTTCCAATTGCACAAGCCCATTGTCAAAACTTTGCTTTTCATCATTTCATATAAATGTCTTGGACCGTCCATTGCCCTAAACTCTAAAGCCCCCCAGTCAGCGAGAAGAAAAGAAGAATTAGCCGATACAAAAAGGTTTGAGATCTAACAAATCTACCGTTTACTTGTTTGACATTTTTTTTTCTTCCATCTAGTAGCTCTGTAGCAAACCTGTATTAATTGAATTTGGATGTGGCTTTAATTTTCTTGATAATTTGGGCCTTTAATTAGTTGCTTTTAATTTTTTAAATTTTAGATATGTAAGTGCATTCCTACTTGTTGAAACTTGAAAAATATATTATATGTGTTAATATGTACCCTTGTTCGGTTTTCCCTTAATCTCTAGTCTAGACTCTAGTTTGTGCCTCAATTATTTCAATTGTCTAGTTGTATTTCAATTTTGACCCCACAATATCAATCGTGGCTCCATCCCTGATTGTGGACCTATACACTTGACAACTTCAAAGACTCATTGCACTTAAGGTTCCACATCAGTTGTCTTATTTCCTTTTAAGTTCTTTGCATCTTTCCGTCCAGGAATAAACGACGGTCTTGTCATCTCCAAGATCAAGTCCTAATCAACTGCCGTAAAAAATTGTGGCCCTTGATTTTCCTAACGGAAATTCTCTTCCACTTTTCTTCTGAAGCAATTTCCCTATTAAGTTTCTTAACGGTATCAATTCTCCCGTCAAATTGGGTACATTCGACAAAATTCAATGAAAAGTGTCTTTACAATCAATGCCTTTAAACGACATCGCGCCATATAACATTTCGTATAGCATGACCCCTAAGCACCACTAGTCCATAGAAAAATCATGATCGTTGCCTAATATGATCTTCAGCGCCAAATACCCTTTGTCCCAACGAAGGAGTTGAATTTCTGTATCGAGTGGGACTCGCAACTCATTGAGTCTTCATCGAGTCCGACTAGGTTAACTGAGTCCTCCAGTGAATCCCCGAGTCACAGCACTTGAAGAAATGTGGAATTTTCTTTTTCTTCCTCGACTCCATTTTGGGCCTATATCTTGTGGAGGAAAAATCTTTTGGAGAAAGTTTTTTTGATAAATAGAAATATTCTAGCATTAAATGGCCATTTCCTTGAATCATAACATTTCCTGGCTTCAAATCTCTATAAACAAAGACCAATCCATGAAGATATTCCAATGCCAGCACCACTTTTGCAGCATAAAAACTAAAAAGCCCCCCAAAAAATCAATTAAAATTGAAATAAGGAGAGAAATTGGAAAAATAGAAGGATATATATTACCCCGATGTTTGCTAACTGGTAAGAAATTATGTATGCTGTGGTAACACTTGTTGGTAAATGAGGAATATAGCACAATATGAATTAGCAATCACAGTACAAGAAAATTTGGCGGAGGAATGGAGAATTTCACTATTAATGGAGAAAGAAAAATAAAGATGTTGTGTTTATAATATTATCTAATTTGTGTGCAAAGCCATAATTTTGTGAAGTATATATAGGACCCAAAAAAATATGTTTTAGATGGAAGGAGGATAAAAATGACCTAGAAAAATGGAAACAAAACTTTTTCAAATAAAGCTGTCACTCGAGCGTCAAAGCTTGCGCTAGGTGAATGCTGAGCAGTGCTCGAGCGGCGACCCTGGCACCAAGTAAGGGGTAGCCCGACGTTGCCAATTGAATTTTTTATGGATGCTATAGTTGTAAAATAAAAGGAAAGAGACAGTGATATGGTATGCTTCTATTGCAGTTTCCTTCAATTACATATATTCGAAAAGTTAAGAGGTGTGCACATCAATAGAAATGAATTCAACTGCAACTCTAACATCGAAATTAGTGCAATCAAATGCAAATAGATAAATCTATACAATTTCATTTAACCTTTCTATAGTCTAATGTTGGTTGGATTTCGAAATGAAACCAAATATTGAGTTTTGGTACAAGTGTTTGCTTAGAGAATCTATGGAAAATATGTTAAAGGATATAACACTTCAAGAAATAGACAATCTTGCTTTTGATACTTGTTGTATGTTGACAATACAGAACTCAATGTGATCTAATCTTTCTAGAGCACTATACTAATGAATTCTGTACTATGACAATGTGAACGTATGGGCTTTCCTTAAGTCGATCTGCTTTATTTTTCATTTATGCTAGAAGTATTAATTGATTAGATATCTTAATAGAAAAGTAATGCAATACTTAATATTTGATTTTGACAATATAATATTAGTTCATATAGCAAAATATAAAAACATAGCCTATTTTACTTCTCTTTTAGTGTTCTTTGAAAAAAGTAATCGCAACCCTTTAAAGCCCATCCCATTAGAAATGCATTCCATGTAAGTTTGGTCTTCTACAATAGAAAATGATCGGCTTTGTTTGGTAGTTATCTGTTTTCTCCTGTCAAGGAATTACTGTGATTTTAGTAAGTTCTAATGCAAAGATACATGTAACATAGCTTTCTATTTTCATCTTTAAGACTTCTGATTGTGGTTATGTGCAGAGCATCAAGTATTCTCTATAATTTTTCAAAACAATAACTTCTCAAAGTCAGGGTTGCAACACTTCCTAGTAGTCAAACGCTGCATTGTATAGTCTTCTCCTAAAAATCAGTAAATATTATTAATGCAATATCTTTCCCTATGTTATAGCATGAGGATTATAAGTCTCCCTTCTTCAGAGACTGTATAAAAGAGGATGTTCATAATTGATGAAGTAAAAGTCCCATAAAAATGGAGGTTGGCAATGTCAACAGCAACAACTTTGTATTAGCTCTAAAGGTAAGGGATGAATTTGCAGGTAGTGCAAAATTCTTATGCCTTTAGTCAATTGTGATCAATTTTTATACATGTATTTTGTCAGGTTAAGAGCGAGCTCCATCCCTTTGAGGATGGGAATGATGTAAGCTTTGGTGCTAATTCGCCCAATATATGTGAAAAAAGTGAAAGGTAATGCATTAACACTTCTAAATATGGATCTTATTCACTAAGAACACTTTAAATACTCGAAATCTTGATTTTTTTTATAGGATCAAAGTTTCTTGCATAATAAAGTTTTATGAAAGTTTATATTTCAGATGATGACCAACATATTGTGGCTCAATACACAATGCCTATCTTATCTCTTTATATAAAATTATTTCCCACTACCTTTCTCAAGTTACAATGATTGACGACATTTTTATTTTCATAGAAAAGAAATAGACTAGTGATGAAAACATTGTGGTTGAAAAAAGATACCTGTCCAGCCGCACAAACCATTCGAGGGAATTCTTTACTTATTAGCTTAAAGAAAATTCTTATACACATTTTTTACTTATAAGCTTGTAAATAATTCTGATGTACATTTCTTTTTCGGTGCAGATGATATAGACAAAGGAATGTCTGAATTCAATAAGGCACTTGTTAATGTGGATGATTGACAACTGCCCATGGTTACATAGATGGGGTACTATTAGAGATACGATTAAGAAAAGGAATAGAGAAAAGATGGACGACAACACATGAACGTATCCCTATGATCCACTATTGATAGCATGTCTGGCCCAACATGAAATGGACACGATGGTCTAATGGGTAGAGACGATCTACTGACAACCACTATGGTTGATCGACTAACCAATGGTGGATTGACAATCATGATGACCGATTGCATGATCTGTCGACAACCATGACGGTCTACTGACTACCATGATGAACGTTAGGTGTTATAAGTGGTCAACACGATGGTTAGCAAGTAGAAATGACCCGTTGACTACCACGATGGTTGGGCGATGAATTATATAGACAAGCGCATGTCTAAAATCAACAAAACACTCATGAATGTAAATAATCAATAATTGTCAATTGTTACACATCGATTGGGTACAATTATGAATACGATTAACAAAATGTTTGGAGAAAAGATGGATGACATATTCGAAGATGTGTTGGGGTTTTTAAAAGGTCTATATAACAAGAATCAAAGTGAACTTATTTCTAAAAGCAGCAGGCCTTTAACTTTAGTAGAAGAAACTGGATTCTTGATTTGATCGAGTTTGTTGTCCTTATATTGCCATGATGCAATAATTTGACAAAATCATCCTCATCTTGATTGTTAATCATAAAAAAAGCAAACAAAAATATAGAAATCAGAATATTGAGAAATGTTTATCCCGATTTGATCAAATTACTTCTTAAGTATATCAATCATCATTACTTGTTTAGATCACACACATTAGAATTATTATCATAGTAGGATGATTTTCTCTTCGTGTTGTTTGCAATCCACAATTGAAACAATGTTATGAATTACAATATGCCTTTGCTAATGAGAGTATTAAGCTATTTGATTCTACCTATTTTTTGCTAGAATTTAACTCCAAGCTGTCTGTCTTGTGTGAGAATTTTAAATGACAGCGTCATTGTGATCTAGTTGATTATGTATTTGAATCTAGCATAAAATTCGAAATATTAAATAACTTGATTCCCCATCTAGCTACTCTAGGTTGGAGGGTAGGTCCTGGGTACATCAACATTTCAGAATAGTGGAAATCACAGTGTCAGCTTGAATTGGACACATAATAGCAATATCAGTCTAGATTTGCAGCGGAACGATGGACTAATAAGCGGAGGTGATCTATCGACTACCACGATGGTCGATCAATTACTCGATGGTCGATCGACTATCATGATGACCGATCAAATTACCTATCAACAACCATGGTGGTCGATCAACTACCATGATGAATATGAGATGGTATAAGTGGTGGATACGATGGTTAGATAGCATAGATGACCTATTGACTACCACGATGGTTGACCAACTACCGATAGTTGATCGATGAAGTACATAGACAAAGGTATATCTGATATCAACTTGTTATCGTAGATGATCAACAATTGCCCATGATTATACATAGATGTGGTAAGATTAGGGATATGATTAAGAAAGAGTTTGGAGAAAAGATAGATGACCTATTCGAAGACGTGCTGGGCTTTTTAAAAGGTATATACAACAAGACTCAAACCGAAATTCTACTCATTTTTTCAACTTAAATTGAACTACAAGCTAGCTGTCTTGTGTGAGAATTTTGAATGACATCATCGTGATCCAATTGATTATGTTTTTGAAGATCCATTTTCTATTTAGACATTATAGTGTAAACTTTAGTCTTGACTTGAATTGGACACATAATAGTAGGCTCGACCCTAACTTTAATTAGACCCGATGGTCTAGTAAGCACAGACGATTTATCAACAACCATGATGGTCATTTGACTACTCGATGGTAGATCGACTATCATGATGACCGATCGAATGACCTACCGACTACCACAATGGTCATAGACAATTTATTGACAACCATGATGGTCATTTGACTACTCAATGGTAGATCGACTATCATGATGACTAATTGAATGACCTACCGACTACCACAATGGTCGACCGACTTCCACAATGAATGTTAGGTGTTATAAGTGTTCGAAACGATATTTAGCAAGCGGAGATGACAAGTTGATTCCCACAATGATCAATCGACTACTCGATTGTTGATTGATTAAGTACATAGATAAAGGCATGTATGAAATCAATAAGGCACTCGTATAATCGTCAGTTTTCCATGGTTACATATAATTTGGTATGATCAAGGATACGATTCAAAAAGTTTGGAGAAAAGATGGAGGACAAATTTGAAGACCAGGCTTTTTAAAAGGTTAGTACGATAAGTCTCAAAGTGAAAGTATCCCTAAGGGAGGCAAGCCCCGCAATCCTGTGGAATAAATTAGGATTCTAGACACAGCTGAATTTATTGTTCTTATTGTCATGATGCAATGTTTTGACAAAAACATCATCACCCTTTGTTGGTTGTTAATCATAGAAAAGCGAATCGAACATAATACAGAGGAATGTTTACCCAGTTTGATCGTATTACTTCTTAGGTCTATTAATCATCATTACTCGTATAGATGACACAGACTGAAATTACGATCTAGTGGGATGATTTTCCTAACTGTATAGTCTCGCGTTTTATGCAACCTACAATTGAAATATTATTATGAGTTGCAATATGTCTTTCTAATGAGATTATAATGTTATCCGATTTTTCTCGTTTTTTGCTTAAATTAAACTCTGATCTATTTGTCCTATGTTAGAATTTTGAATGACGTCATCGGTGTGACTCAATTGATTATTGTTTGAAGATCCATTTTCTGTTTGGACATTATAGCACAAACTTTGGAGTATTGGCTCGAATTGGATACATAATAGCAAGCCGGGCCTTAAATTGAGTTGGATACGACGGTCTAGCATGCAAAAATGATCTGTCGACTACCACGATGGTCTATCGACAACCTAATGGTCAATCAACCATCACGATGACCAACCGAACAACCCATCAACTTCCATGATGATCGACCAATTATCATGATGAATGCTTGGTAGTATAAGTAGTGGGCATGATGGTTAGCAAGTGAAGATGACCTGTCGATTAGCTAATGGTTGACCGACTAGTCGATGGTTGATCAACTAGTCTATGGTCGATCAATGAAGTACATGGATAGGGTATATCTAAAATCAATAATGTACATTAATGTAGATAATTAACAATTAACCATGGTTATACATGGACGGGGTATGATCAGGGATATGATTAAGAAAATTTTTTGAGAAAAGATGGACGATATATTCGACAACGTGTTTTTGACACTTCTGTAAGACAATACTCAAACTGAACGTATCCCTAAAAGCAACAAGCCCTGCACTTCAGTGAAAGAAATTGAAATTCTTGCTGGGATCGAGTTTTTGTCCTTATATCGCCATGATGTAGTATTTTGACTAAATCATCCTCACCTTTTGGTTCTTGTTACTCATAGCAAAGTAAATAGAAATAATATTAGAATATATAGGAATGTTTACACAGTTTGATCAAATTAATTCTTAGGTGTATCAATCATCATTACGCATACAAATAGCACACATCGGAATTACAATCCTAGTAGGATGATTTTCCCAAATGTGTAGCCCTGAGTTATCTACAGTTCACAACTGGAACAACGATATTGGTCAAAATATGCCTTCTAATAAGAGTATTGTGCTAATTTATTCTACTCGTTTTTCTTGCTTAAATTGAACTCTAAGCTGTTTAACTTATGTGAGAATTTTGAATGATAGTGTTTGCTTGAATTGGTCACATAATAGCAGGCCATGCCTTAACTTGAATTGGACACAAAGGTCTAGTAAGCAGAGACGTTCTAGCAATCACTGCGATGATTGATCGACTACCCGATAATCGACCGACTATACAATGACTGATCAAATGACTTATTGATAACTACGATGGTTGACCAACTACCATGATGAATGTTAGGTATTATAACTGGTCGACACGATCGTTAGCAAGTGGAGATGACTAATTGGCTACCACGATGGTCGACCTATTAAGTTCATAGATAAGGGCATGTTTGAAATCAATAATGCACACGTTAATATAGATGATCGACAATTGCCCATGGTTACACATAGATAGGGTACGATTAGGAATAAAATTAAAAAAGTTTGGAAAAATGATGGATAACATCTTCGAAATATGTTGAGCTTTTTGAAAGGTCTATACGACATAACTTAAAGCGAACGTATCCCTAAAAAAAAAGCAAGCACAAAACTCCAGTAGAAAAAATCGGAATTCCTAATGTAGCTAAGTTTGTTGTCCCATTGCCATGATGAAATGTTTTGACAAAATTATCATCACCCATTGTTGGTTGTTAATCAAAGAAAAACAAACAAAAATACAGAATATAGAGGAATGTTTACCCAGTTTGATCATATTATTTCTTAGGTCGATCGATGATTACTTGTATAGATAACACACAGTGGAATTTCGATCCTAGTGGGATGACTTTCCCAATGTGCAACCTCATATTGTCTATAATTCACTATTGAAACAATGTTATGAGTTATAATATGCCTTTGCTAATGAGAGTATTATGATGTCTGATTCCGCTCATTTTCTTGCTTAAGCTGAACTCAGTGTTTTCTGTCTTGTGAGAGAATTTTGAACAACAGCATCATTGTTATTCGGTTGATTATATATTTGAAGATCCATTTTTCTGTTTGGACATTATAGCATAAATTTCAACGTGTCGGTTTGAATCAGACAGACATCAGCAAGCCTGACCCTGACTTGAATTGGAAACGATTTTCCAGAAAGTGGAGACGATGTACCAACTATAAAAATGATCGATTGACTACCCGATGGTCGATCGACTCCCATAATGACCGATGTGATGACCTACCAACAATAATGATGGTCAACCCAATACCACGATAAATGCTTGTTGGTATAAGTGGCTGACACGATGGTTAGTAAGTGACAATGACCTGTCCACTATTACTATGGTTGGCTGAATACTCGATGGTTGACCTATTAAGTACATAGATAAGGGCATGTCTCAAATCAATAAGGCACTCATCAATGTAGATAGTCAACTATTGTCCATGGTTATACATAGATGGTATACGATTAAGAAAAAGTTTGGAAAAAAGATGGACAACATATTTGAAGACATATGGGCTTTTTAAAAGGTATTTATTTTTATGTTCACCGTCACACATTATTCCAAAGGAGAAAAATGCTGATTTAATGGAGAAACCACTAGATCCACCGGATTGCCCAACTATTAGTGGAGGCAATCTACCACAAACACTGCCAACAATCCTAGCAACAAACTCAAATTCAAAAATTGATGAAATCGAGGAAAATCAACGTGGCACATTTTCCAATGAGGCCAAAATACCACTTTTTGCTTCGAATCAGGTCATGGGACCATCACCAACGAATTTCGAAAGGCCAAAAACCCTAGGGATGATGAAAATCTTGTCGGGTATGGCTAGAATTGAGAGATCGGAGCCCGAGGAACAAGAATCTAAAAATTCAATTCATCCATCTTTGCTGCCCAACCTTACACACGCGCTTGACCATTCTCTTACCCATGAAATTATGAACCTTCGGTCCAAAAATCAGCCAGAAATGAGTCGGGACGCGCCAGCAATTGAGGTATCACCAAACGCCTAATCGGCCTGAAAAATGGCGATTTCGGCTGCCACAGTGCTCATCTCAGAAAACGAGCCACATTTCGTTGATCAGCACAGTGCTTCGCACAATCTTGGAAATTTTCATTATTTTCTAAGCAATTCCAATTTTGGTTGGAATTTGAGGCCAACGGCGGCTAGCCGGCGACCATCTTGTGACCCTCGAACAATTTTTGTTCAAAATACTTAATGAGTTCATTCGAGTTCATTTTTGGCATCGATTTTCCCACATGAGGCACAAAAAACACTAAATCAGGGTCGAATGACATATGCCACTGCAGTTTCTAGTCGTTTGGTGTTGACTCAGGCTGAAAGGAATTCATGAAAATCACTTGCATCAGTTTTACAGGCTAAGGATGACTCTTCGGATGCTAGATTCGCTACCAAGCAACCATTTACTCACTTGGGTGAGCCGGTAGTTGAGTTAACCAACTCAGAGGAGGTTCTTTTAGCCGATCCCTATAAGTACACAATTGCAGGAAAATTTTCCCACCAAAAGCCGACTATGAAGAAGGTATGTGAGAACTTTTCTATGTTTGGTTTTCGTGGTTTCTTTGAGGTGGGATTGACTGACAATGCACATATACTGATCCACTTTACACATGAGGAAGACTACAATAGGCTCTTCCTTAAGCCACTTTAGTATATTGATAGATGTCCCAAGAGGGTCCTTAAGTGGACATGTGATTTCAGACCAGAGCAAGAGACTCCGATTGTTCCCATTTAGGTTTCATTTTCTTTTCTTTCGGTACATTTGCGTACCAAGGGATTCCTTTTTGCTTTATCTAGGGCAATAGGAATGCCCTTGAGGATCGATGAAGCCACCTCAGATTTGAGACAACCTAGTGAGGCTAGGGTGTGTATAGAGGTAAATTTGGGGCTTAAGCTGCCCAATAGAGTGTGGATTGAGCACGGTGGTAACCGCTGCTTTTGGCAGGTAGTCATTTATGATAAACGACCGACATTTTATTTTTCATGTAAGCACTTCGACCATCCATCTGATCAATGTACTTCGAGGGTACCACCACCACCATCTTCTCCAATTGTTGTGCCTCTACCAATTCAGCCCCCTTCTCCTACTAAGACTGGCACTGATAGGGCTAAGAAGGGTAAAGGGAATGTTATTTTCGTTGAGCCAAGGAAGCGATGGGTACCAGTTTCGGTAGTGCCTCATATGCTTCACACTATCCCTATTGCAATTTTAGTGTAGTCAGCAACTACATCGACAGATCCTACATCGATTCCCACCACAAGTACTACAGGGATAACACTAGTTGTTCTCCTAGTCACAGAGTCTACACTAGAGATCCCTCTCATTGTCCATGAGAGCACCCCAGGGATTCCTATTTAGACTCGGATAGTTACTCCCTTAGTGGTTAAGATACGACAGAGATAGCACCTATTGATCAACCACTTGCTGAGCCTACTCCAAAGGCTCCTATTAAGACCGATCCCCAGGTCTCTCATTCACCATAGTGTCAAGTACCGACGGTACATTGAGCAACCTGAAGGCTAAGCCTCAGGCGAAGCAAATGTTGATCAACCACTTCATGAAGACCCATGGCATCAAGATGAGAGCTTCCATGAGAGATGTTATTGATGACCTAGTTGGCAAGCTCTTCAACGACAAATCATCACCTAGCCTTACCATCACACCTAGACAGGATAAAGTAGATGCTCAAATTCAGAGTGACATGGATGGCATGCGTCTCGGAGATTGCAGGGGTACCTTCAGTCAGGAAGTCACTCTCACATGCATTAGATATTGTAGCACCTGTGAAGATCATCATGAGATCAGATGCACCTGCTTTTTGCCCGACATTCAGTATGCCATCGCTCGGACAGCAATTTTTACCTAGATAGGCCCCTTCCCCCAAGAGGGACCCCTCTCCATTAAGCGAGCCCGATTACACAAATTACTACGACTTGAAAAATGTTTCAGACTAGATGCATAACCCGGTCAATGTCTATGTACTACCACCCGAAGATTTATCCTCAGGAGTATCCTTGAGTAATCTTCATTAGTTTTTGTTCACTTTTCATTCATTGTCATTTGCATTTCATTTGGGACATTTTTTTTTTCACTTACTAGAGGTTAGGTCTATGCCCCCTCCTTTATTTGTATTCTCGTTTTTTATGTTATAAAATAAGCCATACTAGTGGTATTTTCTTTAAAAAAAGGTCTACACGAGGAGCCTCAAAGAGAACATATCCTTAAGAGTAGCAACCGCTTTACTCCAATTGAATATATTATAATTCTAGATGCTGTCGAGTTGTAGCGATTGAAAAAATTTTATTTTTCGTTTTAGAAATATTTTCTTGTAGAACTCGAAAAAAATTTGGGTTATATTATTATGTCGCTGTGACACCTTCTAAGAGTCCAAACTAAAGTTTCGATCACGATAGTAAAGTTCTGTGCACTTGTCTTAAAATATTTTATTTTTATTTTTTTAATTAAAGAAAGGTGATATCTCTGAGATTTTCTTAATTTTCCCTCACTTATCTTGGAGAATACCATAGTTACATGTAAAAATAATGAAAGTAGTAAATTAGGAAGGCTACTTCTCTTACAATAAAAGTAAATATTATAAAACAAATGTAAAGCAATAAAGGTGGAAGTAATACTTCCCTTACAACAAGACCTAATGCAATTAAAGACAGAAACAAGAATAAAATAACAATAAAAATAAAATTATAATTCATATTCTAATGATGGGCAGTCTATGTCCATCTATCTATACGAGTACCCTAATATGTCGTGGTAGGTTAGCTAGTCCATATATGTGATATTGCCGGTGATCTCAACCCTCTGCGGCAAGAGTATCTACAACTTGGTTTTCTTCTCTATACATATGGGAAATTGTATCTCTATCAAAGGAGATGATATCCGTAATCTTTCTGAGTATGCTTTAAATAGCCCATGGTTCTCCGCCTTTGACGATGCAATAAATGGTTGCACTGGAGTTTGTCTCAACCCAAAATTTCTAAAAATCCAAGACCTTTAGCTAGTAGTATCGCATCAAGAATAGCCCTGAGCTCTGCTTTTAGTATCTTGTATTGTCCATATGATGTTGAGAATGCCCTTATGCATTTTCCTGTATGGTCCTTGATGATATCTCCCACGTCCATCAGTATTAATGTTGATAGATCTAAACAATGGAATACGCTACCAAACCAAAATAAGGGGAGGAGATAAATGGAAAGTCATAGTAATCCCAAAGAGTAGAGCAATCTGTATGTCATTATGCAAATGTAGTGGTTGAAATAATCATCAAATGTGAATGAATTAGACCATACTATTTGCCTTCCAAATGATTCGTCTTGATCTTATGTGGATACCCTTATGCTTTACATCATTCCTCTCAGTCTATAGAAACTAGAAAATCAGTAAAGGAACAATGATGTGAATGTGCCCGCTCCAAGTAAACTATCCAGAATATCGCAATCTTAGAAATCTCTATTTGATGCTCTCACCTGCAATCATAGTAATCTGAAATAAACCCTCAGACTGCTGTCAAACCTGATCAGATATACCGCTACCAATAAAAATATGAGTGATGGTCTCAATTTCAAAACAACATTGACATCGAGAAGTCAACTGTCTGCTAATCTTCCTCTTAATAATAACATCCATTAGAATCAAATCCTACAATAATCTCCAAAAGAAGAATAAGACATTACTAGGTATGATAGGGCTCCAAAGTAGATGAAATGAATCCTGCACTGGTTTACTAGAATGGATCAACTGTCATGTTGATTTAGTGGTAAATCTACCATCTCATGTAGCCCTCCAAAAAATGTGATCTGGGACATCAACATATAGCAGCATGTCCGCAATCTTTTCTACCATAACTATGGAATAGCCTATAGTAATTGTCCAAAGTCCCATCCAGTCTCATCGAAAAAATCTTGTACTTTCGTATATGCGTGTTACCTGTGTGAGAATATAGATGCCAAAGAAGTATCTACCATTCGACAATCATGCCAAAAGAAAATCTGACCTACCCGAAGTTTCCACGCAATGTGTGGCTTGGCTCGTTGTCCAAATCTTTTTAATCTCTTTCATATAGGAGAGCCTAAATTAGGGACAACTGCAAGCAACAAATGTGTCCCTCTGCAATATTTGCCCAGTAAAAACTGAGCCCAATGAAACTCTGAGATCTGAATAATCACCATAGCTTCAAGGAGAATGTATCCTCTATATCTTGTAGTCTTCTGAAGCCCAATCCATCCTCGTAGATAGGGAGGCAAATCTTCTTCAAACTCCATCAATGTAAGTGCCATGCATGATCTTTTAATTTCCATGGGAATCTCAGAAATATACTCTCCAAAATTTTCAGTATGACCCTGGAAGGTTGCAGAATCTGAAAAAGGTATAGTGGTAAGGATGAGAGAACTGACCTCAACAGAGTGATCCTACCACCAAGAGAAAGAAGTCTTGAAGCCCATCTAGAAATCCTACTTCTGATCTTCATAATAAGGTCATAAAAAAGAATGCTTCTCTTATCCCTCTTAAACAAAAGGACTCCTAATTGATTAGATCCAAAGAAGACAACAAATGTACAAAGATCCGACTCAATTTGAAGAGGAACCAAAGACAAGATCAAGAATTATGGAGAATCAAGTTGGCCATGGAATGAGTTGTCCGAGATGTGAAGGCCAAGAGATCAAGTGCAACACGCCAAATAACAACTTACATGTTGGACATAAAGGTGGAGTCAAGTTTGGTTTATTGGATTCAAGCTTTGAAAAATATATGCGAAAAACGAGCAGCGTGAATGAAAACATACATAACTTTCAGCCGGGTGTCGTATTTTAACCCATGAGTACAATCCGAAAATATCGTGAAATTCTGGACATGAAAAATATGAGTCATTATCAAAGCTATCGACCACATAGGTTAAAAAGAAGTACAGCCGCATACCCTATTACCGAGACCAATTTGGAGATTTCAACTTGTTCTTTACAACTGTATGGTGTGACACTACGCGACCACATAGTTAAATTCTGGATGCAATTTTTTCCAATTTCACGTAATTCTTTATTTTGGTTAAAACACTACTTTTTGGTATCTTTGTAATCTTTTATGACTTTATTTTGGTTTTAACTAGGGTTTTTATGAGTGCCCTATAAATAGGAAACATTATTCACATTGTAAAACAACTTTGATATTATATTCAATTGAGAGGCAAATTTGTTTCAATCTTTGTTCTTTATTGAGCAAATTACTGAACATATTAAGATTAATTCTTGTGATGTTCAAACAACTGAGTGAGATTCATAAATCTTGTGATCAAGGAGTCAATATATCGTAGGCGATTGTGTTGGTTGCTTGATTCATTATTTTTTGGTCAAATCAAAAAAACTTTGATTTTTTTTTTTTTTTTGGCTTTCTTAGGTTCGATTCAATCTCATGTGGGTTTCGTAACTTTAATTGCTACGTGGGTTTACATTAGTTGGTAACATATCTTAGGCTCAAAAAAATCAAGGGTATATCCTTTTTCTTTTTGTTTTGAGTCTTGTTTTCCTTTTTTTCCTTCGTGTTCTTCGTCTTGTAAGTCTTCAATTCAAAAAAATACCATAAAAAAAATTTAAAAAGTTGTTTTTGTGTTAATTTAGCATCCAAATCAACTTTTGTTTCTTTTACTGGTGTAGTAGTCAAATTTCTGAGTAAAAAATCCAAAAATTCAAAAAAAAAAATCAAAAATTCAAAAAAAAAATTATTATTGTTATTGTTTGATTTATTTCAGAAATTATTAGCATTCAATTATTCTTCTTGAGTCAAAATTTTATTTCTGTCTGGTCCAACCTAAAGTTCAAGAACCACTTTCTTGAATTAAATAGCTCTCGTTCCCAAATTGTCCAATTCTTTTCTTTCTTTATTGAGTCTTCTACAATCACAATTCTCACGCATATCCCGGTTTGAATTCTACAAGAAAAATTCTTGGTTGAGTTCGAAATTATTCTTTGAAGCACTTGGGTTAAAGCATTGAGTGGAAAAGGCAGAATGGTGAGACTAATAGAGGGTAAAAGCTAAGAGTAATATACGAGAGTACATGAGTGAGGCAGATAATAAATTATATTTAGGAGGACTAAATGAAGATTCTACCTCAAGCAGAAACCTTAATCAAGTCAACATGTCGGATGAGGTGATATGACGGTTTGAAAGATTGTTTGAAAATGTGTGGGATAGGTTGGATGGGCAAGAGGCATGGAATGAACGGCAAGAGCCAATGTTTGCTAATCTACAAAGGGGAGTACCCGATGCAAGGAGAAAAGTTAGGAGGGAGCCTAGGGTGGAGAATCGAGTAGAATATGATTATGGTAGTGACGTAGATGAAGATACATTAGTTGAGGCTAAAATAGGAAGAATGAGGAATAGAGATGCTGGACTTGAAAGAAGGGATAGGAATCTTATTGGAAACAAAGTGGATGGAAGTATGGGTAATATTAAATAACAATTTCATCATTTAAGGGTAGGAGTGATTCGGAAGATAATCCAAATGGGAAAAAATGTTGAATTGATTTTTAATTGCCACAATTATTCGGAAAAAAGAGGGTGAAAATTGCAGTCCTTGAATTCATCTATCATGCAATTACTTGGTGGGATTAAGTGGTGACATCAAGGTGGAGTAACCATGAGAGGCCGATTAATACATGGAAGGAATTGAAGGTTATCACGCGGAAGAGGTTCGTGCCTAGTCACTATTATAGGGAGCTTCATCAAAAGTTACAAGGCCTCCACCAAGATTTTAGGAGTGTAGAGGATTACCATAAGAAGATGAAGATATTGATGCTAAGGGTGAATTTGGAAAGGATTGAGAAGCCACAATGGCTAGGTTTTTGAATGGATTGAATAGAGAAATAGCTAATATAGCGGAGTTGCAACACTATGTGGAATTGGAAAACATGCTACATGTTGCTATGAAGGTGGAGAAACAATTAAAGAGGAAGGGGACGGCTAGATATCCATCGGTTCTTTGGGTTCTAATCCTTCTTGGAAATCGAAGTAGGATGATAATAGAGGTGATGGGGGCTGTTGCAAGTAGTGAGACCAAACCACCGAGAAATGAGGAAGTTGCTAGCAAAGCTATACCCAAGGCGGATTTCCAATCTTCTACGAATCGGGATATTAAATGCTTTAAATACTTAGGATCGAGACACATTGCGTCTCAATGTTCTAATAAAAAAGCAATGATCTTACATGCCAATGGGGAAATAGTAAGTGATAGTGATTAAGATGAGATGCCTGAATTAGAGGATGTTAGTGATGCTGTTGTAGTAGAATACCCAGTGTAGGGGAAAGCAATTGTGATATTGTGAGCTTCTGACCATTTGCTATTGTACATAGGGAGGAACGCGTGGAGTAGCTATAGACATGAAAAAGCTTGCATTCTCCCTTGTTACCGCATCAAGAAAATTGATGCCATACTTTCAGGCCCACTCCATTGAAATCATGACCAACTTTCCACTGAAACAAGTGCTGCAAAAGATGGACGCGTTGCATCACTTACTTAAGTGGGCAATTGAGCTTAGTGAGTCCGAACTACTGTTCAAACCTCGAAGTGCCATAAAGGGCCAGGCCCTCGCAGGCTTCATTGTTGAGTTTGCCAAAATCTCAGAAATGCAAGCAATAATTGAATTAGCAGAACCCACAACATAGAACTTTTTGTGGACGATTCGTCAGGAAAAAATGGCTCCGGGGCAAGAGTCATTTTAGAAAGCCCAGATTGCCATAAGCTATACTGTGCAATTAGGTTTCCGGAGTGTTTGGGCCAAATTGGGAAGGCCTTTACTGTATCATCAAGAAATCTCGACCTGAAACTTACCAGATTGGAAGATATGGTAGGAAAAATGATGCCTCATCAGTGGAGCATCGAACACTTGAGGAAGTACTTCCAGTAGATGTATACGTCGAACTGGTTATGTTATATGATCCATTGTAACTTATTCCTATCTGACTAATTGCTGAAATTGCCTTAGGTGATAATGTTAAGTTCAAATTACTATTGGAACCTCAGTTCGTCATTATGCTGTGCGAATTAATCATTGTGTACTTAGATTAGTTAATATTGGTAAGTAATGTTTGATTCTTACTTAAGTACTCATCCGATTATAATGATGCAATTACAAGTAGTTCAACATAAGTAAAGAACGGAAGTCACAACACATATAAAAAAATATTTCATTTCATTTATATCAAAATAAGTACATTGGGTAGGCTGAAGCCATTACATTCAAAGCCCTAGTCTACATGCACTACGACCCCTCCTCTGCAGCTATTTTGACCTCCTGAGGAGCCTCTATAGCTTTCCTTGCAGTAATGCTTGGCCGACCTCCAGTCAATCCACCGAACTCTGCTTCCAAGGCAGATATATCCAGTGTTGGTTGAGCCTCCTTAGGTGTTCCAGCATTGCTTGGCGTTCCATGGGGTCTAGAAGTTAGCAAAGGTCTCATACAGGGATGCTCCTCGAAGTGATCAATAAAATGTTGCATTGCTGATTCTCCTGCCACCTTCACCTCCTCCTTGAGGGAGTTGATCTCCTCAACTTAGGCCTCCGTCCACTACCTCAGCTCGGTCTTCTCCTTGTTTGAGGTTTCCAGAGCGTCCGTTGCCAAACGGTGGTGCTCATTGGCATGATCAATTCGCCTAATGAGAGCTGCCACCTAGCACTTTGTCTCGTGGAGCTCCTTCCTCAACCTCTCCACATCGGCATTAGCCTTTCCTAGTTTGCCTTCTACCTTGGTCCTCTTCTGCTCCACCTCTGAAGCCTTAGCCTCAGTAGCATAGATGTCTTTCCCATAAAGAAGGTTCGCCTGCAACCGCTGTGCCAAAGCTACATTTTTGGCTCAGAGGTCCTTCACCAAACCCTCAAGTTGGATACTGGTGCTAAGGGCTTGAGCAATGTAGGCACTGTTCATCGTAACTAGGTCCTCTGTAGTGCACGAGGCCGTGTGATCCTTCTATGCATTGGTCCATTACTTGCTATGGACCAATGCCATTGCAGCAGTTTTTGGAGGTAGAGCTTTTTGCACCTCCTTGACTAGCTCTTCATCATTGATGCTTAGGAAGTCCAACTCTTTTTCTTGGCGAGCCCACTTTCTCTTCGATTGACACAGCACTTGAGTTAGTGGAACGGTCAGCACCGAGATAGCAGCAGCAGCAGTGGAAGCCTCGAGAGGAAAGGCCACTTTCTCCCTTATTGCAAACCTAGTTGGGATCGTCATCTGATGAAGCGAAGGGACACAGCCTAGCCACTATGGGCCCCTTCACCGATGGCCCAACAGCTTTCTTCCCTTTTCTCAGAAGAGAAACCTCAGGATCCTCCTCCTCCTCCTCGCCAACTACCGGCTAGAGCTTCTTGCTCGTAGCTATTAGTTCTTCTGTTTGTTTTTTATAGGTCGACAAGGAGGTCTTCAGGGCCCTCGCTTCGGCCATCATCCTTTGAATTGTTTTAAAATCAGGCTTCAGAGGCCTCTTCTTATTAAAGTCATCTGTGTCAAAACACAAGAAAATTAGAAAGTGTTACGAGTTCGAAAATTATAATGAGGCCACTTCAAAAAACTTACCTTGAGAAGCCATCAATTCATGCTCAACAAAGTGAATGTTCATCCTGATCAACTCATTATACGATCTCATCTTCAGTGGAAGCTAATAAACGATGCAAATTGTATCAAATTCTTCAGTGGATAATTCACATCGAGGAAAAGTGCCTACAAGAACAAATCAGAGTTAGCAACTGAATTGAAGTGATTGACATTGAAATACAAAATTCCAGTACTCTCTAAATGTTGAATACTTTGTGGGGACCATAAGAGGTATCAAGGGGTCCCCCTCCATTGTATCTCATTTCTCGAAAGTCCAGCACCATGAGCTCTTCCAATCCTTGATGGAGCTCAGGAAATTGAGTACTAATGGAGTGTGAAAACCCCATGAGGTCAGATAATACCACCACCTGGTCTTATCACCCCCCGCTGCCACCTTAGGAATATGCAAGGTTTGAAAAACAAGGAGGGGCATCTCCACTCTGTAAGATGCCTTCTTCTACCGCATCCATGACCCCACCATTTGACTCTAGGAGTTTGAATTTAACTAGGTTGGAGCTAGGACATAGGACCTCAATGCATATCTAAAGAAGTGGTGAATGGATAACCTAAGCCCCACCCTGAGGATGGCCTAACTAATAGCCACGCACCCCGACCTAGGGTAATAGGCTTGCTCATCCGACTTCGGTAAGATCAGACCTATGCTTCTAGTATCTTATATTCTTTCTAAAGTCTATCAAGGTCGGCAGGCTTGGGCTTTGAAGGGTAGCCAGATGCCCCCCCAGTGGATTAAAATATCCATAGGACTGTCAAGACCCCTCCATATGTTCTCCCCCTTAATATCGCCTTGGAGATTTTGACAGAGGTCACCAAAATGGGATCATCTACCCTCACTATCTCAAGATCTCTCCTAAATGTTCCATTACACTCGGAAGACATTTTTTGAGAAGAAGAGGACAAAAAACTTAGGAAAATGCTTACAAGAGTCAACTAAAATTTTTGTTCTACCATCGAAAAACTCAAATTAATGCCTCAAGGTCGTGAAAATAACAGAAAACCTTATACCGTTGCCAGAAATTGCTATAAAATTTGAGAGCAATAAGGTTTTTTGAGTTTACAAGAGTAAAAATTTCGAATGGCAACCAGGCGCCCTTTTATAAGGGACTTGGTATGATCTACACCGTTTAATTTGAAAAGCTATCGATCTGGGCAGTTTATCATACAGTTGATCTGTACCATTAAAACAAAACGTCAGATTTGATCAACACTTAAGATCTAGCTGTGACTCTCACGCGACCATCAAATGCGTCACCTCGAGACTCAACAGTCGTTCATCATAAGTAGCCACAGCAGCCTTTTCTAGGAATGGGCGTCACATCCAACTATCTCCTTAGAAATACGTGACAGCTGTTACATCATTTAAAATTACAAGCTGCATGCATCGAATTGAAGCACCTTAGCTTTACAAAACTTCAACCCTCCCCAAACGAAGTCCCTTGTGGGTCATCACCTCAGTTACAGAGTTACAAAAGCTTTACAAAGCTTCAAGCCATCTCCCAAGCGTCGTCTCCTATAGGTCAGTGCATCGATTACAGATGAGCTCTTCCATCAACTTTACAAAGCTTCAACCCTCCCCATACAAAGTTCCCTTGGATCATCGCCTCGATCGTAGAGTTGTAAAAGCTTTACAAAGCTTCAAGCCATCTCACGAGCGTCGTCCCCCGTGGGTTAGCGCATAGTCGCAGATGAGCTCTTCCATCAGCTTTACAAAGCTTCAACCCTCGATCGCAGAGTTGTAAAAGCTTTATGAAGCTTCAAGCCATTTCCCAAATTGCATCGGTTGAAAATGAAGGACTTTTCACAAAGAATCGAACTACCAATCAAAGGAACTCCCTTTCACACCACTTCGATGAAGCAAATTCGCAGTCGATCTGAAATGTCCAAGAATGATTTAAATATTCATCCCCGAACTTGGGGGACCACTGTTATGCCCCTCACTAACCTATCTCGACGCATCATACCAACTTCCCAGCGAGGCGCCACGTGTCCATTCGAAGTGGTTCCGAAGTGATATGAGTTCATTACGCCTCAATCAAACCTCATGATTAAGGCATAGTCATTTTCCAAAATGATTGTCAAAGCGTCCATCCCTTACCGAAGTGTAAGGGGATCTAAGGCACTACAGCAGAGGCCTCTCCGTCGCCAGTTTCAGAGATATATCTTTGTCAGGATCCCCTTTTACCTTCAAGAATTGATTGATGTGACATCTCAACTTTATATCAACTCATAACTCAAATGAATTAATAACTTGCCTTCTCTAAATGCGACTGATTGACGCCTACAAGTAAATGCTTCGCACCGTCAGATGTATACACGTGTCCCACATCCAACGGTGCCCATTGCCTATAAATACCAAAGGTTTGGCAAGAGAAAGGGGGATGAAACTCACACTAAATAACTTGGCTATCCACACAAAAGTGTAGTTTTTCTCCTCCCCATTCTTGCACAATTTCGACACCATTTCGATCATTGTCCACTAACTTGATCGTCGTAGTATATGCGGCTACCGTCATCCTCGCTGGTTTTGACCGTGTTCTGACCATTTGCTATTATGCACTGGGAAGAACGCGTGGAGTAGCTGTCGGTTGGCCATGTGGAAGGTCCATTTTGCGAGTCAACACTTGTTTTCATAGAAGTGTGATAGTTTGGAGTTCTCGAATCCTAACGTTATTGAAGGAGTTTGAGTTAAAGAGTCTGAAATGGGCACTGATCATTTAAATAAAAAAATCAAATATCATACATCTTTTACTTCATTTCGTAGCCTTTATGACTCAAGTGATTATGCCTACAAAGGTATCTAAAAACTTGGTGCCCCATAATCTTCTGACTTGGGAGTCATTAGCCTAAAGCTGACTAAAGGGGTTATTTAGGAAAGCTTAATGAAAAGAATTTTTACACATAAGATATCAAAAGGAGAAAAAATTAGATTCTCATAAAAAATGATACATGTTCTAACTCTCTTCGTAGCCTTTTTTACTCGAAATATTAAGTTTGCAAGAGTATCTAAAAACCTGGTGCCCTATAGTCATTTAACTTGGGAATCATCGGCCTAAAGTTCGTTACATGGTTTATTTAGAAAGTTTAATGGAGAGTAATATTGCACATGAGATGTCAAAAAAAGGAAAAAAGGATATGCCCAGTAAAGAATTTGAGATTTAAACTCTAGAGATTGCCGGTGTGATTTTAAGACTTACAAGTATCTAATTCCGGTCGCTTTGTGTGGAAAATACAGTATAATAATTTTAGAAACTCCCATGTGCTAGAAGTATCTCGGGATTGGAGAGAAAAGCATAAAGAGTGATTTTGTACGAGAAGTGTAAGGAAAAGTTGACCACAAGAGAATTAGGATTGTGAATAAATCAACGAATCTCGATTGGTTGTATTCTAGTATGAGTGTAACTTCAATGTTGGCAAATCACACACACACACACACTAAATTGAGCATTGGATATGTAAAAATTTATTTTTGATATTGGTTTGATCTTTCTAGATTGTTACTTAAATTCGAACATGAGGCATACAATAAGTTGTTCAACGTTGAGTCCAATATTTGTGATCTATGTTTAGCTAGTAATATGATTTATCCCTGAGTTTTGTTTTGTTCGGGGACGAACAAAGATTTTAGCTTGAGAGTGTTTGATAAGTGCATTTGGTGCACTAATTTGGACCATATTACTAAGTTTTTATGCCATGAATTGTTGATTTTTACTTAACTTGGGTAAAGATTCGTTTATTTTAGTGATAGATCTATTTTTAAGCAATTGGAAAAGAAAAATGGGAAATGCAACGTATGAGGGCTCAATAGTTGATTCAAAAATGAAGGTTAAAGATGTTTCAGGTTCAATTGGATGTAATTAAAAGTGGAAGGGTTGAAATTGTAAGAGAAAGGATTTGAAATAATCAAGAATTGAATTTGGAGACTAAAATGCAACATTCGAAAGTTTTTATAACTAGGCGACTGCCCAACATCAAGGAACAAATCTCGAGGTGAAAAAGTTAGCGTAGGCAATCGTGGCAAAAAAATAATTCTAATTTCCTTATCTGACTGAAATTCTTATGGAAAAATATCTTGAGAGGTATTTTAAAACCCTATGGCAGTCCATAAGGAAGGGGGACACCTTATAATACATTCATAAGGGTTTTTAGAGGAGAGAACAAGACAAAAACATGAAGATTGACATCAAGACTCAATGAGTTAATTCAAAATTTAAAGAAGTCAGGCTTTCTTCAAGATAGAAGCCTTGTCAACAGTCCAAATTTTGGTTTTTTCTTTCTAGTTGAGATGAGGGGTGGTGATATCTTTTCTTTATTATTTTGTTTGTTTTCTTCTTTCCACTATGCTAGGCTAGATTTGTTTGTACTAGAAGAACAATAAACCATGTAATATGACTTTTTAATCTTTAGTTTTACATTCTTCACATTATAAAACGTTTTTGGAATTTGAATGATTTAAATGATTTTATTTTTTCCACAATTACTGTGCACATGATTGTTTGACTTTGGTGGCTTGTGTCATGCATTTGAAAGAAGGGGGAATAGGCTCGACGTGGTATAAATCACCATAGGGTCCGATAGGAGATAGAAATATATCGCTATACTTTATGTGAATATTTAAGTGTTCATAAAAATTCATGCATTCTTGTGTATTCACATTCGTCATAGAAATATAATCGGGTCGTACGTGAGAATAGCTTCAGCATTACTCGAGAGAGATCATTGAATAAAATAAGAACATTGATTCGTCGAAATTCAACCGCGTTTTCAAAGTGTAAAACTAAGTTTAAAAGAAGTCGTTGTATGGGGAATTGCAATCCCAGTACATTTGTTATTCATTAGAACACATCAATTTGCATCAATCATAAATTGCATTTAGTTAGTTAAATCAATTATAATTACATACATAATTTAATTTAGATATAATTTGCATCATAACAAACACTCTCATTTTTATTGTTTCGAATCTTTCGATTAAGGTCATGATTATAGAAATTTAACTAAATCAATCCTTGTGGGACAGTACTTTGACTCAACATCTATTTTATTATTTGTTAACGAACTGTACACTTACGGTGTTTTAGATCGAAATATATTTTTCGTGAACACTTGCAAAGCTTTTGTTCGCAATCTGTTTAGCAAAAAAACTATTGTGTTCATAACCTTATCCTAAAATTTCTTCGGTAGACATTTATCATGAAGCAAGCAAATAGTCATCTCCATATTTGTTCTATTTTCCTCTCCATAACACCATTATATTGAAAAGTGTAAGGTGTGGTCAACTGGTGTTCAATGCCTATACCTTCGCAAAACTTGTTAAATTTTTCAAAGTTGTATTCAATTCTATTATTAGATCTAATCAGCTGCATTTCACATCCACGTTAAGTTATAACCCAAGTTTTAAACTTCTCGAAGATGTCAGCAACCTCATATTTAAGATTCATAAAATAAATCGAGCACATTCTTGTGTGGTCATCAAAGAAAGCAAAATAATACTTACAGCCATTCAATGATGGTGTTTTCAAATATAACTCCTACATCCAGGGGCGAATTCAGGACTTCAACTTGGCTGTTGATAGTCAACGACAGTATAGCGATATCGTTTATTAATATTAAATTAAATAATATTAAAAATTCTTCGATCTATATGTAAATATACTAAAACGTAAAAATTGTATATTTATATCATATTATATTTACATACAATCCGAAATAATATAAATTACATGATACATAAGACTTCTTTGTGTTATCAATGCTTAACAAATTTTTTGCTTGATTAAAAGTAGTTGAGAGATTAGATACATCATTACAAGAACTAGATTGAAATTCAGTTGAAAAAATTATTTCATAATTAGTATGAGAATTAAACGTTAATGAAAGATTAAACGTAATTAAAATTAGTTTTAAAATATAATTAAAGTTTTAATTTTCAATTCTCAACACCAATTAATATCAAATTATAAATTTCCCAATTTTTTCTCATTTTCGATTTTTATGAATCACATATTCACATTTCACGATACTCAAATTAATTTTTAATATCACAATTCACAATAGACAAATTCTCAAATAACATATAAATTAAAACGCAATACTCATAAGTCATATCTTATAAATTATTAAAGCATAAAATATTTAAAACGACAAAAAAAAAAAAAAAACCTCTCTTAAAGTCTTAACATATATATTTTTGTTAAATTTAGATTCAAAATTCAACTATTGCCATGATGGTTAAGCTTCCAATTATCCTAACTCTAGAAGTTATAGGTTCGAATCCTTTCCTTAGAGAATTAATTTTGGTAAATATTGTAGAAATAAAAATTTTGCACAATGAAATAAAGGGGAAGGAATCGAACCCAAGACTCACAATATATAAAAGGAAGCTCTAACCAAACTACTAGTTATATAACCTAAAATTTTTATCTATTATAAAAAATAATAATAAAAAAAATAAAAAAAATAAAAATTCTCCTCGACGAATCCAACTAGTGCGGCCGCCTTAGCTGGCCACATACTAAATCCGCCACTGCCTACATCTGTGTGTGCGTGTGTGTGTATTGATTGCAACTTCTGTGTAGCCCTTCAGGCTTTATTTAGTTAAAATGGAATCATTGTCTGCTTCCCATACTAACAGAAAACACATATAGGAAGTTTCTACTCTAATTCAAGTAGGCCTTTCACCATATTATTTTTATTCATGAAAATTAAACTGAAATGATGGAAATGTTCCAATCTCTTGTGCCAAAGCACTGTATTGCTATCTTCTTTGTGCACTCCCGCTTGCTTATCTCACTTCAAATCCAAAGCAAACCTTTTTCCTTTCATTTAAACTTTGAACACCTCTCTGCCTTTTGTATCTCTGGTCACGCGGTTTTTATCTTTAAATAGAATGTTATAGCATCTTTCCAACAATTGGGTAACACTCAAAAAGTTTTGATTAATTTTGGGAACATATAAAACATCATAAATTAATTTAAAACTTGTGTGGCCTTCAATTGCCACTGTTCTTTTACCTTTTACTGCTATGCGTTCTCCATTTCCATTTTGACTTTAGAAATAGTAGCTTTGTCAAGCTTTCTGAGGAGCTATCGATCATAAGTATAGTGTTTTTGTACAACCACTATCTATAAGCTAGCATTCCATGGAGCTGTTGGTGGCAAAACATTATACCGCAAACAACTGCTCCTCTTGAAGTTGATCCTCAGCAGCCTTGGCTTCTCCTTGTTGCCCTTGAGTCTTTCATATCTTTTCCATGTGCTCTAACTAACCACACTTGATATCTTGCATACGGCCTTGACTAACACTTTTCTGTGGATGATTGATTTTTTTTTTTATTGTTAGCAATAAGGGCAAGGTGGAAAGACTTGAGCATTGTTGCTTTGATTATTTTTGTTGTTTCCAGAACCTCTTAGCTATTTGTTGTTATTCTACTAATTTTTCCTATTTTTGCAGCAATGTTGTTCTGTGATTTGGCTTGAAAAGCACCCTCCATATATCTTTTTTGCTTCATAAGCCTCATTTGTTCCTGTGCTTGTAGTGCATTCATCAATTCCACCAAGGTGATGCTTGATTGATCTTTTCGAGTTTTTCGAAGATGAAATTTTCACCTCAAACTTTTTAGGAATTGTTACTAAGATCTTTTGAACTATTCTATAATTAGAAAACTCAGTACCAAGGAGTCTTACTTTGATGACAATGCCAAGAAATCTATCCGAATATTCCTTGACTATTTCTGAATCTTTCATCTCTTGCATCTCGAATTCTCGGATCAAATCAGCACTTACATTTCTTTGTTTCATTTCCTTCATGTTCTTGCTTCAAAAATCCCAAATTTCCATGGTTTTTTTTAGTGTAATTATTCTGGTTAAAATTATTGCCTTTTTTTTTTACATTGAGAAACAACGTGTCCAGACCCTAAGCACCGAAAACATTTGATGTCTTGACTCCTAAATGTTGGGGTTCTATTTTGGATGTAACCTTGCTTGTACTTTCCAATTTTCCCTTCGATGGTTCAGTTCTATCATTCGAAACAGCTCCATCTCCCTTGTTGTTATTCCACTTTGATTTCCTTATGATAATCCTCTACACTCCTAGATTCTTAGTAGAGGCTTTGCAATTTTTATTGAAACTCCCTATACTAATGATTAGGCACGAAACTCTTCCTCATCATATCCTTCAATTCTTCCAATGTATTAATAGGCCTACCACGATTCCTAGTTGTCACTACTTGATCCCATCAAGTAGTAGCATAATCGGTAAATTCAAGTACTACAATTTTTACCTTCTTTTCCTCTGAGTAGTCTTGTCAATCAAATATCAATCCGATCTTCTTCTCTCACTCCAAGTAGACTTCCAAATCATTTCTTCCTTTGAATGAATGAATTGTCATTTTGATGTTGCCCATACTTCCGTCAACTCCATCTCCACCAAAATCTCTACCCCTCGTTTCATGTCTAACTCCTTTATCAATCATTCTTCCTATCTCGGCATCTTTCAATGTTCCTTTGTCAATATTACTACCAGCCTCATATTCTACACGATTCTACACCCTAGGCTCCGTCTACCCTGTTTCCTTGCATTGAGAACTCTCCTATGTAAATTGGCAAGCAATGAGTCTTGCCTTTCCATCCACGCTTCATGCCTATCCAACCTTTCCCTCACATCTTCAAACAACATCTCGAACCGTCATATCGCCTCTTCTAACACGTTGACTTGATTGTTATTCTTGCTTGAGGTAGAATCATCTCTATCAGACATCTTAAATCTATAGTAGTATTTGCCTCACACGTATATGCTCGTGTATCACTCCAATTGGCTTTTTACCTCTAATAGTCTCACCACTCTTGCCATTTCCACTGAATGCTTTCACCCAATTGCTTCAAAGAACTAATTCGATCTCAACCAAGTTTTATTCTCGAAAAATTTAAGCTTAGATGTGAGTGATAATTTGAAATTTTAGAAGACTCAAGAAAGAAATAATGGAAACAAAGGAACTTGACACTTTGAATGGAAAGTAATATTTAATCCAAGAAAATGGTTCTTGGGTTCAGATTGGACAATTTTGAGTTTTTGGGCTTTTTTTGGGTAAATGTCCCTTTCTTCAGATTTTTTTGATGCAAGAGACTTTAACAAGAAGCCTAAAGATTCAAAAAGAAATTGTTTTGGACACTAAATTAGTATACATATACCTTTGAAATTGTTTGAAACCTTTGTTGGATTGAAAAATTCAAAAAGATGAAGACAGCAAAGAACACAAGAACGATAAGAAAAGAAAACAGAAGACTCAAATAAAAAGGAAAAATATATAACCTTGATTTTTGGAGACCAAACTATAATACCAGCTGATGTGAACTATGTAGCAATAGTAGTTCCGAAACCCATAAAAGATTGAATCGAACTCAAGAAAGTCAATAAATCAAAATTTAGAGTTTGACCAAAAAATATTGAATTAAGAAACCAACACAATCGCCGAAAATATGTTGACCCATTGATCACAATATTCAAAAATCTCACAATGATTATTTGAATGCCACAAGAAAATAATTCTTGATAAGTTCACAATTTAGTTTAATGAAGAACAAGGAATTGAAAGCAAAATTGCTCACAAAATAATTCTTTCTTATTGTATGAATGAATAAATGAATTTTTACAATGAAATAATGAGTTCTATTTACAGGAAACTCATAAAACCTAGTTAAAAAGGGAAGAAAAGATAAAGATTACAAAAGTTATCCAAAATTAGAGTTTTAATGTAAATAAAAGATTTTGCAAAATTTGGAAAATTCACGACCAGAAGTTGAATTATGCGGTCGCGTAGTTGCCTCAGATGCAACCACATTGCTTGAATCAATTTGATCTAGAGTGTTTCTTATTCCGAGCTCAACACGAAACTTGTTCATTTACTTGTCAAAATCGATGTTTCGTTCATTGTAGCTTGCACAAGTAATCCCATTGTTTTTTTAACCCTCATTGCTCGCAATCTTATCATCGGTTCTTCTTCAACGATTAATGGATCTTTGTCCGGACTTGCCTTCTTCCCTTAGATCAATCAAAACTATGCATTATTGTGCAACATGATGGATGAATTTCGATAAAATAAAATAGGCAAAAATGAGTCAACGTTGAGGAGTTGTTCTTTGACAAGAATTAACGTCACTAGCGACTTCGTTAAATATTTGGTTAAGGAAATGGGCTCCGTAGTCCTTTAGTTGTTTCAAGACATGGACATCCACCTATAAAAAAGTTGGTTTCGAAGAAGGAAAGCAAAAATAAAATAAATTCAAGATTACAGATACTTATTTCAACAGAAAAATTCAAGATTACAGATACTTATTCAGATTTAATAAGAATTATAATTTATTTAAACATACTAAAGTTCTTATAATCATAGTTTAGATTCCGTCTCAAGGAATTGAATAGGACGTGGCAGTGCCTGTTGTGTTTAGCACACAATAAAGCAGGGACGGATTTTGGGGGGAGGGGGGGGGGTCTCGGGTCCAACAAATTTTTTTTAAAGGTTTTTTTTTTATTTTTTTTGGTAAAAAATCAATTTTTATGTGTAAATTTTTTTTTCCCACGTAGCAACTTGGTTTGAAAATTTATAGCCCGATTTTGGATCTAATTCCTAGATCCGTCCCTGCAAGAAAGTACATGTATCCATGTGATAGTGAACAATGTTTTTATAGTCGAAAATTATAAATTATTATGATGATATTGTTAATTTCATTTTCAATTTATTGGCTTTATGAACAGGAATCACAAGCATTCGATCTAATTTTCACGTTAATGATGTGGCAAAATTCGAGCAACATGTACCTTACTTTAATTACATACCACTTTACACTCTGTGGCCTCGCCAGTTTTACCAAATTGTCTATTGAACTCCCAAGGTAGATGAATGTTCATTTTGTACTGTCATTTGATTATTTTATATATGTGTTACTTTTATTTTATTTATTTATTTATTTTAACATTAGGCCATGCCATACATCACTATGATTCATATATGTAGCAGGGAGATGGCAGTGGCTTGTAACTTGAATAAGGTAAGGATAATTCTCAGCTCAATTATTATATATGACTTGATGTACTTGTTGGGAATCTACTTAACATATACAGCAGAAAATTAAAATAGATTTCGATTTTCACCAGAAATTTTTTTGTATTTAGATAGAAATTGTGAAAAATATCGTACCTTTTTCTAGGTCTGCAAACTCCTTTGCTTTTCTTGCGCTCCAACGATCTTGATCTGCCAACCACAGCTATCCAATTGTCCACCCTCCAACGGTGATCCACACTGAAAACAAGATTGTAGGATTATAATTTTCTTTTTGTGCTAGCAAGAATAATAAAATTCTCTACAGATTTTGAAAACTCTAATCATATTTAAATACGCCTGAATGAGCTTGGTCTGACCCGATCCAATATTTAATTAATCCATTTAATTAAACCGGTCCGTGAATTGATTAATCCAATTAATTAATTTGGGTATATAAATAATCAACCTAATTAATTAATTTATCCACCAATTGTTAAATTAATTAATTGACAAATTACAATCTTCCAATTTCTTTTGTATTCGACCCATCAGATTTCCGATCACGATACCTAACGATGTGAAATATTATTTTGATCTGATCAAAATTGACAAATTAAAACACACTTTTAATTTATCACAAATTCACACTCGTCGTCCCAGATTGATATCTAGCAATGTATCAGGGCAATACATGTGACGAAAAATGTCACGTGGTATGACAAAATCAATCTTGTTCGTTTACTGTGAAACTATAATCCCTTCATTAATATGATCCAATCAATTAAGAGATATGAAAGTAGGTCAATCTCGATTATCGATCATATCTTTCACTCCACTATTAAGTCAATATAAGTCGAAAGTTCATTTTCGACTTATGAGTACACCTTGATCAAGGATTTCGTTATCAACTTAACTGAATGAAACGCGGATCATAATCTCTTACTAACTAAGAGTAACGAATCCTCTATTGGTCATTCACAACATTTATACAATTCTTGACATACTCAAACGATACTGTATTAGCGACCCTTGGCAGAGCAACATCCAACACCGTCAAAGTATGATTATCCTCATATAAGGTACCATGACAACTTCAAGTCAAAAGACCAATTTCACTATCGAACATTAGAGATTAACCACTGACACTCAAATAGTTATCCATGATGAATCTCTTAGTAGGTCTCCAATGTTTTGTTCTATAACAAAACATCAACGTGTTCATTTAAATGTCACCACACTTTAACTTGTGAAATCAACTACTTATTTCATAAATAAGAAATGCTATACGTGATGGTCTATCCGTAATAACGATATCCGTATTTCGTTATTACTTACGACCACGGACATTTAAGATTCAATCATATATAATTTGTATCTTACAATCACAACTCCTTGTGATTAATAAATTACGAAAATTTGAATTTACGGATTCTATTATTTAATTTTATTGTCTATTAATAATAGATCTGTCATTAAATCGCATTAATTATATATTAAAAGTATTTATGTCCAAAGTTGATTGGAACTAGGGCATAATACTTAGAGTACTAAATTTCACTAATTTTTTTTTTCTTGAAATACAGATTAGATGACACGACCATGATGGAGGCAGATGAGGGTTTAAATCACACTAGAATGCTCATGCTCGAATATTTGATATAGAGAAGAAGGCTTCTTTGAAAAATTAATTTTCCATTTGTAGATAAAATAGTACAACTAAATATTTTGATCGTTCTTCTTATGAAAAACACTCGTTTGCATAGTCGCTTATAATTTATACTCCAGTATTGACATTTCTCCTAAGGGTCAAATTTAAAAGGATAAGAAGCTAAACCATTGAGCTAATGTCTTCACAAACATCATGAAGACGAATTATGTACGGATGTGGAGAAACATCTTTAACAATTTTTCTCATCACTATAAGCTCATTTGCTAAAGAATCTCTTCACTTTAAAGTCTGATTTGAAATTTTTCCAATTTCTGGATCTGGAGAAGGCACAAATGAGCCAAATCTTCTCAAATTTTAATCATAATACATGTATTTCCTTCGACTGCATTTTTATCAAACTGATTTTGATTTGTTAATTACTAAAAAAAATGTGAAGATGGCAAGAGATAAATATAAATACCTGGTGGAGAATGGAGACGGCACCAACATCGGCTGATGATACCGGAGACTGAGGAAGATGAAGGGAAAATTTTGGGACAAGAAGGTTTTAGTCTTTTAGAAGAGGCACCGTCCTGACTGATTGATGAATTGAAGCCGATTCTATTATTCTCTTTCTTTTTTAATGATTACTAAAAATTTTATTTTTAAATTATTAAAATATTTTACCTGAGATGTCAAGTAGGACGACTACAGTAGTCAGAGACTATGAATAGCATTATTCTATGTACGATTGAAGAATATGAATAAAGTCATCTAACATTGGAGAAATAGCAATTTGTATGTTTAATTGTGAATGTGATCTATTACTTTGCGACTTACTCCCTCCGTCCTATTTATATAGGTTGGCTTTCTTTATTTTTTCTGTCCCAATTATATAGTTTTGTTTTTTTACTGAAAATGTTTTATTTTGTTTATTTACTAATATACTCTTATTTAATTTGTCTAGTTATGATCAATTTTTCCATTTAATATTGAAATTATACAAATACAAATAAAGTTAAAGTAGGAAAGTTTTTGACAAAAATTGTTTTTTAAATAATATTAAATATGGTTTCTTAATCCATATAAAAAAGAAAACCAGCCTATATAAATGAGATAGAGGGAGTATTTGTTATAAGTGTGAACGTGGTCTATCACTTTGTTGTCAACAAAACTATTTGTATTATATTGTGTCTATGACTTACGGTGACATTTGATTGTGACTTATAACAATAACATAGGTCACAATCTTCCAACTATTTCGATCACAATGAAATACCTTAATTAGTGAAATCAACCAAATGGATTGTAACCTTGCATTTGGGGAAAAACAATTATTCACCGATTACAAGATCACAATCCATTTCGATAAAGAAGAATTTAGGTAACCATGAATTTGCGAACGAAAAATCAAGGCTTGAATGTTAACAACACTTGATAAAGCAGTTGATAAAGTACATTCACCAGGAAAATAATTCCCCAAACATTTCATTCTCACAAATAACTCCAATCCAATTTTCTCCATCCCATTTTTGTACAAACCCAGCTACCATAACATTTAATGAAACCTATTTTCTCAAATGCATTTCATTAAACAGTTTATGTGCACATTCTGTATCCGACATTTTGATTGAAAATTGATTTAATTTTGTCTCTCCACCCAAGTGTTTCACAATGGAGAAGATAATTGAAATTGTTCCTTCTTCCCCAGACATTGTATTTCAAAAATGTTTAAAAAAGTGTAGTTAATACAAAAATCATTACTTCAATTCAACTATAACTTGATACATACAAAAAATACAAGCACCAACATAACTAGATGAGGCAAGAGCCTATTCAGCAGATAAACTGGTAGGTGCAAGGATTAAGGGACGGGTTGACGATGGTGAAAGTGAAGTGATTCGGCCGAGCATCAATTCAATTTGGAGAAGATGGTTGAAAATGTATTTGAATTTCTCTTTCCGGATGAATTATGCTATTTGTACAAACTTGGTTTAGAAACTATTTGTTTGCGACATTTAGGCCAATCATTTCAAAAATTATATTTGAAATCAATGAAATTAAATTAATCGCCTAAATCTTGTGAACACTTACTTGTAATTATAGTATCCATAATTTTAGTATATCCAGCGAGAAATTGAGCAAAACAATAACAAAAAACAATTTATATAACCAATTATAATTTTATTAATATAATATATTATTTTTCTGTCCATTTCATTCAGTAACATGTCGCTTCATCTTTGAATTGAAATTATTCCCAAAGAACCATGCTACAAAAATATAATGGTTGACTTGCGGAATGATCGAGCTCTCACATCTCGAGAGTCGGACATTATTTTATTTATACGGGGTCCACGCTCCATGTGAGGGTCGATCACCCATTCAGTCACCCATTTTTGGGCACTACGGCATTATTCATTCCCAAAACAGTCAATCTCCGAGAATGAGAATGTGAAGTCACGGACCTTCTGATTTCGGTCATATGAGATATGGGAGAAGCTCAAGGTCTTAACTCAAGGTAAAGATGGACAGACGGCAGGTTGGCTCTACGTGTAGCATCTTGGGCTCAGTGCACCATTGCTAGATTGGTCGACGAGTCGATCTCCGCCTCTACTCCAATCAATTATTATTATTATTATTATTATTATTATTATTATTATTATTATTATTATTATTATTATTTTTGCAAAGACTACTAGTGTGACTATTTTATATCATAATAAATTTGAAACACAGGAAATGAGGAGGACATATACCTGACTTCCAATAATTGAAAAATGCAACAAATGCCTCAAAATTAAATGAAAGCAACAATAAAGGAAATGTGTACAATAACTAAGTGAAGACAACTCAAGTGTACTCACGAGAGTAAATCTTAGGGTGGTAGTTCTTAAACATTGATTAGGTCATGCGTCCGGTTTGAAACATTTTCGGATAATAATAGTCTGCGTAGGAGAAGGATCCTGTTTGGGAATACTAGTCTATCATATCTATTGATTCATTATTTGAGTCCATTTTTCAGTTCATAGTTCGTACTTATATTTTCTCTCTAAATTCGCCGACTTTAAGAACTAAGGGGCCATAAAACTCCTCGTCGTCTTTAGTTTAGATATTGGAAAGTTGTATTCAAGGTCTTGCTAATTATGTTCTAGATTCAAGTCTTGCAAAATAATGTACGATATTTTTTCAATAAAAAAATTCCAGATGCTGCCAAACTCGTACTATTATCTCACGCCCAAATCTGCTGTTGGATTTTACCCCAAGATCTATCCCTGAATTGGAGGATCATGCCACTGAATTTCTAAAGAATCTAAACCCATCAACCTCATTATTATTTAATTATAACCACCTTGTAGTAATAATAATAATAGTATTAATAACAATCTACCTAAAAAACAAGAAACAATCATCAAAGAATATTTTGAGATTCCAACCCTTTGGATTAAATATGAATATGATGTTGATGCAACCAATACTGCCAATTTCAAGTACAGTTGGCACTTGGCAGAGTTTCAAGTGTTGAGAAATGGAAGACTATGATATCAAAAATCAATGTCAATTTCCTAGCAGGGACATAGATTAATTTTCCAGGTGAGTTGTAGAATCTTTTACATGAGAGGGCTATTGAGAAGTCCATGCCAAGATGAGCCAATTCCATGTAACTCCCCCATGTTTCCGTCCCCACCAACTTGCCATGGAAATCCCCATAATGCCTTGCTGCTATCACCTAATTCTCTTGCATTCTGCATTTCTTGCTTCACTGCTGTGACTGCAGTTGATGCTGTGGTTGAACCCTGATAAGGGATTGATCCCATTTCTTCACTAAAATTCAATCCCCGGCTACCATTTTCGTATTGTCCTATGTTTCCACTCCCTAATCCATGGTAAAATCCATTTGAGGTGCTATCAAGAAATCCATGACCTTCAAAAACCTCAGCAGATGCAAATGGAACACAGGTGTTGACACCTGAATTTCCAAGAAACCCACAATGTCCCAAGATGTTAGAACTAATTAACATTGTAAAATCATGGGAATCATCGAACCCAAATTGTCCCTTTTGAAGATTAGCAATTGCAAGATTGAGATCACTGCAGGAATATTGAGCATATGATGATAAAGGTGGTGGGAGGGCCGGGCTTGGTTTCGTCGTGATTGGTTGATCTTGACTCCTCTTTGAGGACGACGATGACGATGATCTCTTGTTCTTCCTGCACCCTCCACCCACTGGAACATTTCTCAATGTTCCACCTTTAGTCCAATACCTCCTGCATGATTTACAGAAGTACCTTGGCTGGGAAAGACTGTAATTGTTGTAATAGCAGAACTTGGTGTTTGTAGATTCACATCTAGGGCATTTCAGGGCTTGTTCAGCAGGCCTTGGTTTCTTTTCTTGCTGTGGTTTTGTGCATACTAACATGCCTTCTAGTGTTTGGGAACCCATTTCCTAAAAAACAAAAAAATAATAATAAATTAATAATTGTGTGATAATCCATATTAGTTGACTAAATTAATAAAGAAAATGAAGTTAAAATCCAGTTAATTGCACCGTACCATCCAGTATGTCCTGCTAATCATTATAGAAATCCAAAACTGGTATGTAAAATGTATACATGTATAAGTGAAAAAAAAAATATCAGTTTTAGGGTGATTTGAGTGTATAAAATAGATAATTTGAAAAAAATAAATAAAAAAAATAAAAAAATCAGTTTGTTTTTTTTTTATTTTCAAGTAAAGTAGCCCAATATCATAACTTAGATTAATGTTTGGGGGAATGGGATAAAATGTTTCATGTCAATTGTTAGAAAGTGGAGGCCTAAGTCTCACATGTATCTTTGACCAAAATGGGGAATAATTATGCCACTAACAAGATTGCTTTGGAAATTGGGGATGGGAAAAGGTAAAATGAAGATTTAAAGGAGAGTACTCAAGAACACAATCAAGATTAGGATTTTTCTTTGTGATCTTTTTAAAATTTTAACTATGTTCTCATGAAATTGGAATGGAAGGCCAAAAGAAATCCTTAAATCCAACTAGATATTAAAAAAAATTAAAAATAAAAAAATCTGTAATTCAAAGAATCAACAAAATTCATAGTAATTCTGTGTCCCAAAAGACTGGAAATTCTACAAATTTATAACTGAGGCAGAACAACAAAGTGAAGATATGAACAAAAACCCAGAAATTTTTTCTTCCCGATCAACTTTTATATATATAGTTTTGGCCAGACCAAGAACCCTAAATCATTCCAAAAGTCGAAGGAAAAGAAAAAAATACACTAAAAACACTCTGCAAAGTACAATCATTTTATACTTTAGTACTAATTCAATCCCACCTGGTGATGTTTCTGTGCACTTGAAGAATCCATCCATGCAAAAACTGATCAACACTGAATTTCAAATTCTCTGGGATTGATTCGATTTACAGTGAAGAGATATGAAGAATTTTGTCAAAGGAATTCAAGAAACAAAGAGGGTTATGGAGTCATGCACAATACTTGACAGCTCTCTCTAGCAGCCTCTACATACATATATTTATATATAGATATGGAAGAATATGTAATGATTACAGTTACATATGTATTGTATGTATACGAAGCAATGGCACGTCAGGAGAAGCAATCTCAGTACATATGAAGACAATTCTGTCGTGGGAAGGCAACCAAAAGCGGGCCCACTGATTACTGTGGTCCCTACCTTCGTACAATACGACGCACTTTTGTCCCAATACATCGGGTAAATAAGCAAAAACGCGGTTGCTTATCAAATTCAAATTAGTATTTATTTTCCTTCAGTTATTAATTTGCACATTTGGGTCCAACAGCATTATTCACTTCATAGTAAATGTGGAGTAGACATCGGTTTAGAAAAAGTAAATGATCATGTGTTAAAGTAACAAATTTAAAACGAATGTCAATCTAATTCCTCACGAATTTCTATCTCATCTCTAGAATTCGAACGCATGACATTCCCTTAAATGATATTTAATTGAATTCTGATATCAATTGAGCTAACCAATTTTGGTGAGAACTTGCCTATTTGTCGGGCTTAGGGATATTCTAATGTACGCCCTGGCCCCTACCCTAAAAGAATTAAACTCTCGTTTGGCAGCAATTTTTTTTATCGTTATTTCACTATTTCGGCTGTCATTTTTTACTTCTTTCCTCACAAGTAGAACCCATTTTTTTTTTAACGGTCAAAAAATTAATTCTCATAATCACTAAAAAATATGCCTTAATTGAAAAAGATTTTTTGTGAAAAACAAGTTCTTTAAATGGATATAGTTTTTTCATAATACGTGGAGAGGTACCCATAAGTGGACCCCACTGCTTCCTGTGTCCCCACCTTCACATAAGACGCTGCACATTTGCTCCAATTAATTGTCAAATAAGCAAATACGAGATTGCTTATCAAATTCAAGGTAGTATTTTATTTTCCTGTTGTTATTAATTATTTCCACATAAGTGTTGATTAGAATCCGAGGTTGTCATCCATCCAAAAAAAAAAAAAAAAAATTGGTTCATACATCACAAGAACGAACTGAACTGACCGATGTTGGTGAACCAGTCAATTTTGGCATGAACTTTTCTCAGCTGGTATTTCAAGTGCCGTTGAAGGTTATATGAGGAAAAAAATTGAATTTCTAGTTTTCATGGAATAACAGATTTGTTTCTAATTGGTTCTCAATTTTTTTTATTTTTATTTTATTTTTTTTTCAGTTGAGTGATCCATCCAGATATTTCAACATAGGAGAATATCTAAAAATTATCGTGATTTTGTTTCTAACATTTGGACAACCACGGTTAAAGACGTAACTTGTTTGATCTTAGTAGCTAGAAAAACAAATGGATTGTTATTGTTATTCTTTATCCACACCCATATTTTAACTTTTAATTTCAGAAATAAGATTTTAAGTTTATTCCTTCGAAACTGAGATATATACCCCACTCACCCCCCTCCACCAATCAATTTATTCAATTATCCTATCTTTTAGATGGAAAAACCTTGCATGTACATGTGCAGGTTTCACACTGTTTGGGGGCGGGCCCCATGTGTATTTAAAAAAAAAATTGTGGGCCCATCACCACTTGTTTCTCGCCTGGCAGGGACACAGGTCCCTGTACTAGTAGCTTTTCTCTTTTTAGATTTACACTGACAACTCTTTACCGCTCCCGCCCGTCCATCCCACTGCCACCAGTTTATCGAAACGATGTTAACGACGATGAAGGGACAAGCTATGACTTCATGTAATTAGTGGGTTAGTGGCCGTGGAGCACTCCGTTCTTTGTCGTGTCGTGCCTAGAATAGGCACTTTTTCATTTCATCAGCGTCGAGTTTGACTCAACTAGCCTTTGTTTTCCATTCTCCATCTAGTTGTGCCCAAAGCACGTCCATGCGTGTGACTTGACTCGTTCAATCTATTTTCTTAAGTCTACATATCTTTATCAAGACACAGCCAGTTATTTAGGTTAAATAACTTTTCTTATTTATTGGCGAAGGGAAGTCAGGTCACTCGACACCTCAACTTTTGGGGAATTTATTTATTTATATTTTAAATCACAATGGATCTAACATTTTCTCTCACTTTCTCGCGATTCTCTTACTCATCCCTATTATCAAAACTCTAACTTACTGATTTTTAAAAAATTGTCGATAATTTCTCCACAAATGATCATATCCATTGCAAATCTTCACTTCTTAATCAATTTTTTAACCAATTAGAACCTATGTATTTTTTTTTTCTACAAATTTACTCTAACGCTGATGTAAAGTGATTGTCATTACAACACTATCAGCCTCATTTGATACAATCAACTTAAGTTATTTTTGCGTTTGAATGAAAGGGGGTTGGCAGATAATAATAATTTATAATTTCAAATTTTTATTTTTTTTAACAAAATTCAAAGTGATAGAGAAAATGAGTGTAAATTACATTTATACTTTATTTTCTTTCTGTTCGATTTATGTTTAGGAATGACTTTTAAATTTTGTATATTGAATTGTGTAAAATTGATTTGAAATAATTTATGTTATATGGAATGATTTTTAAATTGTGTATATATAATGGATCTGGAATGATTATATCCAATTTGACTTACATTTATTGAATTGTGTTTACTTGAATTGATATTTACTATTAAATATTCGTTGAATGTTTTTCCTTCCAATTACTTGAATTGATTACTTTTATTGATTGTTTGTATAAGTTATGGACAAATTCTTTAAACTTAATAGAGGCACTTTGTTTTGTGGAGAAGCGATCAAAAATAAAGGAAAAACATACGACAAAACATTCTTGACCATGAATTAAAATAAAAAGAAAAAAAATGTCAGAGTAATACGTCATGTGACATATATATATATAAAGGAAATGATCTCCTAAGCATCAATACTTAGCTTACGTTAAGCACCGATGACATGACACATTATTTAATTGGTGAATAAGTTATTGTAAATAGATAAACCATCTCAATGGGCAATATGAGGGAAAATTTCACTGAACTTTTAGCCGAGTTTCAATCATGTTATTGAATTTTAATTTCTTCTATTAGCTTACTAAATTTCAATTAAAAGTAAATTGAAGTTCAATATTTAATTGAGACAAATTAAAATTTACTGATCCAATTGAAATTTTACTAAAAGTTCAGTGACCGCAGCTGAAACTTCTCCACAGTTAGAAAATGTCGATATAATTTAAATTAAATCTTGATTTAACGAAGTTCAAATCTAGTGGGTTTCATTAAGAGTGCTTTATTTTTTATTTTTTATTTTTTATTTTTTTTAATACAATAATGAGATTATAATATTTATGTTGTGTTTTATTTCTTTAATAAAAAGCAAGGTACGAAATAAGATGAGGCGTCTGTGGACCATATATGTCGATAGTGATATATATGGCCCATGGAAGAAGAGAAGTGACAGGCCAGTGGACCCACACAAGGAACTTCACTTTCATGCTTCCCTGGATGCCACCTTCCAAGTTTTGTCACAAAGTCATACCGTGTCATGACTTCTACTAGACTTGACGATGGCTGTGAGTCGATATAATTGACCTAACAAATTTACAATTTAAAATAGAAATTCAAGTGTTACAAATTAAGATCTAGTTTCATTTGGATAAAATTAAATTTTTATTAGATTTTGATAAAAGAAATTGTGAAATATTTGGTAAAATAGTTTATTAAAATTCTGGATCTTATTAAATATGTAATTAAAAATTAGCTTGGGATAAAAATGAATTTTTAAAAATGGAGGCGTAACAAGAGCTAATGATACAAAGACGATAGCGTTGACTCTTTGTGTGAATAAATAAAAATGAATCAGAATTTTTGTGAAAAAAATGAAAGGCTCTATATGTAATGATGGAGGGAGAATCGACGATAGTGAAATCGTGTAGGTGGTGGACATCTGTAGTAATGCAAATCTAGTGACGTGTAAATCTTGACTAAGTGTGTGATCTACTTTGTTTAATGAAGATGGATATTTGAGATCATCACTCGAGAAATGACCGTGATAATGGTACTTCGTTCAAGAGGATATTGTTGGAGAAACGTTCAATCATATTTCACATTGATTAGATATATGGAGATGCATATCGATTAATAAGGATATGAATACACATTTAAACAATTCCTTGACGATCACTTACGTATTAAAATATAATATCAGATTGAATTTCAACGAGAAGGGAAGAAAAGATTTAAACATGTCTATTCACTAACATAGTACTCGTGTGATATTGTTGTTTAATTATGTCGAGTATAATTATGAGAAATAAAGGTTGCTTCAAATAAGTCCTACTTCTAAAGCTATTTTGAGTACTGCAAATTATGACTATATAATAGGTAAGTGAGAAGAAAATAATCCAAACCAAAACTATACGTATTACAATTTCCAATATAATTAAAAAATAATATTATATTAAATTATGTTGATTAGAGGTAGTCACATGTTTATTATTTAAATTTTATCTTCAATACAGTATCTCACTTGTAAACGGATTAATTTTCATTTTCATGCACAATTTCTTTAAACGGGTTACGGTGATCGTTTCAGTTTATTCTAACTTGAATATAGATTTATAAAATCATACATCAATTCCAATCACATATTTATAACCATTATTCATTATTCATATATTTTGTGACACTCACTGCTACTTCTCTTTATTTATTATTTATAAATTTAAAAATATTATTTCACTTTTGATTATGTTATTAACAAATTGTTCTATTTATTAGATTAATGTCATAAGAAGTAATTAGAGTATCCAATGATTGGAGCAATTCTTGTCCATTAAGATAACACAGCCAATGAAGAAATTGACACATGCATTCCACTATACAATCACTTGAGCCCTAATTAATACTAATAGCCTACCTACACGAGTCCACCTTTTTTTTTCAATTTTTTTTTTATCAAAATCTATTTAAAATTCGATTGTAATCTCTACCAAATAGAGACCATTTTGTTTTTCACACATGTTTGATATTTTGTATTGATTAAGTATAAAAAATTTATGGATATCTTGTATTGATTAAGAAAACTAATATTTCGAAATGTTAGTCCCTATTTGTTTTCCATTTTTCTTCCATTTTCAAAAGAAAAAGAGGCGTTATTGGGCCCCATCTGACATGAGGAGAATATATGGTTAAAAAATGAGAAAAAATTTTTAGTATATGTATAAAATATTTTATTGCATAAATATGTGGTTGAAAATAATCATGTTACAAACCATATAATAAGTTAATGAATGTCAAATGGGTTGAAAATCACTCACCATATGTCATTCACATTAAAAAAAAAATATGATTGAGCCCCCCAGGTATTAACCTAGTCGTGCAAAGGATAGGAGTGAGGTAGTCTCAACTTTGTTGACAGTCGCATTGTGAGGGTTTGATTCATGAGATATGGAATTGGACTCTTTGTAGGTACCAGTATACGGGCAAGCTCTTGGTCTCTAATCTGTTGGGACACACCCCGAGATTTACCTTTTTCACGATACTTCAAAGATGGGACGATGGGGATTCTCAAGGTTGGAGTTCAACTTTTAAAAAAAAAAAAATGATGATTGATCCTGATCTGATTATCTTGGGATCCAATGAAAATGGTTTTGTAATTGTGTGCATCTTTCTATCTAAAATTGGTGAATCGATCAGCAATCAGACTAGCCCTATTTCTGATGCATGGTATATTGGTGGGATCCCATGGAAACCTATGGGACCATGGTGCATAATGGGTGTGAGCACCAATGGGGTCAATTTGTTGACTGGTCAAAAAATTTATCAATCAAATTAAAACACTGACCTAAAGTTAAAGTAGGGTTTTGGGGAACTGTGCCAAAAACATATGTTTATGGGTTCGTGGGGCGAGGTGGGTGTGGGGTGGATTCTGCATGGGAAACCTGCAAGGGTTAGTCATTTTCTTGGCAACTTTCTTGTGTGAGTACAATTAAATGGAAATTATTGACCCAACAATTTAATTGGACGTTTGTTCAGATTTGATGTTCATATATACGTACCCTCATCAGCAGATATTTCCTTTTCAATGTCTCTGATTGATTAATTGATTGAAAGCAACAAGTTCACAACTAATTGAATCCGTGTTTCTCGTCTCAACAGATTGATACAAAGAACGTGTTCAAATCAAATGTTTTTCCTATAAATCATCAACAACTTTCTCGTTAGGAAATAACAAAATATCAACACAATAGATTACATTCGAGATTACAATTGAAATTGCGTCGTATTATTTGCTAATAAGAGTTGATAAAGCGATATGTCAAATTTTTAGTGAACTGGATGCCGTTAAAGATACATCCCAATGTGAACAACAAATTTAGACTCTAAAAAGAATTTCTTAATGACATTTTTGAGCCGAGATATCTAGGTTTAGACTGGGTAACTAATATAACTCCTCACAACATGTCTAATATGTTATATTTGGGATAGACAATTTTCTCGCGAACCACTTGAACTAGACTCTAACTATTCTAGTTAAATTTCTATTGTTTTTGTCTTACAATTAAGAATTAAGCAATTTTTCTTCTCGACTCTAACTAAAAAAACGAAACTAATAATTTTTAAGAATCTTTCAATTATACCAATCATTATATTCATTTATATCAATTTACCTTGATCGATATATACTCAAAATAATCTAAACTTTACCGCGTGAAAAACAAAGCATAAAAAGGGAAACTAAAGAATTTACTCTTTAACTCCCCCCCCCC
>NC_036256.1:11006948-11101124 GCF_002742605.1 Olea europaea var. sylvestris | reverse complement strand
ACCAACCATAAAAAGAGTGGGAATGAATTGAAACAAGGCCTAATAATTTTTTTTCTGTTCCAATTCTACATAGACTACATTAGACTATGCCGACCCTTGTTAGATGCATTGAATATTAATATGATAAAGGAAGAAAATTAAATATAAATCGTAAAAATTGAACCGTTTAAACCAAATAAAAATATACGTGAATTAAAAATAAGTCACACAATAAGCAACAAAGACATAAGCATTAATTTGCGAAATTAAATTCTTATGAGCATGTTATGATACTTAACTTAATTTCTATGTGGAAACTTCATTTTAGAGCAAAATATGACAAATCATTGTTCATTTGCAAGGCCATTTTATCGACATATGATTGACCAATAATGAACTCAACCTATTTTAGCCACACATAACGGGATTGAGTGCACCAATGATTACTTTATTTGCTACTAAACTTTAGTACCTTTTTTATTAGCCACTAAATTTAACAAATCGTTATGCCAACATTACTATCATCATTGACCGTTGAAAAATTAACTGAATGGATGATGTGGATAACAAATATACACACTAGGCAACTTTGAACGTTAACTATCACTATGTGACCACTGTTAAGTCGGAAATGTTGTTAAAAGTATCATGATCAATGGAAAATTTTGTGAAAATACAGTGATCAACGAGATATTTAATCCAATACTTTTATTATTATATTTTCTTTTTCTTTTTATTTATTTTTTTATTTTTTAGTGCGTGTGACTCAAATGTACTGACTTGAGTTGACTAACTTACAATTGGATGGAAATAGGAAAAAGCTTATAGCTCGGTGTACACTCCTCATGCCCAATTAATGTGCAGGTCCTGCCCCCATGGGAGAAGGTTGTACACCGAGCCGTGTACGTGTAGCACATCTCATGGAAATAATCCATTTGGATGGATAATGCCAATTTATCAAAGATTGGAACATTTAAAAAAAAAAAAGGGAAGATTGTGGATTGGATGATGTCGTACATGAAATGAAATGTCGGGAAAGTTCTCTCCTATTCACACAAACAAATGCAAAAGTCGAGCTTGAACTGTCAAATTTTAAATCATGAGAATGCAATTGTTGAACCACTTCTTCTATAACGCATAGTGTTAGAGAAAATGTACATTTATTTATCAAATTTTAGCATGTCCTCTTACATGCAACTTGATTCACCTTGTCTAGTTCTCATACAATTTTTATGAATGAGTTGGTATCCGTTTGGCCTCCATTTTGTAGAAATGAAAATGGATGGAATAGTTTTTTTTTTTTTTAAATGAGTGATTGAAAAAGAAGAAATTTTTTTCGATTTACGTATAAAATTATTTTATAAAAGATTGTACAGTTGAAAATAAGAGAAAGAAAAACGAAATAGAATGAAATAAAAATTAATGGGTCAACCGGGGCTTACAGTTGAATTCAGTTATTTGTTATGACACAATTATTTTTTAAATTGAGTCATAATTTAAAAAAAAAAAAATAATACAGAAGAAGAAATTAAAAAATTTCAAATAGGGGCGTAGGCGAGGAAGAAACGTGGTTCTAAAGCTTAGGCAAGAAGGGAGTGAGTGGTCGGTAGAAATCGGGTCCCACCAGATATGAGGACACGTGGCATACGAAGTGCGGCTAGAGGACGAATATTGCAGTTCTCGAGGGAAGCTGTCCAAAATCATTTGGTTAGTGGATGGGTCCCACTTTTGCTTTTGTAATTTGCCTCCTCCCAAAGTAAAGCATAATTTCCATGACAGATTTTAAACGAAGAAGAAATCCGTAAGTTTCTCCCGTCTCGAATTTGCTGTCTGTTAAGGGCTTGTTTGTTTGAGTCCCTTTGCTAAAAAATTTACTTATTTCCGAACTTATTTTCAATAAAATATTCTCTCAATAAGATTAATTTTGTACACATATTTAATTTTTTTTACCACTATGGCCCCGTTTGAGGGAATGAATAATATAATCGTTACCGGTTCCACACAAAAGATAGAAAATCAAATATGATAACTTAATGTGATGGATAACGATTATATTTTTCATTTTAATGGACAACTAATAGGAAACAAACGGGCTATGATGCATTTCATCAATTTCTTATCAAAATCTACTAAACTTTGATTTTACCACAAACCAGGGCTCAATATGTTTTCGACCAACCAAACACCTCATCTAATTTTAATCAATGTGTCGTGGTATAAAAAATATGTTGACATACTCTTTTAATAATAAGCAATCCGCTAATATGCTAAGCTCCTCTTTGTCAAGGATTATAATCATATATTTAGTTATTTTGATAAAAATTAATGAAACGTGTGTTTAAAAAGTTCTGAATCACCTAAACTATGTAGTTAAATCACTTATTAAGCTTGAATTAATTTTCATCAAACAGGTGCTAAATGTATGGAAAATAGTAAAAAGACGATAAAATGGTAAATCCATCTCTAATAATTTTATCAAAAAGAAAAATTTAGTGTAGGTATTATGGTTTTTCTCCGTTTTATCTTAGAAAAAGCAAGACGCGAACCAAATGTTGTGGAGTTTTTCTGTCGATAAATCAATTTGAAACAAAAAATGTTGAAGCTAATATCAAATTTGGCTGAAATGAGTAAAACATGGTCGAACGAATGTGAAAGACAAATTCAGTTATTAACAAACTTGAGCATTTCTTGAGATTCGTGAAAAAGAAATGGCTGATTGTGACACGAGATGGCACAAGTTGGAGTGAGAGTTGTTGAATTAAGAATAGATAACTGCTCACACACATATCAATCATCAATTCTGTTAGGATTACCTTACCTTTGTTGCCTTGAATGAGATGAACTCAAGTCAAAATCTACATTGTAGGTATGGGTCCCACCTGGGCCCATCAAAATTTTGTTTTTTTCAACAAAATTAAACAGTTCGATTTTGATTTCAAAAGTTAAAAAATGATTTGAAATCACAATTGTTATGCAATTAACCCTTGTTTGAGTCTCATTTTGAAAGAAAAATACATTTTAAATAGTAGATTGATGGAGAATGTATGGTTAAAAATTAAGGAAAAATTTTGAGTTTACGTGTAATATTGTTTTATTGAAGATTGTATGGTTAAAAATGAATTTTGAAAAAATGAAATTTTGAAGAACGAGGTTAAAACAAGGGCTAAAGAAAAATTGCACCACTTCAATTGTGTAAATGCAAAGAATACCCTAAGGATGGCAAAAATCCCCGCCCCAACGAGTTGGGCAGGGCAGGGCGGGGCAGGATTTGGACGGTCACCCGCCCCCCGCCGTCACTAGGATATTCTAGCGTGTTGGACTCCTATTTTCTAAAAGAATGGATTTTGTAACAATGATTTTTTTTTTTAATGTGTGATAAAAAGGTAGAGAAAAGTTTTGAATTTATTGGTAAAATTATTTTATTAGAAGAATATATAATTTGAAATAAGTTTGAAAAAAAATGAATTTTTATATAATGAGGCTGAAACAGAGGCTCAATTTGAAGTGCGTTTAAGGCTTTAAGCTTTGTATTGAAAGCAATATGCTTCTAATTTATGTTATGTATTGTGAGTTGATATTAATATATTTATCGTTTAAGAAAGCTAATTTCATGTCAATTAGGACATCTTCAACCTATGACATAAAATTGGTGTAATTTTCACACCAAATTGCAAAATCATCTCCAACATATTACACCAAATATTATACAAAATTAATAGTATCTTTTTATTTTCTTATTTTTTAATTAATAGTATCTCTTCTATTTTTTATTTTTTAAATTCTCAACAATTAATATTTCTAAAAATATATAATTACAAATTATATTACTATTAATATTACTAAATTAAAAAATATATTTAATTAACTATAATATTGTATTTATCAATAAATTAAAAAAGCATTATATATAATACCACAAATAAAAATAGGAAATTTAACACATAAAAAAATTACATTATAAATGTTAATTAAAAAATTAAAAATAAAGTTAAATTAGTGATAACAAAAGGATATACAGAAGAATAAGATTTAAAATTTATTGTAGCATAAAATGAAGGGTAAAATGAAAATTATGAGTACACCATGGTGTTGTACTTGAAGATGCATTTAGTAAATTACAGTTTGAAACCGCTTTTATTTGCTTAATTTAAAAATAAGTAAAAAATGATGAAATCAAACTGCATTGATCCTTAACATAAATGAGGAAATTAGGCCTAAAGTGATTGTTAGTCACAAAATCAAGGAGGATAGCAATTTCATTTTAACCCGTTGAACTTTGGTATGTCCTATAGTTAAATTTCTATATAACAGATATGATATGTTACTTTTCATTTCAAAAGTGATATATTGCTAGTATTTTTATTTTAAAAGAAAAAAAAATGTTGTACGGAGGTTTCTACAATTCTCGAATAAACAATTATTTTTAAAAAAAAAAGGTGCAAACGGGATTTAAAAGAAATTTCAAGGTTATTAGGAAGATTGAGAAGTCACATTCATGATTCTGTTTGTACATCAAAAAATTGAGTCACATTCAATAATAATTTTCAAATTCTTGTCCTGGAAGTCAGGATTTGATTAATAATGCAATACATATTCCACTTACCAGACAACATTATCGTCCCTACCAATCAATAAAATTGATTGAAAAGCCGATTATAAAAAAAATCTAATGTCAGACGGAAATAGCTAGTTCAACATTCTATGCAAATGCCAATGGCACTTGAAATACGATGGTGAAAATAATGAAGTTCGATTGAACTAATATTTAGAGGGGTAAATAGGTATTTATCCGGAATTTAAATTTACTAATTGATAAATGCAATAAGTCACATCTATTAATTAATACATATGAATTCACATGCATACTATCCTATGTTGAATTACCGAAATTCAAAAAATAACAGGATAATAAATAACATAAGAGAATTGTTGACGGAGAAAACTCATCGCATGATTGAAAACTCCGGGGCCTAGTCAATATGAATCCACTATAAACGAATTAAATTACAATACTGCCAATGACCATCGTCCTCCTGGATTGCGTGTTCCTGTACCAACTTCCGGCCTTCTGAATTCGTCTATTTTCCATTGATCTCCGAGAACTCCTCGTTCTCCAACAATCGAAATTTCGATCACCTTCTTTGATCTTCAAAACTCTAGCAGATTTTATGGAAGTAAGTGTCTTGGTGTTTGATTTGTGTGGATTTGATGTTTTTCAATAATATGGCTCAAGCAAGTAAAGGTTGAACAATTTACGTGAAGTGCAGGAAGTGATTTCTAGTTTATCTAAGTGTTCACTCAACAATTTTCTAAGTGAGACGCGAGTATTTATATTTTGGAGGTTTTGGGTAGTATGGGCCAATTAAAAAGCCTTAAAAAAAAAAAAAAAAGAGAAATAGGGCTTCTCGTGACGCATTGTCGCTCGAGTGAGATCTTAGTGACAAGCGAGTGACAGTACTTCGCTCAAGCAATGGGTAGGCCGATAGGCTAGCGAAAATTCGTCAACTTTTTCTTTATTCCATGGACGACGAATAACTTTTAACTCATTTATATAACCTACCACTTGACTTTTTGACTTCTTTTTTTTTTTTTTTTTTTTACAACTATGCTTTTGTCCAAAGACTGTCAACAACTATAAAACCTAACAGATGAAAAGATAAATTTGACTTATAAGTAGTTATTGCTTCAATTCTCTCTTAATATCTACGCTCATTTTTGTGTATTCTGATTTGTTTCTATCAACAAAATTCTTGTTTCTTCCAAAAGTTAAATCGATGTAAAACACAAATCATGATCAATAAACATGTAGTTATGTAACCATATTACTCTTTACATCCAAGAAATTTATCTACAAATACAAGCAGACTCTATAATGACATCAACAAAGAGCAGAATGTAATTTAAAATATACTAGTTTGGCCACTTGCCACCAGAAAAGAAAAACAATTGTTATATGAATATTTAGAATGATTACTTCTTCCATGTCAATGAACCAATTACAACGATGTTGAAACCTTGAAATACAGTTTGCGATTCTTGCCAACTAGTGACAAAGCGTAAAGCAACAAGCGAGGGAGAAAAGAGCATTAAACCCCCCCCTTTTTTTTTTTTTTTTTTTTTTTTTTTTTTTTTTTTTTTTTTTTTACAACTATGCTTTTGTCCAAAGACTGTCAACAACTATAAAACCTAACAGATGAAAAGATAAATTTGACTTATAAGTAGTTATTGCTTCAATTCTCTCTTAATATCTACGCTCATTTTTGTGTATTCTGATTTGTTTCTATCAACAAAATTCTTGTTTCTTCCAAAAGTTAAATCGATGTAAAACACAAATCATGATCAATAAACATGTAGTTATGTAACCATATTACTCTTTACATCCAAGAAATTTATCTACAAATACAAGCAGACTCTATAATGACATCAACAAAGAGCAGAATGTAATTTAAAATATACTAGTTTGGCCACTTGCCACCAGAAAAGAAAAACAATTGTTATATGAATATTTAGAATGATTACTTCTTCCATGTCAATGAACCAATTACAACGATGTTGAAACCTTGAAATACAGTTTGCGATTCTTGCCAACTAGTGACAAAGCGTAAAGCAACAAGCGAGGGAGAAAAGAGCACAAAAGATTCGCACAAAGTAGATGAACATTCCTCCCATCTAGTATGACTACAAGTTGTTAGTGAAATATACGTGGATAGATGAATAAAACGTGATAATCTTGACAGACTCAGTTACAAGTTAACCAATAAGAGGACCCATCAATATTTTTTCTAACTGACTAAACTATACCAAAACTCGAAAAAAAATTCTATAAATACCCCAATTTTTAAAGATAAAGGAATGCAATTTAAATATCTTCTTACCAAGTAGCCATTTCTCTCCTTGTTCCAAGTTTGAGCATCAAAATACTGAGTTTAGAAAGTGAAAATCCTGACTAGGTGAGAGGATTTGTTGATCAAATTTCTATCGTCAACAAATTATCGTCAAAAAATTCATACCGTATGTGGAAAACTTTTAGAAAAATTTAATGAATTAAATTACTTGTACATCTTTTTTTGCACCATGACACCCTGCATGGGTGGTTGTTTTTTAATGGTTGTATTAAAGTTGATTTTGTCAAAGGTGATTTGAGATCTTGCTAAGTATAAAAGATGTAAACTAAGTGGTAAAGTAGGATGTACATGTATTACCATTGAAATGAAATTTGCATGATAATAGTTTGGCAAGCTGCCATCAGAAAAGAAAAACAACTGTTCAATTAACATTTCAGAATGATTACTTTTTCCATGTCAATTAACTGATTACAACGATGTTGAAACCTCGAAATACAATCTACGAATCTTCCCAACTAATGGTGAAGCGTAAACCAAAATGAAAGGAAAATAAGAACATAAAAGATTCGCACACAGTATACGAACATCCTTCAATCCAAACTGGCTACAAGCTGTTAACAAAATACACATGGCCGCATGTGATGTGATCCAAGGAACGAAGGTATGTCTAGGCAAGGTTTGTTGGTCGTTGAGAAAGGTCCTATAACTAGGATGCGAGCGAAGAGGGTCAAAAAGCGATGGGATTACTTTCTTAAGCAACAGTGGACGAAACATCAATCACGACAAAAAAAGGAACAAGTTTTGTATTGGGCTCGAGAAAAGAAACACGATAGGTAAACGTGATTCAAGCAATGGACGGAAGGACTAGCCGAGATAACTATGCGATCGCATAGTTAACCAAGCTATGCGACCACATAGCCTATGATAGAAACTTCATGCCTTGGTTTGCAATGACCTATGTGACCACATAGGCTAGAACTATGCAGTCGCATAGTACATTTAAAGACATTATTTTTCCAATTTTGCGATACCTTTATTTATGTTAATTCTCTATTTTTTGGTATCTTTTGTAATCTTTAGGATTCTATTTCTTGTCAACTAGGGTTTTATGAGTCTGTTATAAATAGGAGGACTCATTATTTTTGTAAGATAACTTTCATTTATACGTCATATTGAGAGATTATTTTGTGAATTTTGCTTTCAATTCCTTATTTTTCATTGAACTAACTTTACGAATTTATTAAAAATTATTTTGTGTGGCATTCAAATACTTAGAGTGAAATTTTTGAATCTTGTGATCACAAGGGTCAACATATTGTCGGCATTTGTGTTGGTTCTTTGGTTCAGTATTTTTGGATCAAAATCTAAACTTTGATTTCTTAGCTTTCTTGGGTTGAATCAATCTTGTATGGGTTTCGTAACTAACATTTCTATGTAGGTTCGCATCAGTTGATATTAGAGCTTGGACTTCAAAAATCAATGTTATGTTCTTTTCCTTTTTTTTTTTTAGTCGTTTACTTTTTTTCCTTATCATTCTTTAAATTCTTTGTGTTTTTCATGTTTTGAGTCTCTCAATCCAACTAAGGTTCCATACAAGTTCAAAAGCTGTTTGTATACTAAATTAGTATAAGAATCAACTTCTTTTTCAAATTTTTTATGCTTCTTGTTGAATTTCCTCGTGTCTAAAAAAATCAAAAAATTTGCGAAAAAAATTATTGTGGGGATAACCCAAATTTCAAAATAAAAAAGTATCCAATGAAAATTCAAGAACCATCTTCTTAGATTAATATTAATTCCCATTCAAAGTGTCAATTTCCTTTACTTTTTTTGTCCTTTCCTTTTCTTGAGTCTATTAAATTACAATTTCTCACTCATGTTCTAGATTTAATCCTTCGAGAATAAAACTTGGTTGAGATCAAATTAGTTCTCTAAAGCACTTAGACGAAAGCATTAAGTGAAAAAGCAAGATTGGTGAGACTAAAAGAGGGAAAAAGCTAAATTCGAGTGATGCACGAGCGTATACACGTGAGGCAAATATTACTACTTATTTAGGATGTCTAATAGAGAAGATTCTACCTCAAGAAAAAAACCATCAAGTTAACATATCGGAGGAATTGATAGGATGGTTGGAGAGCTTGTTTGAAGATGTGATGGACAAGTTGGATAGGCAAGAGGCATGGATGAAAAGGTAAGACACATTGCTTGCCAATTTACGTAGGGGTCAACCTAGAAGAGTTCTCGATGCAAAGAAGCAAGGTAGGCAAGAGCGTAGGGTTGAGAATCATGATGAATATAAAGTGGGTAGTGACATTGATGAAGGGACATTAACAGAGTCGGGTTAGGAAGAGTGAGGGATAGAGGAGTTAGGCATGAAATGAGGGGTCGAGATCTTGTTGGAGATGGAGTTGATGGGAGTATGGGCAGTACCGAAATGACAATTCTGTCATTCAATGAAATAAGTGATCCGGAAGCATACTTGGAGTGGAAAAAGAAAATGGAGTTAATATTTGATTTCCACAACTACTCGGAGGAAAAAAGGGTAAAAATTGCAGTACTTGAGTTTACTGAGAATGCGATTACTTGGTGGGATTAGGTAGTGATAACTAGGAACAGGAACCATGAGAGGCCTACTAATACATGGGAAGAATTGAAAGTTATCAAGAGAAAGAGGTTCGTGCCTAATCATTGCTATCGAGAGCTTCATAAAAAATTGAAAAGCCTCTAGTAAGGTTTTAGAAGTGTGGAGGACTATCATAAGGTGATGGAGATGATCATGATTAGAGCGAATGTTGAAGAGGATGGAAGGCCACTTGGCCTGATTTTTAAATGGTTTGAATAGGGAAATAGTTAATGGAGTAGAATTGAAACATTATGTAGAGTTGGAGGATATACTACATATAGCAATAAATGTGGAGAGACAATTGAAGAGGAAAATTCTTTGAGTTCTAATCCATCTTGAAAATTGAAGTGGGACAATAAGGGAGATGTGGCTATTTCAAAGAGCAGAATTGAGCTACCGAAAGGAAAATAGTAAATTACTATCAAGGATATATCCAAGGCAGAATCCCAACCATTTAGGAGTCGAGATATTAAATGCTTTAGGTACTTGGGATTGGGGCATATTGCTTCTCAAAGTCCAAATAAAAGGGTTATGATTTTCCGTGACAATGGAGAAGTATTGAGTGATAGTGATGGTGACTATGATGATATGTTGGATTTACAAAAAGCTAGAGATGGTGAGAAGATGAAGTATGAGCGGGTGAGCTATTGGTTATGAGGTGAGCTCTTAACGTTTAAATCAAAGTGGATGACTTAAAGCAACAAAGGAAGAACATATTCCATACGAGGTACCATATCAATAACAATACATATGGCATGATTTTTTATGGCGGTAGTTGTACAAATGTGGTCAGTACTAGACTTGTTGCGAAACTAAGGTTTACCAAGTTAAAACATCTTAAGCCTTACAGACTGTAATGGTTGAACGACTGTGGGAAGGTTAAAGTGGATATAAAAGTGTTGGTAAGTTTTTCAAATGGTAGTTATCATGATAAAGTGATGTTTGATGTAGTTCATATGCATGCTAGACACATTGCATTAGGAAAGACATGATAATGTGATATGAAGGTGATTCATTATGGGTACAAAACAGGTACAACTTTACCAAGGATAGAAAATCTATTACTCTTGCACCATTTAAACAGTCACAAGTGTATAAGAATCAAATTAAATTGAAAATAAAATATTAAAAGATGTAGAGAGCATGAGACAAAATAGTAAGGTGGCTAGTAGTGAGGAAAAAAATGGAGCCACAAGAACGAAAAGAAAAAGAGTCTTTCGAGATGAGAGAAAAGTCAAAAGTGAATTTCTTTGCAAAAGGGAGTGAGTTGAAGAGGGCAGTAGTTGAGAAGTAACCAATGATCTTATTGGTTTATAAGGAATTACTCCTCAATTTTGAGGAATCTAACAAACCCCTTCCTAGTTTAATTACTTCTTTGTTGCAGGAATTTGAAGATTTGTTCTCGGAAAACATGCCTAGTAGATTACCACCCATTCGAGGCATCGAACATCAAATTGATTTCATACCTTGAGCTGTCATCTCAAATAGGCTAACGTCATCTCAAATAGGCTAACTTACTGAAGTAATCCTAAGGAGACCAAAGAACTTCAAAGGCAAGTAGAGAAATTGATGAGCAAGGGGTATGTGAGGGAGAGTATAAGTCCATTTACCGTGCTAGTACTGCTTGTCCCAAAGAAGGATGGAACCTGGAGGATGTGTATGGATTGCTAGGCCCTTAAAAATAGAATAGGTAAAATATCTTCGTCCGATTCCTACGTTAGATGATATATTAGATGAATTACATGGTGCATGTTTATTTAGTAAAATTGATCTTAAAAATGGTTATCATCAAATTAGGATGGGGAGAGGAGATGGATGAAAAATCGCTTTTAAAACTAAATATGGCTTGTATACGTGGTTAGTCATGCCATTTGAATTTACTAACACACCTAGCACATTTATGCAATTAATTAATCATGTTTAGCATGCATTCATAGCTAAATTTGTAGTAGTTTACTTTGAAGAGATCTTGGTATATAGTAAGGATTTAAATGAGCATATAGGACACTTCTATTGATGTTTTGTGAAAGACTTTAACACAATTGCCACACCACTCACGGAAATTGTCAAGAAGATTGTAGTATTTCAATGGGTAGTTGAACAAAAACATGTATTTAATTTATTAAAGATAGATTGTGTAAGGCACCGGTTTTAGCACTTCCTAACTTTAACAAAACTTTTGAGATTGAATATGATACCTCAGGGATAGGTATTGGAGCTGTTTAAATGCAGAATAGAAGACTGTTATCTTACTTCGGTCTAAGTAGAGTAATTCTCAATTATCTTACATATGACATGGAATTATATGCACTTGTTGGAGCTTTGGAAACATGACAGCACTATCTATGGCTAAGAGAGTTTGTGATTTACACCGACCATGAGTCCTTGAAGAATTTGAAAGGTCAAGGTAAGCTAAAACAAGAGATATGCAAGGCGGATAGAGTTCATTGAGACATTCCCATATATCTTTCGGTATAAACAAGGAAAAGAAAACGTGGTAACGGATGCATTATCTAGAAGATATGTACTTCTAACTTCTTTAAGTACTAAATTGATGGAATTTGAATATGTTAAGGACATTAATAAATACGTTATTACACACTTATTCGGTCCCCAAAACATGATTAATTGTTGATCAAAGCATTTGGATTATGCTTAAATTTGTATAATTTCATTTTGTAGGACTATATTAATGGATAATCGGAGTTCAAGAGAAAAGAGAAGAAAAAGGACCAAGATGGAAGAAAATGAAAGTTCGAAGACCAAAGTGCAAATAGCTACCGAAGTGCAAATAGCCAAAAGATGAACCGAGTGTAGAAACGATGATGTGAAAAACGCAAGGACAAGTTTAGTGGAGACCTCAAGTATTGGGAGAGAAAAATGAGAAAGCATAAAAAAGAATCAAGAATTGAAAATGGGGATAACAATGCAACATTCGGAAGTTTTTATAACTGGGCAACTGTCCAACATCAAGGAAAAATTTTCCTCTTTCGCAAAACTTGGGCAGTTGCCTAAGCTAATGTTTTCAGCTCAGTAATTGTTCCTGGGATCTATTTTAATTTTGGGTACCACTCCATGAGAGATTTGGACGCTCTTTGTCAACTGGGATTGTAAGTGTCTGAATTTCGATAGTTCTGTTGACGTTAAGCCCATTGCGCCTACCCTACCTATTCCATTCCATGTGATAGAATTGGCATTCCGCTGTACTATGATTCGTTCAACATTCTTCACAACTTGTTTTTCGTGCATATGCTGCATTTCCTGACTGTGATATGCTTTCCACCTTATGAAACAGAGAGTCAATCTTTGTAGACATGTCCAAGCAAGTGTATTCCTCGTAGATACCCAGTGATTTCTTCTGAACCACCCGCTCAAAGGACCACATGGTCGAAGTAGTATCCATTCTCTCAAATAATTTCAATGCTCTATCGACTGTTCTCATGGATATGGAGCCATTAGATGATGAATCTACCATGCTTTTGAAATATGGTAGTAACCCTGTATAGAAAAATCGGACTTGGGTTTTTTAATCGAAACCATGTTGAGGACACTTCCTTAGCATATTTTTAAACCTATTCCAAGCCTAGTCAATTGATTTAGATTCTCCTTGACTAAATAATGATATGTCGTGCCTCAATTTCGCTACTTTGGTTGGTGAGACGAACTTTGTGCAAAATTTGTGAGCCAGATCATTCCAAGTAGTTATGTTCGCAATATGAAGTGAATCCAGCCATTTGAGTTCTTTATCCCGTAGAGTATGTAGAAATAACTCAACCTAATAGTATCCTCTAAAATTCCTTGATATCTGAAGTGCTGATATATATCCAAGAATCGAGATACGTGTGTATGTGGATTTTCATCAGCTCTGCGATAAAACTGATGTCCATTTTTAAACAGTATCACATTGGTCTTCAATTGGAAACTAGGCCGCCTAAACGGTGGATACACGATTCTGGATTTGTTTTGGATTATTTAAGGAGTCATGAAATCTCCTACAAGCATGTTGCCTTCGTACATCGCCTCTTTTTCCTTAGCTGAAATGATAGGATTATTCTGCTCGTTAGCCATTTGTTGTTGTCGTGCTTCTCTAGTTTTTCTTTGCAACCAATAAAAAGTCCGCTCAATTTCTGGATCAGTTGGAATCAGGTCTCTTCCAGTCAATTTTAGTATGCAAATCTGCGAGAAGACTAGCAGTATCAATTAGACACTAAAAAAGTTAAATTGAATAACAAAATAAAATAGAACAAAGAATATAAATAATAACGTTTGAATTATTGTCAAGGTAAATATGATTAAACTAATGCTCAATCATCGACAACGGCTCCCTATACTTCAAGTCCCCGCTAAATTTATCCTTGAGTTTTTCACATCGTCGTTTCTACTCTCAGTTCATCTTTTGGCTATTTGTACGTTTGTCCTCAAACATTCATTTTCTTCCATACGGGTCCTTTTTCTTTTCATTTCTCTTGAATTCTGCCTTATCCATCAATATAGTCCTACAAAATGAAATTATTCAAAATTAAGCCATAATCCAAATGCTTTGATCAACAATTAGTCATGTTTTGTGGACCGAATAAGTGTGTAAAAACGCACTATCAAACTTTCCAAACTTGAGCTATTGTTTGTCCTTAAAAAAGATAGTGACTTAACTCTACACAAATCACTAGTTAACAATCTACCGTGTCTCAAGATTGAAATTCAGTAATCAATATAAGAAACAATTTCAATAGTGCAAGAATAAAATGAACATTTACCTGTCGAATGGAAAACTCAACATGTGTGTGTGAACTCGTGTTAACATATCAAGTTTATGATTGGTTTATTCCCAACCCATGGTGGTCAAATATATCATTTCCTCACTTGAGAGATGTACACCCCAAAACTTATTCTTTCCACTCAATCATTCTAGGGTGCGTTCTAAAGTTAGGAGTTTAAATAATTGCATTCATTTTTCTCTCTTAGCATGGATATGTTTCACTCTTACAAGTTCACATGTCAACAAGTAGAGGCTATCCTAGTTTGATTGCTTTAACTTTTAAGGCTAAACTAAGTTACTTGCCTCACATCAAAGATATAGTTTTATCAACAAAATGTCAAAGGGCTTTCTTCATGTTATTGTGTTTTTTATTCACTTATTTTCTGCGCTCCATTTTTTTATATTGTTATCTTTTCATTTGCTTTCTATATAATCCCTGTATCGAGCTTTAGACCGATTACTCCTAAACCAATTGGCTTTAGGGCACTAGGTTTTAAAACTTTACAGGCTTATTCACTCGAGTTATAAAGGTTAGATAAGATGACTTTTTATTAACTTCTCCCCTTCTTACTTTCTATATGACCCCTGTAGCGAGTTTTAGATTGATGACTCCCAAACCAGCTGGCTTTAGGGTACCAGGTTTCAAAATACCCTTACAGGCTTACGTGCTCGAGTCATAAAGACTTTGTGAGAAGTGTTATTTTTATATACATTAGTTTTATGCCTTTTTTAGACTCTTTGTTTTTCTAGATATTCAGTTTCCAAAAACGACCCTCAACTTAAGACTTTCACTTTCACTTAATCTTATTGGTCTAGACAATCCACAAAGTAGAATTTCATGCACGGAACCCCTACATATCTCAACGTTCCCTGTAATTGTTCAACCTTCGCCAAACTATTCTAAAAATGGGTTACGTATTACTACACTAAAGAGTTTTTGGTTTTCTTCTACCTTGTTCATGATCCCAATCACTAACCTAACATATAAAGCATGAGTAGTGCCCAAAGAATGTCAAGTATCACATCATCAAGTATTCTACTCTACATCCACAGTTCTTAACTTATACCTATTACAATGTTCGTATCATAGCCGGCAAGGTTATGAAGTCCACACAAGCACACAAAATTATAAACAGAATAAACAAAGCATACGAAATATTTTATTTCTTTTTTACACTTGATCACAAATAAAGCAGTAAATCAAACCCAATTATTGATGAATAATAATGGTGCAACACAAAATGACGCCAAAATGTGCCAAACTTATGCCATCTCCCAAACTTATACAAGATGGTGTCCTTAATATAAGAGTAAACATAATCAAAATAAAATTGTAAGGATCAGAAACTCGTCGGGGTAGGTATGGATAGGTAGAAGGATTAAGGTCGCCCAACTGGAGGACATCAATCGTCACTTTTCTTCTTTGCTAGGCTTTAATTTTCTGTTCTCAAAGTATAAAATAAGTATTAATGATAACATATAAGGTTTAAATATTTGCAATGAATTCACACCAAAAAAATCCTAATCCCTAACTTTTAGAAAAACTATGCAACAGAGCGTACGTCCTTGCGAAAACTTATAACTAGGAGGAGATAAATTCTTCTAATTTGTTTGTTGATTGAAATCTAAGTGCAACCTTAAGAATGCATATCACATCAATGTAAGCTCAACATGATGCTAAGATATTAACAATGAGCCTAAGTATAGTGAACTCAATGGATAAAAATGCCTAATTTACTAATGCAAGTCTTAAAATGCTCCCTAAAATGTGTCAAAAGTCATCTACATGCATGAGGTCCTGTGTACTTTGCTCAATATGGTCTTATTCCGAATTGCAGCCATCCCCCGAATTTCATCCTTGCCTTTCTCCAAATGGTGTGACTTTTCCTCATCATCCGTATGAAACTCCATAGTGAATCCCTCAATCTCTTTTGTATCAATGAGAGTGGATGGAGAGTGTACCACACAGGCCTCATGAACGTCTAGTGGTTTCTTTAACTCAAAATTGTAGGGGATTCCTATGTTAACCACCTTAATCTAGAAATAGCTGTAAGTCTCGGTGGGATATTTTATTACTTTGAAAACATTGAAAAAAACCTGCTCCTCCCCCAGCCTCAGAGTCAGTTGTTCTTTCTGCACATCTATAAGGGCTCTTGCAGTAGCCAAAAATGGTCGTCCCAATATGAAAGGGATGTCATTGTCTTCTTCTATATCTAGAATTAAGAAATCAGCTTGAAATATTAGTTTTATCCACTTTTACAAATACATCTTTGATGATGCCTCATGGACGACTAAGTGATCAATCAGCTAGATATAGAGTTACGGTAGTTAGCTTAGGCTCTTCCAACCTGAGTTTCCTGAAAATAGAGAGTGGCATCAAGTTAATAGTAGCACAAGGTCACACAAAGCTTTATTAAAGTAAAATTCACCAATTGTACAAGGGACAGTGAAACTCCCTGAATCTTTCAAATTTTGGTGGGAGCTTTTTTTAGATCATGGTGCTGCTCCCTTCAGTTAACATCACTGTCTCATGTTTCTCCAGCTTGCATTTATTCGTTAAGATATACTTCAGGAACTTGGCATAACTGGTCATTTGGAGTAATTCATCGGGGAGCGGAATGTTTATATGGAGCTTTTTGAAGATTTCGAGGAATTTCTTATATTGCTGCTGTAAGTGTTATGCTCTAGGTCCAATCGACTTTGAACATTAATACTTTTAATATATAATTAATGCAATTTTATGGTAGATCTATTATTGAATTAATATTCAAATAAATTAAATAATGGAGTTCATATATTCAAATCTTGATAATTTGTTAATCACAAGGAGTTGTGATTGTGAGATATAAATTACATATAATTGAATCGTAATTGCTTGTGGTCGTAAGTAATAACAAGATACGGATATCATTATTACGGATAATGACGTGTGGCATTTCTTACTTATGAAGTAAGTAGTTGATCTCACAAGTTAAAGTATGGTGACACTTAAATGAACACGTAGATATTTTATTGTAGAACAAAACATTGATTTGAGACCTGCTGAGAGATTCCAGATGGATAATTATCTGAGTGTCAGTGTCTAATTTCTAATGTTTGGTAGTGAAATTGGTCCTTTGACTTGAGGTGGTCATAGTACCTTATATGAGGACAATCATGCTTTGACGGTATTGGATGTTGCTCTGCCAAGGGCCGCTAATACGGCATCATTTGGGTATGTCAAGAATCGTATGAAGGTTGTGAACGATCAATAGAGGATTCGTCACTCTCAGATAGTAAGTGGTTATGATCTTCATTTCATTCGATTAAGTCGATAACGAAATCCTTGGCCAATGTGTACTCATAAGTCGAAATGGAGTTTTCAACTTATATTGACTTAATAGTGGAGTGAAAGATATGATTGATAATCTAGATTGACACACTTCCATATCTCGTAATTGATCGGATCATATTGACGAAGGGATTATAGTTTCACGGTAGACGAACGAGTTTGATTTTATCATACCACGTGACATTTTTCGTCACATGTGTTGTCCTGACACATTGTTAGATGTCAATCTGGGATGGTGAGTGTGAATTTGTAATAAATTATAAGGGTATTTTAATTTATCAATTTTGATTAGATCAAAATAATATCTCACATCGCTAGGTATCGTGATCGAAAACCTAATGGGTCGCACACAAAAGGAGAATTAAAAATTTGTGATTTGTCAATTAATTAATTTAACAAGTGTTGAATAAATTAATTAATTTTGGTTGTTTATTTATAGGCCCAAATTAATTAATTGGATTGACTAATTCACGGACCGAATTTAATGAATTAATTAAATATTAGAACAATTCAGGCCAAGCCCGTTTGGGCTTATATAAATAAGTGATTATGGTTTTTAATTAGTAATGAATTTATTATTCTTTCTAGCACAAGAAGAAAATCCTAATCCTAAAATCTTATTCTCTGTGTGGATCATCATTGAAGGCTAGACAATTGGATAGCTGTGGGAGGTAGATCAAGGTTGCTGGAACAAAGAAAAAGCAAAAGTTTGCAGATCTCGAAAAAAATACAACTTTTATCACAATTCCTATCTAAACACAAAGATGAATCCTGGTGGAAATCTGAAAATTGTTTTATTTTTCGTTGTGCATGATAAGTAAATTCTCAATAGTGCTATCAAAGCCTACTTTGTGTTTGTTAGAGATTATTTTGAAATTTTTGAAATCATCAAAAGTTGATTTTGTTCTTATAATTGTTTTTAGCAATTAGAGATTTATTTTTATGTTCAAAAATTGTTTTCGATAGACAAATAATTTTGGATCGAAATATTAAAAAAAAAAGGAGGACAAAGGGTTGCCAGCCTTGCTACCGCACCTGCGATGGCGGCAAATTGTTGCTAGGAGCGATAGGAAGTTGCTGCTGTTGGACAGTGGCGGCCTTCGTCGCGGTAGCCAAGGGGTCTAAATTAAAAACTGGCACCTCAAGAAAAGAAGGAAAAATTGGTCTCCTAGGGTTTTCAGTAGTCGGGTGTGGGATATTAGAAAGAGGGGGCTCTTGTGCAATTTATGAAATTGCGAGCCCCCACTTGCAATTAAGTCTCTAGGGTCATTTAGCAAATTTTAATGGAGGGCTTGTCATGCAATTTTTGAAATTGAGGGACTTGCTTTTAATTTTATTCTCGGGTCAACTTGCTATTTTTAAAAGGGGTTTTGAATACAAATATTGAATGGTTTTAAAGTTGGGTTTTTTAATTGGGTTTGACCCATATTTATTAATTTGGCCCAAGGTAAAATTTTTATTTAAAATTGACGACTTTTAATATTTTTGTTAAAATATGATTTTAACTTAAATATAAAACTTTGACCTTAAATTGAATTTTATTTTATTTAGGAATGTTATCATAGATTAAAATATTAAATCAATTTAAATTAGAGTTGGACTCTAATTTAATACTTAATTAAAATGTGATTTTAATTAATTATTCATCCGAATATGTTCTTAAGTTAGAATTGGATTCTAATCTGACATTTAATTGAAATTTGATTTTAATTAAATTGTCCTGTCTTAAAATTTTATTTAAAATTAGAGTTAGACTCTAATTTGGTGTTTAATTAAAATTTGATTTTGATTAAACAGGTTCGCCCTAAAATCTTAGAATTAGAGTTGGACTCTAATTTTGTTATTTGATTAAAATTTGATTTTAATTAAATTCAACTGTCTTGAGTTTTGAAATTAGAGTTGCACTCTAATTTGATATTTAATTAAATAGTCCCGCCCCTATAATTGTGGAATTAGAGTTGGACTCTAACTCGATATTTAATTAAAATTTTCTTTTGATTAAATATGCATGTTAATTAAATTAATTGATTAATATGATTGATTAATTATTTAATTACTCTGATCCATTTGTCTAAAAGCGTTTAGACGACCTTAATTGCTAGAAACTTGAAAGATCTTTGCATATAATATTAGATATTATATAGGAATGCATTTATGTGATGAATGCATAATTAGTGGATGATTATAGGCTCGACCATCTGAATGTGTTGAATGGTTAATTTTATTTTTGTCGTTTTGTGGGCCTGCGACCTCTTAATTATTTTGGACCTGCAAGTCCATTATTATTGTTATTATTGTGGGCCTGTGAGCTCTTAATCATTTTGAACTTGCGAGTCCGTTATTATTATTATTATTATCATTGTTATGGGCCTGCAAGTCCTGTATGCCAACTAGTTTAGGATACAGGTTGCAACTGGACTAATTAAAGACACAAGAAAAAGAGAAAATCATGGAGATGGTGCATTGATAATGATTCAACGCTATACCCCTAGGAATTGACCAACTAGTCTTATATATATGATTATATCGACGTTGATGAGATTTTTGAATGCAAAACTCCTCCATAAAATATTAAGTCAATTTATTATTCGCTTTTCATCATTATGGTGAAAAACCAGATTTTCAAATCGTCTCAACTTGTTGAGTATACTCAAAGCTGGTCTATTAGGGATATGTTACACTATGAAATATTAGATATTTCTGAATAATGAGTCTGACTTAATTAAAATTTATCTTTTGTTGAGTACGCTCAAGGAGATAAATTTTGGAAGCATGTTAAACTAACACATAAGATGTATGAAGACAAGGAGTTGTCAGCTTAATGATCTGAGAGCTGCATGGAGATACAATTGATAATAGTATCTACCTAAATATTTTATTAGGACTTGTTGAGTACACTCAAGGTCTTAATATAACAAATGGAATCCCAGCCCACTAGGAGTCAAGTATGGATTCCATAAATTTATGTGAGATGGTCATAAATTTGAGTTAAATAGTGGGAACATAATTAATTTAATAAAAGTGCATGTTAAATTAATTGATGCATTTTATGTATTATTCTTTTTCTTTTCTTCATTTATATTTATTGAATCGTGAGTAACCATGTGTGTTTGAGCGGCATACTAGATGCCAACAACCAAATTAAATTTTCTTGATTGGCACGCAATTTGAGAATTGTTCTCATGCATGAGAAAATTTGGTTGTCCTTAAGTAGCCATTTCCAGAGATACCTGGTAATGACTCATTTAAGGAAGAGGTGGCTACTATAATAATACAGTGATGACAATAGTACTGCAACATGTGTGATGTTTGCATTATATCACTTGAATTACAAAAGCAACTTGAGAGTATAGATGCTAACACATGATTTTTCATTTTAAAGAGTTGTATGATAATAATCATGTGTAGAAGGATATGAGACTTCCAAACAACTGTACCGATGCAAAATGATAGAGCGATCTTCAGTCAGTGCTCATGTGCTGAAGATGTTTGGCATTGAAAAGTTGTCTCAATTAAGTTCAATCATGAACCAAGAACTAAGTATTGACTTAGTTCTGCAATCTCTGTCAGAAAGTTATTCATACTAATTACGAATTATGATATAAATAAGCTCGAACGCACACTTTTGAGTTGCTTAACATGCATAAAACTGTGAAGCCCAATATCAAAGTTAGTAGTGGGCAAGCCATTATTTTCTCTAAGGATATTAAGAGGAAGTCTAAAGGGGCTTTGGGAAAAGCATCCAATATGGCTAAGACGGTCAAAGCGAAGGACAAATACCAAATCTAATGACCCTTATTTTCATTATAGAATGAAAGATTATTGGAAGATATTGCAAGGCTTACATATGCTTCATGAGCTTCTTAGGTATTTGATACCAGATGTGGATCTCATATTTGTACAAATGTGGAGAAACCAAATAGAAGTAGACTACTACGAAAGGGAGAAGTTGATCTACACATTGAAGATGAGCAAAGGTTGCTGCATTGCCTGTATGAAATACTTTTCGCCATTGCCTTCTGATTTAGTATTGGAATTAGAGAAATGTTGCTTTGTACTCACCATATCTGGAACATTAAAATTAATTTCATGTTCAAACATGAGCTATTTTAATGTTAATGATAATTTTTGTTCTTATTTATCTTGATAAAGATCCTAATGGTTATGGTGAATTACAAAACAATGTTTATATTCTTAACACTAAGCATTCTATAATGAGTATAGAAATTATAAGGTATAAATGCGATAATCTAATTATTACCTAAATCTGGCATGACAGACTTTGTCATATAAATGAAATGTAATTCCAAAATTATATAAAGAAGTATACTTGGAGTCAATTGATTTTGACAAGCACGAATTATGCATGTCTGATACAATGACCAAATCTCATTTTACTTGAGAAGGAGAAAGATCTACATAATTACAGGTCTAATGCAGACTGATGCATATGGACCCATGTCAATTGACGTCGGGTGATGTTTCTCTTATTTCATCAAATTACTAATGACTATTACAAAAATAGTCATATATGTTTGATGAAATTCAAGTGTGAAACTCTTGAAAGGTTCAAGAGATTTAAGCTAAAAGTAGAGAAGCAATTAGGTAAAGAGATTCTTACACTAAGATTCGATCAAGTGGGAATATTTTAAAGATAAAATTTTAGATTATCTTAAAAAGAATGAGATTCTCTTGTAGTGGACTCCTCCATATACAATGCAGCATAATGACGTATCTGAAAGGAAGAATAGTCAACTATTAGATATTGTGCAATTAATAACAAGCCATGCAAATCTCCCAAAATCGTTTTGGGGTCATGCACTAATTGCAGTGTGCTACACACTAAATCATGTCCCCATCTAAGTTGGTTAACAGAACTCCATACGAGCTATGAAAAGGTAACAATCCTAATTTATCTCATATGAAAGTTTGGGATTGTAACGCTTATTTGAAACGCATTGAATCAGATAAGTTTGAAACTAAATCTGATAAATACATATTTATTGGATATCCAAAATAGATATTTGGATATCAATTCTATTAACTCATTAAGAAGAAAGTCTTCGTCTCACGACATATCATCCTCTTAGAGAAAATGTTTACTCTAGGAGAGGACAGTAGGAGCAAAATAGAACTTGAAAAAGTTCAAGAGTCCACATATATAGTTAACCAAGTAGATGAATCTGAGTTTGATCCCATATCGGATGTAGGGCATACTCTTGATCAGGAAGTAGAGACTCCTGAGGACATGTCAACTTTGTGTGAATCTAGTAAGATCATTTGACGTTCAAGAAGGTGAGAATCCATGATTACTAATCAGACATTGCTAATCTAGGATATTAAACCTACTAATTGCCCGAAATTAAAGTCAAGTGTTGATTTAAAAGAGATAGGAATAGGCCATGAAATCTGAGATGAACTCGACGTACGTGAACAAAGTTTAGACCTTGATCGACCTTCCTCGTGGGATAAGACCCATATGTCATAAATGGTTTATGAGGAAAGGTCGATATGGATTGGAATATCTATACATACAAAGTATGGCTAGTAGCAAAGGGTAAAGTGTTGACCTTGATGAAACCTTTTGCTTGTAGCCAAACTAAAGTCCATTTGGATTTTGGTTGCAATAGTTACATATTGTGACTATGAGTTAAACCAAGTCTCTTGGAGCTAAAATCTTTAATTTGATGTAGAATCAAAAGGTTTGATTTTATCAAATATGAAGACAAATTGTGTGTTTACAAGAAGATAGTGGGAGCATTGTCGCATTCCTAATATTATATGTAAGACATATTGTTGATAGGAAACGAAATCCTTAAGTTTCAATCGTTGAAATAATGGTTGTTGAATGATTTATTCATGAACGATATGGGGGAAAACAACTTGGTCTATAGAGATAGATCTAGAAGATGGCTTAACTATCACAATCTACATAGATAAAGTTTTGAGAAGGTTTTATATGAAGAAAATGGTTTACTCTTAAATGATGTGTTGGAAAGATCCCAAATATGAAACAATCGTTGATTCAATAGCAGAAATCTAATAAATGATTGCTTTAGAAGTAACAAAGAGTTGCAATGTGGATCAAGATATTCATAAATGAACTTAGAGTAGTTCTTAATATTGTCGATCACATGCCATTATTTGTGATAACAATAGAGCCATCGTGCATATGAATAAACTAAGGTCTCATCAATGATCCAAACTTGTATTGAGATGGTATGATCTCATCAGAGAGATAATACATAGAAATGACGTAAAGAGAAGAACGAATTCCCACAATTAATTGCAGATCCATTGACAAAGAGTTGTCACAGTATAAACATGATCATCATGTAGACTCTTATGATATTGGATACATAAGTGATTGGATCTAGTGCGAGTGAAAGTTTATAAGTGTTATGTTCTAGGTCCAATGGACTTTGGACATAAACACTTTTAATATATAATTAATGCAATTTTATGGTAGATTTATTATTTAATTAATATTCAAATAAATTAAATAATAGAGTCCGTAGATTCAAATCTTAATAATTTGTTAATCTCAAGGAGTTGTGATTGTGAGTTACAAATTACATACGATTGAATCTTAAATCGTCCGTGGTCGTAAGTATTAACGAGATACGTATATCGTTATTACGAATAGACCTTCATGTGTTGCATTTCTTATTTATGAAGTAAGTAGCTAATCTCACAAATTAAAGTGTAGTGACACTTAATGAACACATGGATGTTTTGTTGTAGAACAAAACATTGATGGGAGACCCGCTGACAGATTCCACATGGATAACTATCTGAGTTTCAGCGGCTAATCTTTAACTTTCAGTAGTGAAATTGGTCATTTAACTTGAGGTCGTAATAGTACCTTATATGAGGACAATTATGCTTCGACGATATTGGATGTTGCTCTGACAAGTGTCGCTAATACGATATCGTTTGGGTATGTCATGAATTGTATGAAGGTTGTGAATGACCAATAGAAAATTTGTCACTCTTAGATAGTAAGTGATTATGATATGTATTTCATTCAATTAAGTCGATAACGAAATCCTTGGCCAAGGTGTGTCCATAAGTCGAAAATGAGTTTTCGACTTATATTGACTTAATAGTGGAGTGAAAGATATGATCGATAATTGAGACTGACACACTTCTATATCTCGTAATTGATCGAATCATATTGACGAAGGGATTATGTTTCATGATAAACGAACGAGTTTGATTTTCTCATACTATGTGACATTTTTCGTCACATATATTGCCTTGACACATTACTAAATGTCAATCTGGGACGACGAGTGTGAATTTGTGATAAATTAAAAAGGTGTTTTAATTTGCCAATTTTGATTAGATTAAAATAATATTTCACGTCGTTGGGCATCGTCATCGGGAACTTGATGCGTTGCACACAAAATGAGAACTTGAGGTCGTAATAGTACCTTATATGAGGACAATTATGCTTTGACGATATTGGATGTTGCTCTGACAAGTGCCGCTAATACGATATCGTTTGGGTATGTCATGAATTGTAGAAGGTTGTGAATGACCAATAGAAAATTTGTCACTCTTAGATAGTAAGTGATTATGATATGCATTTCATTCAATTAAGTCGATAACGAAATCCTTGGCCAAGGTGTGTTCATAAGTCGAAAATGAGTTGTCGACTTATATTGACTTAATAGTGGAGTGAAAGATATGATCGATAATTGAGACTGACACATTTCCATATCGCGTAATTGATCGAATCATATTGACGAAGGGATTATGTTTCATGATAAACGAACGAGTTTGATTTTCTCATACTATGTGACATTTTTCGTCACATATATTGCCCTGACACATTACTAAATGTCAATCTGGGACGACGAGTGTGAATTTGTGATAAATTAAAAAGGTGTTTTAATTTGTCAATTTTGATTAGATCAAAATAATATTTCACGTCGTTGGGCATCGTCATCGGGAACTTGATGCGTTGCACACAAAATGAGAACTGAAAAATTACGATTTGTCAATTAATTAATTTAACAAGCATCGGATATTAATTAATTGGGTTGCTTATTTATAGGCCCGAATTAAATTACTTGGATTAATTAATTCACGTACCGAATTTAATAGATTAATTAAATATTGGGCTCGTCAGGCCAAGCTCGTTTGGGCTTATATAAATAAGTGATTAGGATTTTCAATTAGTAGTGAATTCATTATTCCTGTTAGCACAAGAAGTAAACCCTAATCATAAAATCTTATTCTATGTGTGGATCAACGTTGGGGGCTGGACAATTGGACAGCTGTGAAAGGAAAATCAAGATTGCTGGACAAAAAGAAAAAACAAAATGTTTGCAGATCTCGAAAAAAGGTAAAATTTTTATCACAATTCCTATCTAAACATAAAGATGAATCCTGGTGGGCATCGAAAATTGTTTTATTTTTTGCTGTGCATGATAAGTGAATTCCCAACAGCTGCTCCAACTTGTGCTTCTTCAACCTCTGGGAAAATGAAATGGGAGGCTCATAGGGTTTAACTAGAACAGCTACCTTACCACATAATGTCTCTGAACTTTCATTGGTAACTGTTTCCTTAGTCTGGTCAGTTTGCTCCTCATGTTTTTCATCATAAGGAGGCACTGTTTCTTTGTTTGCATTTGATCTCTTCACATTCATTTCAGGTAATTGAACCCCACTTCTTGTAGTGATTGCTTGAACATGCTCTTTAGGATTCAGCTCAGTATTGCTTGGTAAAGTATCTGGTGCCCTTTTTGTCATAGCGAGTGACATATGTCCTATCTGTGTCTCCAGGTTTTTAATTGCGGTACCCTGAGTTTGGAGAGTTGTTTCAATCTTCTTCATGAATTGGTTATTTGTCTCCATATATTTCTCAGTCTTTTTCATAAACTTTACAAACATCTATTCCAATTGAAGGATCTATAGATAAATTCTTTATGCGTGATGGGTATTTATTTCGGGAAAACAAGTTGTGTGTTCCTATATGTTCAATGAGAGAATTGTTAGTAAGAGATGTACACAGTGGAGGCTTAATGGGATATTTTGGGGTTAAGAAGACCTTGGAGATATTAGGTGGACATTTTTATTGGAGAAAATTGATGTTCATTGGATTTGTAGGAAATGCATTACTTGTAAGACGGCTAAGTCTAAGGTTCTACCTCAAGGGTTGTATATACCTTTACCTGTTCCTAGTAAATCTTGAGTTGATATATCTATGGACTTCGTATTAGGTTTACCTAGGACTAAGAAAGGAAAAGATTCCATATTTGTGGTGGTAGATAGATTTAGTGAGATAGCACATTTTATGTCGTGTTATAAAACTGACGATGCTACCAATATTGCGGATCTCTTCTTTAAGGAAATAGTGTGCTTACATGGGATTTCAAAAAACATTGTATCGGATAGGAGTGTTAAATTTCTTAGTCACTTTTGGATGATTTTGTGGAACAAGTTAGGTACAAGTTACTGTTTTCTACTACTTGTCACCCACAAACCGATAGACAAACTGAGGTTGTGAAAGGAACATGATACAATTGTTACGTACAATAGTTATTAAGAATTTGAAGAGTTAGAAAGAGTACTTGCCATTCATTGAATTTGCATACAATAGGGTCATGCATTCTACTACTTCTTGTTGGCCTTATGAATTTGTATATGGTTTTAATCCACTAAAACCTTTGGATTTAATTTCCTTACCTGCTGATTAAAGAGATAGATTAGATGGAAAGAAGAAGCAGAATTTGTAAAATCAATCCTTAAAAAGATAAGATTGCAAATTGAGAAGAAGAATAAGCACTATGTTTTTCAACCAAACAAAGGAAGGAAAAGCCTTAAATTTAAACCTGAAGCTTGGGTTTGGGTATATTTGAGAAAGGAACATTTTTTAGAATAAAGAATATCAAAGTTGCAATCATGGGGAGTCGGTCCATTTCAAGTTTTTGAAAGGATTAATGATAATGCCTATAAACTAGATCTTCCTCATGAGTATAATGTTTATGATCTTTCTCTCTTTGATGTAGGTGCAAATTCGAGGTCGAATCTTTTTGCAGAGGGAGGGAATGATGTGATCCAAGGAATGAAGACAAGTCCGGACAAGAATCCGTTGGTCGTTGAGGAAGACCCTATAACTAGGTCGTGAGTGAAAAGGGTCAAAAAAAGTAAAGGAACAAATTTCGTATTGGGCTCAGGAGAAGAAAAACAATGGGTAAACGTGATTCAAGCAATGGATGGAAAGGCTGGTCGAGTCAACTATACGACTATATAGTTAAACAAGCTATACAACCGCATAGTATATGACAGAGAGTTGCCCTGGTTTGCAATGACCTATATGATCGTATAGGCTAGAACTATGCGGCTGCATAGTACATTTCGAAACTTGATTTTTTCAATTCCGTAAGATCTTTTATTTATGTTAAAACTCTATTTTTTTGGTATCTTTAGTAATCTTTTCGATTCTATTCATGTCAACTAGGGTTTTATGAGTCTCTTATAAATAGGACTCATTATTTACATTGTAAAATAACTTTCATTCCTACATCATATCGAAGATTATTTTGTGAGGAATTTTGCTTTTAATTCCTTGATCTTCATTGCACTAACTTTATGGACTTATTAGGAATTATTTCTTATGGCGTTCAAATAATTAGGGAGAGATTCTTGAATTTTGTGATCACGGGGTCAACATATTGTCGACGATTGTGTTGGTTCTTTGGTGCAATATTTTTGGATCAAATTCTAAACTTTGATTTCTTGGCTTTCTTGGTTGAATAAATCTTGTGTGGGTTTCGTAGCTACCATTGTTGCGTGGGTTCACATCACCATGAATAAAATGTGATAGTCTTAACGGAATCAGTTTCAAGTTAGGCAATAAGAGGGCGTCATCAATGGTTTTCCCTAAATGACCGAATTATCTCAAATTTGGAGGGAAATCTATGAATACCCCCACTCTAAAGAAAAAGGAATGCGATTCAAGTTTCTCCCTCCCAAATAGTTATTTTCCTCTAACGCCAAGTTTGAGCATCAAAACTAGTGAGTATATGAGGTGAAATCTTGACTAGATGAGAGGATTTGTTGATCAGAATTCTGTCATCATTATATTCACATCATCTGTGGGAAACTTTGAACAAATAAATCATGAAATTTTGTTGTAGCAACAGAAACCTTGAAATTCGTAAGATCTGAGAAAAATGAGTCAAACAGAAGGAAAATTACTTCTAGAGGTTGAAAACGAAGAATACAGCAGTGATGATCTTGTAGATGGTGATGCTAATCCAAAATGATAGAGGGAATAAACACTGACAAAGTTGCAAGCCGACATTTTTCCTGCTCAACATCGTCGCTTAAGGAAAAAGATATCCATTGCAAAAGGATCTAAGAGATGGCTGAAAGACTGAAGGTATTCATGGGGGAAAATGTATGGTTGAGTACGAAAATTGAGAATCCAAAAGAAAATTGGAAGGATAAATATGGAGAAAATGAAGATATGTTTGTTGTTGCCTAGTATGATGGATTGATATTACGAGCGTAATAGTTCCGAATAGCCTTAGTCGCATGATGTGGACAATGGTAGCTTTGTGAATATTTTGTTTGGAAATGCCTTAGATCAAATGTAGGTCAATCCTCACTAGGTACCCATGATTGAACCCTTATATGGTTTCACTAGAGATAGTTTGATCCTGATAGGATGAATTATGCTAACAATTGACCTCGGTGAAGAGCCAATTGCATTTCAAGGATATACAGACTTTCTAATCATGGATAGAAAGTCTGATTATAATGGTCTTATGAAGACCTTATCTAAAGTAGTGGACAGCAGTAAGATCTATCCATCATTTGGGCAAGAAATTCGAAACTGCCTAAAGGGTAGTCAATATCAAAAGAAATCAAGCTATTGTATGTGAATGCTACTTTAGCTCTTGAAGGAAAACAATCCTAAAGCCCATAGTGGGCAATACCATACTTATTGTGGAAAAGAAGATAAACCTACCTGAAAACTTTTCATAAGAAAGCATCTAACACTGTGAATGAAAGGTTTAGAAGCATGCCCAATAATAAGGACGACTTTGCAAATATTAAAAAAAGCATGGGTTTTGAAACAATTACCAAGATTGAAACTGAAAAAAGGTCACAACACGGAAAACATGAAGGTGAGCCTTATTCCGCCAACTTTCAAAAAATAAAGCTAAGGAATTTCAATTGAAGGCGAAGTTAAATCGCTAGAGAAAAATGTTAACTGATTTCCACCACAAAGGGAATTATTACCATAAGGATGAGACCATGCCTGCTATGTTTAAATGTCATGACATATTGTAACAATGAGTGAAGTACTTATGTAAGGAGAACCATGGTAGGGGACATGGTATTAATATGTGACCCCTTTTTATGTTGTTACGATGATTTAATAAAGTTTTATTTGGTAAGTTGTGTTGTTAAATATACAATAAATTATGTTATTGAGATACACTTGTCATATATGTATCTACATGAAGCATAATTAAATGTCAAATGACCAAGGTAGCACAAACCTTAATAGATAACAAATGAACGAAATCGTAGTAAGTAAATAATGAAATATTATTATTAAATTGTCAAATTAGTAGTTTTATACAAAAGATAAATGAAATTTCATTAATGAGATAAAAATAAACTATATATCTAAGTTAATCAACAACTGAAGATTGGAGATTTTCGGAAGTAAGATCGTGTTGGTTAACTGGGGCATTATCCCTAAAGGGTCCGCTTGCTTCAGAGAAAAGAGGAGCATCAGTAGGATCGATAGCTAGCTTAGCACTAGCAACGGCCTCACTGGAAAGAATAATTAGAGGATCTATAAGTTGGGAAGGTTCAACAGAAGTAGACAAATTATTTGAAGCCTTAACAGCTAAAGGAGTATCCTCGAAAGATAATGTGTCCTTGACATCCCCTTTATGAGCTTTCAAGAAATCCGTATTCGTGTCAGGATGGAAATTCCTAATAATGTCAAGAACCTTATTGCCCCACTCTTGCATGGTCTCCTCATTAAGCTTCACCCATTAGCCTTACTTTATAAAGGTTCGACTCCACGAGCTACTTTTGTCTCGATACTTTCCAGCTGATTATGAAGTAAGGCCTTTTTATTCTTCACCTTGTCAAGATCCTGGGAGAGAAAAATATTTATTGGCTTCAGCCAATTGAAGTTCTTCTTAAAAGCTCAAGAATAACTAACCAAGAGGGGGTGAATTGTTTCTTAAATCCTTTTTGAAAATAAATTCAAGTCTAAAAATAATTTACTAGCAAATGTAGCAATAAAATAGATACACACAAATATGAGATCGAATAAGGAGAATTAATGAGCACAATATAAAAGCAATAAATAGAAAGGAGATAGAATGCAAACTATTTAATTATAGAGGTTAGATCCAACGCAATGATCTACATCCTCCATTATCAAACTCTCCGCCACGAATAAGGCATTTTCACTAAATGTGATTGACTTATGACACAATCTAACCTTCTACAATGCTTCCGATGACTTACAAATAAGGAGTATCGATCTTTTCACAACGTTAAACTTTACAGGATCTAAACATGACTCACAGTTAAAACAAAAGTAAATATTACAAATGAAAAATTTTCTCTTAATAAATGATATAAAAGAAATTAAGTACCAAGAAAGAAGTAGGCTAACACTTTAATAGATAGTAATAAATATAGCTCGAGTGTTAGAATAGAAAAATCTTTATGAGAAAAGTGATTTTCAATAATTTGATTTACTCAAAAAGTTTTTCAAGAAATAAATGAAATGATCTTTTGGAAAATGAAAAGTAAAATAGTTTGGATCAATAATATCTTCACTTCAACGTTCTTAGAAAGTTGTCTTCAATGAAAAAGTAGAGTGATATTTACAGTAGTCAAAATGCCAAAAATGTTAGTGATCCAGATGAGTTATCTAGACGTCCGAATCTGAACCAGATAGTGCAGAAATAGCCGTTACGCATCAAATATAGAACACTAAATTTTTTTGTCATTGGATCATCCGGACGTCCGGATGGACATAATGTCCTTGGACACTTTCATTCATGATAATTTTGATCAATGTAGGCTTTTGAAGAATCCTTTTACTTTACTTTTCAAGATAAGTGATTTTTTAATAATTTGATCATCGAGTTAAAAACCTTATCATTTGAAAATAACTTTTATGCAATCGTTTGAGTGACGTAAGTCTTTCTTATGCATAAAGACATTTTCGATTCAATGCTAAGAATTAAAATGTTTTACCTTTACGCATAAATGCAAAGCATCTACATCTAATGTCTCGGTATTTGACTTTTGACTTTTTCTTCAAATTACTTTGACTTAGGTACTAGATTTTTGTCTTTACGTCCATCAATTGCTAATTTTTGTTCCAATCGTCAATTGCACATCTTTTGATCATGATCTTCGTGTCTTCATTTGTATTGATTTTGCAATAATATCTATAAACACTCGAATTCAATTTATTATAAATAAATATAATTTGTTTGTGATAATCAAAATGAGAAGTCAACCATAGGTCAACAATTTTTCCCTTGTTGATTATGACAACTAAGATGACAATATATTCCCCTTTTATTTTCACTTATATTCCCCCTTCCAATGTTCCCTCTATCATGCATAATCATCTATCTATCTTCCCCTTTTTATCATAAGCAAAAATATATATGGGAATATAGATAAAAAAAAAAAAAAAAAAAAAAAAAAATATAACCAAAAAAAAAAAAATAAAAAAAAAAAATAAAGGGAAAAAAAAAAAAAAAAAAAAAAAAAAAAAAAAAAAAAAACATGTCAACCATAGTAATGAAATTAAGAAATGGATCAAATAATAGCATAATATTAATGACATGAAAGACATTGAAAGTATGACTAAAAACTAAGACATGTTTCCTAGCAAAAAACAACTAAGGCGTTGAAGGTGGCGATAGTGGAAAGCGAGCATAGAATTTGACGCAGAAGGTAGTCTGCTATGTCTACATCTCCATATGTCGAGCATGGATGTTATTTTGCTGCGCTTGAAATCAATGAAGTAGATTGTTGAGGCCATTCACTGAAGAAGTGAGAGAATCAATGTGCCCATTTAGTATATTATACTGATCTTCGGTAAATCTAAAGCTATCATGATAAGTGCATTTTGTGCACTTATGTAGGTCACATTACTAAATTTGTATGTCATGAAATTAGTGATTTTATATTTGATTTTCGTTTATTTTCAGTGTTTGACTTGTTTAGAGTAACTTGGAAAAGAAATAAGGATCAATTGGTCATTGGATACAAATTTTGGGGATCAAAGTCTAAACAATTGATGAATTCAAGGACTAAATGGCATTAACTTGGAGGATTGGATGACTTGAAGAAAATATTAAATTAATTGGGCCTCAATTGGATTCTTACTTGGAATTAAATTAGACTTTAAATTGGAATCAAGTTGAATCTAAATTGAACTTTTGGTTGGGCTCAAACTTAGGGCTGGTTGGAAAGAGTGTGTGCGCGTGTATATATATATAGAAAATGAGTTGCTTATTGGAAATATATACATTAAAAAGAGAAAACGACAATTTTTGGAGAAAAAAAAATCAAAGGCAGTTGGTTGGAAAGGAAAAAACCACAGTAAAGGCAGCAGCATTGGGGTGACTGTAGGCTGACTTCTTCAATTAATAAAGTCGATGGTTGCATGATACATATACAAGCATAGGAGAGAAATCGGAGAAAATAAAAACAACCTGCCCACTGGAAATATAAATTAAAAAAATGAACAATGGCGGCTGCCAACTTGGGAAACATATGCATATACACACCAGGCCCGGTCCTGAGGCGAGGCAAATGAGGCCTGCGCCTCAGGCCCAAGACCGTAAGGGGCCCAATTTTCCCAGAATTTTTTTTTTTTTTGGCAAAACAAGGCCCAGAAGGGAAGGGGATAGCCCATACACAATTATCTAACAACAACCCACAACCCAATCTATTTACCCAACCCAACTTATATATCCAATTCAATTGATTTACCTAAAATCTCAAAATTCCCAAATCTGAGATTCAATCCCAGAGCTTTGTTCATAATCGTCGCCTCGACTCTGCAAGATTGCAACTCCAGTCACGAGCCTAACACTCACTCCACCAGTCTGTCTCCGTCGAGTCCGCTCGTATGCCGTCGTTCACCTCCAGGCTCCGCCGCTCCACCAGCAACTTGCTAGTATTAGTAAGTAGTAACTCTACTACTCTAGTCTTGCTCGCAAATACAGAGGCCTTTCTTTAGGATCGCTCTCTTTGCACCCATGAGTTTATCTGTTTATATAGATAATCTTATGTAAATACAATCACTCACAATTATTAGTCTTTTTAGGTGAGGTCGTTGGAAACATGTTTTTTCTTCTTTTTCAGAGAAATGGCTGCAAAGGTTTAGGGTTGCTATGAAATTTATGAGAGAATGCTATGTATCTAGGAAGCTTAAATCATTTAATATTACAAGGTATTATTTTTCCACTACCGCTTCGAGTGCTAATTTTCTTAATATTCCCAAGAGAGCTCCTCATTTTTCCACAAAGGTAATCTTTTTACCCTTTTATGCCTATTTTTAAGTACGTTATGCAAAAATTATCTTTTTAGGCATTAAAAAAGTTGGGTTTTCATGGAATTGGAGAAGGGCTCCTTTAGTTCATGTGAGTCTAGTTGTCTCCATAACTCATTTCGTTTCTAAACTTTTTCCATTGATTTGATGAATTTTATCAATTAGGCTGTCTTTATTGTGTGTGTGTGTGTGTGTGTGTGTGTTAGATCTATGGAATTTCATAGATTTTAGATTTTTAGTGGTGACTTCATCTGGTTTTTATGGAACACGAAAACTGGAAATGTTTGTATTTACCATTGTTTTGTATTTACCATTGTATCACATCAAACCATATTTTATCCATTGTTTTGTTCATAAAATTGTATTTACCTAAGGTCCGTTAAGACACATTTATGAATTTCTTCTGTAAATGTATGAATTATTATTGTCAAATCATATGCAAGTCTTTGATTTTATTTAAATTTTTATTTCAGACTTGAGCTGTGACGGTGGAATTGTCAAGGGTGTAAGTCCACAATTTTCGTCGAAATTCCATTTCTTAGGTAAGCAATGGCTTGCCCTAACTTGTTATTGAAGATATTGGAAATGTTTGAAGCCTTGTCGGCTTATATAATTGCCTGGTCGGCTTATATGATTTGTTATTGTCGGATGAACAATTGCCCAAACACACGTAGTAACTATATTGAACATTGTAATTGTGAGATGATTGAGATATTTTATAATTATTTTTTAGTTAATCATTGGACATTAGATATAGACTCATACACTATGTCTCCTAAATATGGGTCTGGTGCTTAAAAGAGAAAAAGGAAGCGAAATGAAATTGTTTGAGGCATTGTTGATTTTGTTAAATTATAATATAAATCTTTTCCATAATATATTTGGTTTTTGTTTTAATGTTAGTTTTAAGCTAGCAATAGATCACATAATATACAGTTGAATTTTGCATTTACATTGATTTCGTCGGGGGGCCTAATTTATGGAATTCGCCTCAGGCCCTGACAATCACAGGACCGGCTCTGATACACACGCATGAGTTAAAAAATTAGAGAAAGCAGCTGTTTGAGAAAAACGAAAAAAGGGCTATTGCTGTGGGATTATATACACAAATAGAGTTCGAGAAAGAAAACGGTAGCGTCACTTTGGAAATTAATTACACTTCGTCAATTACTCGGTGATATCGTTCAAACTTTATTTGTCTAATCCTGACTCTATGTTTGGCCAAATTTTTTATTGCTAGGATGTGATGAACCCATGCTATGAAATTTTTGGTTTGAATAATTAAATTGACGTTAATTTATTTAATTGTTTGGATGTTTATTATGATTTAGTTTGCTATTCAATTACTTGGCCACTAGTTGAATTGTTTGTGCGTTTTATTATCATCGATAGAGATATAGAATCGATAGCACATATTGATAAACATTGTGAGATTCAATAGAGGATAGAGATATACTTGTATGCTTCACATGATTTTTATAGATGTTCTAGCTCGTATAATACTTTCTTGCACGTTTGTATTTTTCATAGAGATATAGGAAGGTCGCGTGTAGGATTAGATTTTATGGCAATCGAGAAAAGCTTTTAAATAAAATAGGAATATTGACCAACAAGCACAATTTCAAATTGTCAATTAAAATTGTTGAAATAAAAAATGGATTAACAAAGGGGATTCTACATCTTAGAAATACATCTCATGAATTTGGTAATTTGTCTTCATATTGTTTTCAAGTTATTGACAGATTTAAATAATATTTATTAACAACTCGAATTTGCTATTCGATTAAGGGTATTGTTAGCTTTAACTCGATCAAATGCACAGTCCTCGTGTGTTCAACACTCTACACACTACTTTATTACTTGTTCACGATCTTGTTCACTTGAGGGTAATCAAATGAAAAAATTTAGGCGTTGTTGCTGGAGATTGTAATTTTTGATAAGTTTTAGTTGATTTTAACTTTAATCTGAATTTTACCTTTTTTTTTTTTAGTTTAGTTTATTATATTAAGAAAATTTTATAGTGTTTCTTGCTTTCTTTTTCAGTGACTTGTATGCAAAGTTCGAGAACCAAGGATCTTGCTCAATTTGACTCGGAGATTGAATGAACATTCAACATTTGAAGAAGACAACATTTGAAAACATACCAAAAAAAAAAAAAGATGAAGAAAAGGCAAACAAAAATCTGAATCAAATAGTTATCAGGGCTAATCTGGGAATAGCACAACCAAATATAGCTGCAGCCAATGAAAACGCAAGGGTCATGGTTGAGTATATGGTTCCACCGATAGTGGAAAGCTAGTCTAGTATTGTATATCTGGCATTTGGTCAAGCAAACTTTCACCTGAGGACAGATGCCATCAAAATGTTCCAAAATACGCTACAATTCTTTGGGAGAGCTACGAGAATCCCAACGTGCATACATCAAGATTTTTAGACATGTGTGCAATAATTGATTAACTGGGGGTGTCTAGTGAAGCAATCAGATGGGATTCAGCAAGAGAATGGTCAGACACTTGTCCACCACAGAACGTCACAACATGGAACCAATTGAGTTAGAAATTTCTTAGCAAATATTTCCTGCCGGAAAGGATTGCAAAGCTAAAGGATGAGATTACTACTTTCCAACAATAAGACTTAGAATGGTATTCAGAGGATTGGGAATGATACAAAGGTTTACTCTGTCAATGCCCACAACATGGATTATAGAAGTGGCTTCAGGTGCAATCCTTCTACATTGGTATGAACCCGATTAGCAGGGCTAATGTAGACTTTGCATGTGATGGTTCTATCATAAAAGAACCGAGGACTAGGTCTACCAAATCATGATGGATTTAGCATTTACAAGTGCACTTTGGCCTACTGAAAGGGCAAGTGGAAAGAAAGCTACTGGGGTATTCAATATTGATTCTTTGATAGCAATTTCAGTACAATTGGCGTCATTGGCATGGAAAGTAGATTAGATGATCGCAACCCAGACAATGGGATTGAAATGCAAACATTGTGGAAGGAACCACGAGAGTATTGACTGTAATATAGGATCTCCTTTTGCTTAGATAATAGAAGACCTGAACTACACTCAGAATTTTCAAAGACAACAACACAATCCAAGTCCTAACACATATTACCCATGCTGGTGAAATTACCTAGGCTTTCAATGAAGTAATAATTAGGAAGTTTAGATCGCACTACTAGGATTTCAGTAAAATGAGAAGAAGTTTTCACTAGAAGATCTTGTGACTAAGTTAGCAAATATATCCACTTAACACATGCAACAAACGGATCAAAGCTTGCAAATTTAGAATGTTGCCATAAAATATTTAAAGAATCAAATAAGATAAATAGTTGAGGAACTTTCAAATAGACTACTAGTAACATTACCTAGTGACACTTAAACAAACCCTAAGGAGCACTACAAGGCTATAACTACTCGCAGTGGGGTACAGCTACTTGAAATAAACGTGAAGAGGCCAGGTGCTACACAAGAGAAAGTACCTACCACAGTTGAGGAGCATTTTGAGAAATCTGCGCCGAACAAAGAACAGGAAGAAGTACCAGACGATTCAAAGGATAAGGTAATTGCTCTTGCGAAATAAATGACTCAACCATTCCCATTCCCATTCCCACATAGGCTACAGAAACATAATCTGGACAAGCAGTTCTTAAAGTTTCTTGAGGTATTCAAAAAGATGCAAATCAACATACCATTTGTGGATGCACTTGGACAAATGCCTAGTTATGTGAAATTTATGAGAGAAATACTCGCAAGCAAGAAGCTGGAGGATTTGGGAACAGTGATGCTGAATGAAGAATGCATTGCCATCTTGCAGAATAAGTTGCTACCTAAACTGAAAGACTTAAGGAGTCTTACTATCCTTTGCATTATTGGTAACATGAAATTTGATAAGATTTTACGTAATTTAGGTGCTAGCATTAACCTTATGCCTTACTTTATTTTTAGGAAATTAAACTTGGGAGAGATAAAGGCAACATTGATCTCATTGCAACTGGGTCTATAAAATTTCCCAAGGAAATTATTGAAGATATTTTGGTGAAGGTCGATAAATTTATCTATCCACTGGATTTCGTTATTCTGGACATGGTTGAAGAGGATAAAGACGTGCCACTGATATTGGGAAAACTGTTCCTTACAACATGTCAAGCTTTAATAGATGTTCAAAAAGGAAAATTGATATTGTGATTAAATGATGAGTATGTGACATTCAACGTTTTCAGTGCCATCAAGTATTCTACAGAATCAGATAGTTGTCCGCATATTGATATGGTGCATTTGACTGTGGAAGATACTTTCATTCTTAAGCATCCTCAAGACCACTTGGAGAGTCTTTTTGTGCATTCACGAGATAAAACATCAATAGCTGCAGAGATAAGTTAGATCACTTAATGGAATTTGCTCCATCCATCAGGAGAAGACAGTTTGAGGAATCTGGTTCAAGACCCAGTAAACCACTACCTTCTGTCCAGAAAGCACCAATTCTTGAACTCAAGCGATTACCATCACATCTGAGGTATGCATATTTAGGTGAGTCATCTACACTCCCAGTGATTATTGCAAACAAGATGACTAAGTTAGAAGAGCAGAGATTACTAAGGGTTTTGCGGGAACACAAAATAGCCATTGTATGGTCTATAGCAGACATCAGAGAAATCAGTCCATCGATATGCATACACAAAATCTAGATGGGAGAAGTATAAGCCAACAGTGGAAAATCAACGTAGATTGAACCTCACCATGAAGGACGTCGTGCGAGCAGAGGTATTGAAACTCCTTGATCCAGGTATCATCTATCCGATCTCTAATAGCAAGTGGGTTAGTCCAATCCATGCTCTAAAGAAATGAGTTATTATAGTGGTAAAGAATGAGAATAACGAGCTGATATTGACGAGACCATTCATAGGATAGAGATTATGCATAGACTACAGGAAACTGAACAATGCAACTAATAAAAATCACTCTCCCTTGCCCTTTATCAACCAAATGTTAGAAAGACTAGCTTGGCATTCACACTATTGTTTCTTAGATGGGTACTCGAGTTATAACCAGATTGCAGTGGCTCCAACTGATCAGGAGAAGACTACATTTACATACCCCTAGGGTACTTTTGCATATAGAAGGATGCCACTCGAGCTGTGTAATGACCCTGCCACATTTCAACGATGCATGATAGCAATTTTTTCAAATAAGGTGGAAAAAATTATTTAAGCACCCATGGATGACTTTTCAGTGTTCAATTCATCATTTGAAAATTGTCTCTTAAATTTGGGAATGGTCTTACAGCGTTGTGAGAAAACGAATTTGATGCTAAACTGGGATAAGTGCCACTTCATGGTGCGGAAAGGAATAGTACTTGGGCACAGGATTTTAGCAGATGTTATAGAAGTGGATAAAAGCAAAGATTCAAGTGATGGAGAAGCTTCATTCACCAACTTCAGCCAAGGGAATACGTAGCTTCCTTGGTTATACAGGGTTCTAGATTTCTCTAAAATTACATTGTCGCTCTATAACTTGCTTGAAAAGGACACGCCATTCAACTTTTCTAAAGAGAGTTTGATAACCTTCAACACTGAAAAAAAGTTAATTTCCAAACTGGTTATAGCTACACCAGATTGGGACCTACCATTCGAGCTGATGTACAACGCTAGTAATTATGCAGAGGGGAGGTAGTATCGGGTCAAAGGAAGAATAAAATTTGACATGTAATTTACTACGTGAGCAAGACTTTGACAGAGGCATAGCTAAGTTATACAACCATAGAAAAGGAGCTATCGGCCATTGTGTTTGCCTTCGATAAATTCAGACCATATCTTATAGGACAGAAGGTAATTGTCTATACAGTTCATGCGGCCCTGAAATATCTGATGTCTAAGAGGGATGCGAAACCCAGGTCGATTCGGTGGATACTCCTCCTTCAAGAGTTTGATTTGGAGATCCAAGATAAAAAGGGATGTGAAAATGTGGTAGTAGACCACCTTTCAAAACTTGAACAGGCAGAACAGAAAGACGAGGGTGCTATAAAGGATTCTTTCCCAGAGAGTGTATCTTTGCAGTTGACAGTGGGCTATGGTATGGAGACATAGTAAACTACTTTGCATGTAATGTACTTCTACCCGAGTTTATACACCACCAAAGGAATAAGTTCTTTTCGGAGCTAAAGTATTTATCGTTGGGAGGATCCCATCTTATACAGGAAGAGTGCTGATCAAATTATTCGAATGTGTGTATCAAATGAAGTGATCTCTCAAATTCTGGAGCATTGCCACTCTTCTGCTAATGCTGGGCATTTTGGGTCTTCTAGGACATCAGCGAAGATTCTGCTATCAGGGTTCTATTGGCCATCATTATTTTAAGGATGCACATGAATATATCAAACATTATGATTAATGCCAACATATAGGGATGATTTCAAAAAAAAAAAATGAGATGCCTTTGAATTCAATTCTAGAAGTGGAGCTCTTCGATGTTTAGGGGATAGATTTTATTCTCTTACAAAAATCGGTACGTGTTGGTAGCAATTGACTATGTATCAAAATGGGTAAAAGCAATAGTAGCACTAACTAATGATGCTCGAGTTGTTGTAAATTTTCTGAAGAAGAATATATTGTCGTGCTTTGGCACCCCTCGAACTATCATCAATGATGGTAGTAAACATTTCTAAAATAGGCTTTTATAATCAGCATTAGCAAAATATAGGGTGAAACTTCGGATTGCTACACCTTATCACCCCCAAACAAGTGGCCAGGTGGAATTGTCAAACAGAGAGCTAAATAAAATTCTCGAGAAGATAGTGAATAGCTCAAGAACTGATTGGTCACAAAAGCTTGATGATGCATTGTAGGCATACAGGACTGTGTAAATCACCAATAGGCATGTCACCATATCGCCTTGTATTTGGAAAAGCTTGTCACCTTCCAGTGGAATTGGAGCATTGAGCATATTGGGAAGTAAAGTTGTTAAACATGGACCTGACAACAAATAGAGAGAAGAAGATGCTACGATTGAATGAGTTAGATGAATTCCGGATGGATGCCTATAAGAATGCAAAACTGTACAAGGAGATGACAAGGAAATTGCACTATTAATACATCCAGAGAACTGAGTTCACTCTAAGTCAAAAAGTATTATTGTTCAAATCTAGGATGAAACATTTTCCTAGGAAATTATATTCTAGATGGTCTGGACCATTCATAGTTGTTGAAGTCTTTCCACATAAGGCAGTTGAAATGACTCATGAGACAAAAAGAACCTTCAAAGTAAATGGGCAGCAATTGAAAGCATATTGGGATTGTGACTTTGATAAAGAAAAGTCACTCACCCAACTTCATGACCTAAAATGACCTATTTGACCATCTAGCTAAAGACTATAAATTAAACGCTGATGGCAACTCAACTTTTCAACTCTTTTATTCATTTTTTTTGCACCGCATTGCATATTGATTTATTTTGATTATTAGTTTGCATTAGACTTAGGCACGTTTCAATTTATAGGATATCACCATCCTATCATGTTTTCCCTCAGATCCTTAAATTTGTTGTTGGTTATTTCGATTGTTTGGGCTAAGTAATATATGTTCTAAGTTATTTGATCTTCAATTTGACTGCTTGTATAGGAACATGACGTCATGAAACACTCAAACCAATATAGACCGAAAGAAAAGTATGATAAAATAGATTGTCGAGCCGTCACCCATAGTGCTTCACATATTCAACAGAAAACTTAGAGGAGTACCATTTTCCTTTTCTTCCCTGCTGTTATGTTCTTACTTATACTTTATGACATTGAGGACAATGTTTGGTTCAAGTTTGGGGATGGGAAAAACTTAGAGTTTTTGGTCTTCATATGTTTTTGTGTATGTTATGTTTTTATGAGTTAAGGTTTTTTTTTTTTTGAAGTTAGTTAAAAGAAAAAAATCGTTAAAATTTTTTCTGGTCGTGTGCTTGTGTTGTTAGATAGTTTGGCTAACAATGATGATTTAATTTGAGATTTAGTGTTGATTTATGAACTGTGGATATGTTGCATGCTAAATTGATTAAAGCTTAACATTGAAAACTTAATATTATAAGCGCATTAGAATCTAGTTTGACATTGTGATGAAATGAGTTGTTTCATGCTCTTAATAGGTTGATTTAGTTGGACATAGATACTTTAAACCAAATTTAGTATAGATTGGGATGACCTTATTGTTTTAGGAAGATATATATGTGAATTTGGATTCCTTATGTGAAAAAGTTTGTGTGAATTATCTTAGATTAACAGGATAAATTAGGCGAAAGTCTTAAGTTGGAAATCGGTTTGCTTGAATAGAAGTATGATAAGGGATATTGCACTAATCAAGGCATATATTTTAAAATTTAAAATTTCTCTCTAAAGCATTTATGACTTGAGTGATTAAGCCTGCAAGGATATCTTAAAATCTGGTGCCCTAAAGTCGTCTGACTTGGGAGTCATCGACTTAAAGCTCACTACATAGGTCATTTAGAAAGCAGTCAAAGATAAAGTTGCCTTTGAAAGAAAAAAATTACTCTTTTCGAAGTCTTTTTTACTCGGGTTATTAAGTCTGTAAGGGTATTTGAAAGCCTGGTGCCCTAAAGTCATCTGACTTGGGAGTCATTGACCTAAAGCCTGCTACATGGATCATCTAGAAAGCTTAATGGGGAGTGCAAAAAATAATAATAATAATAAAGAGAGAGAAAAAAAAGAAAAAAAATACTAAAAATGCCTTGTTATGTCCCAACACTGGTTCAAAGGAATTTGACTTTCGATGAAAGATAATTAGCCTAGTTGTGTCTTGGCAATCGAAGCAATCAACTAATTGGAGAATTCTTATTCATTGATGTGTTAATTTGTAGTTAGTAAGTCCACCTGAACTGGAAAAGGTGAATATAGTAATGAAAAACTCAACCTTGGATCACACACCGGAAAAAGAGTGAAAAAAATAAGTTTGGGGATGTATGAATCTTATGAAAGATGAAAGGATATATTTGACCATAGAGGGTCTGGAATTGGAACAGCTTATGAAATCATTAATGTCTACTTAGTTCATCACAAACAGACGTCGATTTTGCATTGAAAAAGTGGATATTGATTTTATATTGTGACTTTGAAGCAGTATGTGGATTTAATACGGTAATCTCAATTTCTGAAGTAAAAAGCTAGACTGTTTAGCCAATTATTTTGTATGCTTGTATGTTTGTTGTTATTTAGGTTATAGTTTTGTTTGAGGAAAACAAATGTTTAAGTTTGGGGACATTTAATAAGTGTATTTTGTGTACTTATTTAGGTCACATTATTAAAATTGTATGTCGTCAAATTAGCGATTTTATACTTGATTTTTGTTTATTTAAGTGTTCGACTCGTTTGGAGTAACTTAAAAAAGAAATGAGGATCAATGGCCATTGGATGCAAATTTCGGGAATCAAAGTCTACACAATTGATGAATTCAAGGACTAATGGCATTAACTTGGGGATTGGATGACTTGAAGAAAATATTAAATTAATTGGGCCTCAATTGGATTCTTACTCGGACTTAAATTGGAATTTTGACTGGAATCAAGTTGAATCTAAATTGAACTTTTGGTTGGGCTCAAACTTAGGGCTGGTTGGGAAGTGTGTATATATATTACAATAGAAAAACGAAGGCTGCATGGTTATATATGTCTCACATGCAGGATGGGAGGAGAGGAGCAGGCAATTGAAGAAGAAGAGAAAATGAGTTCCCTGCTTGAAATATATACATTAAAAAGAGAAAACGGCAGTTTCTGGAGGAAAAAAAAAAAATCAAAGGTAGTTGGCTGGAAAAAAAAAATCGCAGAAATGGCAACAGCATTGGGGCGACTACAGGCTGACTTCTTCAATTAATAAGGTCGGTGGTTGCACGATACATATACCAGCATAGGATCAAAATTTAGAGAAAATAAGAACGAGCTGCCTGCTAGAAATATATATTAAAAAAAATGAAAAACGGCGGCTGCCAACTTGGGAAACATATGCATATACACACGCATGAGTTGGGAAACTAGAGAAAGCAACTGTTTGAGAAAAACAATAAAAAAAGGCTTCCGATGTGGATTATATACAAAAAAAAAAAAGAGAAAAAAAGAAAATCGCAGCGTCACTTTGGAAATTAATTACGCTTTGTCAATTACTCGGTGATGTCATTCAAACTTTATTTGTTTAATTTCGACTCTATGTTTGGCTAAATTTTTTTATTGCTAGAATGTGATGAACCCTTGTTATGAAATTTTTGATTTGAATAATTAAATTGACGTTAATTTGTTTAATTTTTTGGATATTTATTATGATTTAGTTTGCTATTCGATTACTGGGCCACTAGTTGAATTGTTTGTGGGTTTTATTGTCATTGAGAGAGATATAGAATTGATAGCTCATAGTGATAAATATTGTGAGGTTCGATAGAGAATATAGATATACATGTATACTTTACATGATTTTTAGATATGTTCTATCTCGTTTAACACTTTCTTGCACGTTCGTATTTTTCATAGAGATATATGAAGGTCGCGTGTAGGATTATATTTGATGGCTATTGAGAGAAGCTTTTAAATAAAATATGAACATTGACCAACAAGCATGATTTCAAATTATCTATTTAAATTGTTGAACTAAAAAATGGATTAGCAAGAGGGATTCTACATCTTAGCAATACATCTCACGAATTTGGTAATTTTTCTTTGCATTGCTTTCAAATTAGTTGATAGATTTAAATAATATTTAGTAACAACTTGAATTTGCTATTCGATTAAGGGTATTGTTAGCTTTAACTCGATAAAATGCATAGTCCTCGTGGGTTTGACACTCTACACACCACTTTAGTACTTGTTCACGATCTCGTTCACTTGTGGGTAATCAAATGATCACACCACCCGAGGGACAAGGAGCATTGGAGCCCGGTATGTCATAAGGAGGACTCAGAATAGCTGGTACATAATCTTCTTCCTCTTCTTCATCATACTCAAAGGGTAGAGTCGAGGGACCTGAGGTGGGGTCGAACCTTTAGGTGTAAGCTACGTGTTTCCCACGTGCCTTAACTATCCTCATCCGTTTAAGAGTTTGGATATTGATAGTATCAGTGGGGCGAATCTTAACACAAGTCTCATCATAAATTATGATTGATTTCGAGAGAACTTAGTGGAGAAAAGACTTGCAAAGTGAAGAGAATGGGGAAGAAATGAACCGGTATGAATTTAAAAAAAAAAAAACTAATTTCACACAGATCTGGACGTTAGGTTCATTATCCGGACATCCGAGTTGACAAAACTGAAAGTTTCTGTCAAATCGGACAAAGCTGTCCTGACCGTCCGGATAGTCCCTGACTCGTCTGGATGCCTCCTTTTTTAAATAAATTAAACTAACTAAGCACATCATTTTCATCAATAATTCCTAAACATCTTCTAATGAATAAGTCGATTAAGAGCTAGAGGTTTTGTGAAGATATCGGCCAATTAATTTTTTGTGTCAATAAATTCTAATGTGTTATCTCCTTTTTTAGCATAATCTTCAAGAAAATGATGTCAAATTTCAATCTTCGTTCAAGAGTGCTAGATGGAATTTCTGGACAAGTTAATTGCACTAGTTTTATTTCACATAATCAGAATATGATCGTATGATAAGTGATAATCACTAAGAGTTTGTTTCATCCATAGCAATTGTGCATAGCAACTTGCGATCGAGATATATTCGATTTCAACAGTAGATAATGCGGCGAAATTTGGTTTCTCACTAAACCATGATATTAGTGCAAAACCGAGAAAATGACATGCACCGCTAGTGCTTTTTCGATCGATTTAGGAACCGTCCCAATCTGCATTTGAACAACTAAGTTAATGTGAGTTTCTTTTGGATACCAAAGTCCTAGGGTTCAAGTTTCACTAAGATATCTAAAGATTCTTTAGGATTAGATTGAAATCTAGCATATAAGCAAACACTAAATATAATATTGGGTCTACTTGTAGTTAAATAAAGAAGGGATCTGATCATACTTCAATATTTTGTTACGTCAATAGGAGTACCTTGATCATCTTTGTCAAGTTTTATAGATGTGCTCATTGGAGTGTTCATTGGCTTTAAGCCATCCATTTCGAACTTCTTGAGCACGTCAAATATATACTTGTTTTGATTTATGAATATTCCATCACTCATTTATTTAATTTGAAAGCTAAGAAAGAACTTAACTTGTCCCATAATACTCATTTCAAATTCCACGCTCATGCACTTTAAAAATTCTTCACAAAGATGAATATTAGTTGCACCAAAGATAATATCATCAATATAAATTGGAACAATAAGCAAGTCTTTCTTGTGAGTTTTAACAAAAAGTGTATTATCCGCCTTTTCAATCAAAAATCCATTTGAGAGTAGAAATTTGCTCAAACGGTCATATCAAATTCTAGGAGCTTGTTTTAAACCGAAAGAGCTTTTATAAGTTTGAAAACATGATTCGGATATTTGTGATCTTTAAACTCGGGGGGTTGCTCAGCAAAGACTTCTTCTTGAATAAAACGTTTAGAAATGCACTCTTAACATCCATTTGATAAAGAATGAAATTTTTATAGCAAGAAAATGCAAGAAGCATGCGGATGGATTTTAACCTAGCAACTGGTGCAAAGGTTTCCTCATATTAAATACCTTCTTCTTGATTGTAATCTTTGGTCACTAATATAGCCTTTTTACTCCCAATTATTTCTTTTTCATCTCGTTTGTTTCTAAAAATCCATTTTGTTCCAATTACGGTTTGATCTATTGGTCTAGCGGCTAAATCCCAAACATGATTTTTCTCAAACTGATTTAGTTCTTCGCGCATCGCTAGAATCCAAAACTCATCAAACCTGGCCTCTTTAAAGTTTTCAAGTCTAATTTACGAAATGAATGTACAACTATCGAAATGATTTTTAGAAGAAGTTCTAGTGGTGATACCTTTAGATAGATAGCCTATTATTAATTCATATGGATGAGATGGAATGAACTTCTATTCTTTCAACAGTGCGGGATTGCTTTGAACTTCGGTTGATTTTTCTTTACTTTCTTGAACTTTGGTCTCCTTCGTTTGGCTCTTCTTTATTTTGGTCTTAAATATTCATTGTTCAGATGGAGCTTCCAAACCTACATCATCATCGATACCTTTCCATGATCAAGAGAGTTAGTCTCACCAAAGGTGACATGTATGAATTCTTCAACGACTAGAGTTCTTTTGTTATTACTCTATAAGCTTTGCTAGTCGAAGAATATCCTAGAAAGATTCCAATATTGAATTTTGAATCAAATTTTCCAAATTATCCTTCGTACTCAAAAATAAAGCATTTGCAATTGAAACTCTAAGGTAACTGTAACTCTAAGGTAACTGATGTTTGGATTCTATTCTTCCAAAGCTCATAGGGAGTTTTGGTCTTCTTTTTACAAATATATACTCTATTAACAATATAGTAGGTAGTATTGACGGCTTCAGCTCAAAAAGAATTTTGACATGCCATTTTTATTTAGCATTGTCCTAACCATTTCTTGCAATAACCGATTCTTTCTTTCTACCATACCATTTTGTTGAGGAGTTTTAGGAGCCGAGAAATTATAATTATATCCATTTTCATTACAAAAGTTGTCAAAAGCAAGATTATCAAGTTCTCCACCATAATCACTTCTTATCGTGGTAATGGAATAATCTTTCTCATTTTGGACCTTTTTGCAAAAAAATTTAAAAGCATTTAAGGCTTCAGCTTTAAGACTTAAAAATAGAACCCAAGTGAATCTAGAAAAGTCATCCACAATAATAAAAGCATAATGTTTTCAACCAAAGCTTGTAATTCTAGACGGTCCAAAAAGATCAATATGGAGTAGTTGTAATGGTTTTAAAGTTTAAGAATGTTGTTTAGGTTTAAAAGAACTTTTTACTTGTTTACCAAATTGACAAGCATAACAAACATTATCTTTTTCAAACTATAAGTTCGGTAGACCTTTGACAAAACAATTTTAAAATTTTTTTTTTAAAGAAGATTCATGCTAGGACCTAATCTTCTATGCCATAACATCACTTCCACAGAGGTAGCATCCTTAATAAGGCATTTTGAAGAATCGAATTTAATATAATATCCTTTATCACATAATTGATTAATACTAAGTAAATTATGTTTTAAGTTATCTACTACTGACACATTTTCAATTGTAGGAGATGAATGATTACCAATGTCTCTAATTTCGATAATTTTTCCTTTTGCATTATCTCCGAATGTCACATGCCCTCCATCATTTTCTTTGATGTTTTATAGTAGTTTTCTATCCCGATGATGTGTTTTGAACATCCACTATCCAAGAATCACTTTCTCTTCATTTTCCTTGGTACCGACAACACATTGGTTAATTTTTTATCTTTGGTACCCATATAAATTTGGGTCCTTGGTATTCTAGTTTTAGTGGATTCTTGAATCCACTTGTTCTTCTTCTCAAAGTATAGCTTCTTTTTTATTCCACAATTATAGGAAATATGTCCTTTTTTGTTGCAAAAACTACATATAATTTTTGGATAAGGAGTATTTGAAGCTTTGACAAATATATTTTTGAAAGATTTTTGTTTAAAAAATGGTTTATACCCAAGTCCTCCTTTATTAAAAATGCATTTTTGATCTCCAAGCATTAAATCAAAATTTTTCTTTCCTTAAGTGAATTTATGAATTATTTGAGTTAAATCTTCAACTTATTCTTTTAAAGAGGAATTTTCTTTAATCAAGTAATCATAATCTATATTGTCTTTTTATTGTTCTAAAATTTTCCTCATTTCGTTTTTCAATAATTGATGCTTATTTTTAAGAGTAGAGTGACTTAGAGCAAGTTTTTCAAATTCTTAAGCATTTCATCAAAAGAGGTAGATAAATCATCATATGAACATTTTTCGATAAATTTTACCTCACATTCTATTGCCATGAAGCACATTTTAGCAATTTCTTCCTGACTATTGTTTGTCTCATCATCATTATCATCTTCACTTTCATCCCATGTGGCTTGAGTGCCTATTTCTTGATATTTTTATTCTTGTTTGGACACTCTATTTTCTTGTGATAGGGTTTGTTACAATTGTTGCAGATAATTTTCTTGCTCCTTTCTTCACTTCTTTCTTCCTTCTTTTGAAATCTTCAATTATTTCGAAGATCTCTCCATTTTTTAACAAGAAGCGCTATGCTGTCGAGCTCTTCATCCCTCATATTTTCACTTGTAATTGCTTCTTCATTTCCGTCTTTAGAGCAATTTTTCATTTAGGATATTCCTTTGATTCCTCTTCGCTTTTCCTTGTCTTTTCTTTGATTTCAGTATTGTTGAGTTTATAAGCCATCAAGCTTTTATAAAGTTCTTGCAAAGGATATGTATTAATATCCTTAGTATTCTCTATCAATATCCTTAGAGGAATCCATTCTTCCGATAGCGACCTAAGCATTTTGCTCACAAGTTTACCATTAGTAAATTTACGATCAAATTCTTTTAGACTATTTACAATACCAGTAAAACGAGTAATCATATCAACAATGGATTCATCTTTTTTCATAAAGAAATTTTAAAATTCCTTGACCAAGATATTAATTTTGGTTTCTTTAATTTCACTTGTACCAACATGAGTAACATCTAGTGCATGCCAAATATCATAAGTCGAATCACATGTGCTAATGCAGTTAATTTTATTTATATCTAGTCCACTATAAAGTAGGTTCTTAGCTTTAGCATTTAAGGATAAATTTCTCTTATCCTCTTCATCATATGCTTCTCTAGATTTAGGAATAATTTGATCCAGTTTCCCATCAATTTTAATAGTTTTGGTAGGCACATATGGACCGTATTCAATAACGTTCCAAATATTGTAATCAATCGATTGAATATAAATCATCATTCTAACCTTCCAATACTTATAATGTATGCCATTAAAGAAGGGAGATCGGTTTGTAGAACGCCCTTCAAGATTTTGAAACATGGGTTTAGTCATTATTCAAGATTGTGGAATATTTGAAAGTGAGAACCTTGCTATGATACCAATTGAAAGCTTAAGAATAACTAACCAAGAGGGGCGTAATTATTTTTTAAATCCTTTTTGAAAATAAATTCAAGTCTAAAAATAATAATATAGCGATAAAATAGATACATACAAATATGAGATCAAATAAGGAGAATTAATGAGCACAATATAAAAGCAATACATAGAAAGGAGAGAGAGAATACAAACGATTTAATTGTGGATGTTTGATCCAACGTAATGATCTATGTCTTCCGTTATAAAGCTCTCCAGCACAAGCAATGCCTTTTCATTAAATGTAATTGACTTATTGTGCAATCTAATCTTCTACAATGTTTCCACTAACTTACAAATAAGGAGCACCGATTCTTTTACAACGTTGAGTTTTACGGGACCTCAACACAACCCACAATTAAGACAAAAGTAAATATTACAAATGAAATCTTCTCTCTTAATAAATGATATAATCAAAATTAAGTACCAAGAGAGAAGCAGGCTAACGCCTTAATAGATAGCAATGAATATAGCTTGAGTATTAGAATAAAAAAACTTTTATAAGAAAAGTGATTTTCAATAATTTGATTCACTCAAAAAAGTTTTTCAAAAAATAAATGAATTGATCTTTTGAAGAATGAAAAGTAAAGTAGTTTAGATCAATAATTGCCTCGCTCCAATGCTCTTAGAAAGTTGTCTTGAATGAAAAAGTGTACTGGTATTTATGGTAGTCAAAATGCCAAAAATTATGTAGATCAGAACAAGTCATCTGGATGTCTGGATCTGAACCAAATAATGCAGAAATAGCCGTTATGTGTAAGATATAGAATGGCCAAATTTCTGACCGTTGGATCATCCGGATGTTCGGATACGATTGGGATGTCCGGATGGACAGAATGTCCCCAAATGCTCAATGTAGGCTTTTGAAAGATCTTTTCACTTAACTTTTCAAGACAAGTCATTTTGTAATAATTTGATCGAGTTAAAAACTTTATCTTTTGAAAATAATTTTTATGCAATCGTTTGAGTAACGTAAATCTTTCTTATGCATAAAAATTCTTTTTTAGCAATTTTCGATTCAATGATAAGAATTAAAGTGTTTTACTTTTACATATAAATTCAAAGCATCTACGTCTAATGTCTCGATATTTGACGTTTGACTTTTTCTTTAAAGTACTTTGACTTAGGTGCTTGGTTTTTGTCGTTACATCCATCAATTGCCAATTTTGTTTTCGTGTCCATCATCAATTGCACGTCTCCTGATCTCGATCTTCGTGTCTTCATTTGTATTCATTTTACAATAATCTCTATAAACATTCGAATTCAATTTGTTAGAAATAAATGAAATTTGTTTGTGATAATCAAAATGAGAAGTCACTAGCAAGTCAACACATCTTTGAGGCACAAAATCTCTCTATCAATTTTGGTGACATAGGCTGCATGGCTTTCCTTGGGTAGCTCCAAATCCTTGGAGATCCATGACTAGTTAATGCGATGAATGATTGAAATTTGTCGTTGAATGTATTCCATGACTCACATAGCGCGTGACAACTCCTGCAACAAACATTGTTGTCGCAAAATTATTTTTACAACAAAATTTATATTTTTACGACAACATCTTTTTGTCACAATTTCGAATTTTTTTTTTTTTTTTTTTTTAGTGACTGCTATTGAGCACAAAAATCATAAAAATTGGCGCAATTTGACAAACTCGTACTCCACCATAAGAGTATAATCACTTAGAAATTAAAAATTCTAAGAATTTAGCTCCAGCTTGGTGATGATTAAAATTAGATTTTTAATATATTTTGATAAAAGTTAAAGAAAAGTATGTTTGCAAATTGTGGGTTCCATAAATTTCGTGGCTCAAATAAATTATTCACTTTGAATTGGATTAGAATTTAGATTTTAATCCGGACCAAGCAGGAGCTTAATAAGCTCACATCGAAAAAAACCTTGTTGAAAAATGGCGAAACCCCATTGCTTGACTTTTGAGCCGTTGGCATATAAAAATTTCACGATACACCTCGCATTAATCTCAAGCCAATACCTGTGTGCAAAAATGTGGACTACTAAAAGTAATACATGATCTATCATGACAACTAGCACATATCCTAATATGGTGACATCGTCAGCTACCATAGAGAGAGAGACATTGTCCCATTTGATTCCAAATAGTCAGTTGATTATGCTCCACCTTTGCACATTTTTCTTGACGTAACTTGGTTGTTCACACTTGATGAAAACATGGGTTTCAAAGCTGTGTGCATTCCATATTGAATCAAAATATGATTGACTTTTACCTTCCAATAGCCAAAAATGATTTCTTCATCAAATTTCTCCACGTCACCTAACATATTTTTCCTATTTCAACACTTTGAATAACCTAATGCTCCGATGCCACCTTTTGGGAATTGAGACCAATCCCATAATTTTGCCTATGGTGTCGTTTTCGGATAAAATCATTAATGAGATAATAAAAAATCTAAAAACGAAAAATAAAATAAAATTATACACTATTCGAAAAAATTGTATAATCATATAAAAGTTCTTGCCATCCCAAACCCCAAATATCGTACAAAAATAAATTCAAATCATACCATATCTTCAATTTCTACTCTTTCTACAGACCACAAAAAGAACAAGAAAGCTCCCCAAATGTCAGACTCGTAATTTTTCCTCTCAAGAGATCCTCATCACATACACAAAAGGCAACATAACATGTTAATATATAGAACAGTGCTGGATTTGATTTAAATTTTCCCCCAAATTATCTTTCCACTATTAACAATAGCATCTTTTCCTTTTATATTTTGGCTCTTTTTTAAGCAACCTCCCAACGCAACAAAATTAATGTGACTCTTAGACTCACGCGGTGAAAGATGCAAGTTCTTGGGCATCTTCAGGCACGTTAGAGTTATCCTGCCTCTTTATTATTTTCTAATTCTTATGGCTCGCAAGAAAAAACTAATAAATATAATGATACAAAGTTAGAAACAATGAATATTATTAACAGAATGGGAATTTGGCCCAAAGGTCCCTCGCTTTTGCTTTCAGTTTGCAAATTCTCTAACGTTTGTGTCATGGCAAAGTCATCTCTAATTTATGTATTCAGTATGTAATTGATCCCTTTTAATGAAAAGTACCAATATTCCCTTAGTTTTAAATAGGGAAAGTTACACTTAGGCCCCTCATATTTGAAAATGTACAAATGGGTTCACAATATTTATTTTTAATTTAGAGTATTGAATATCTTTATAATCATGCCGATTTTATTTTCCAGAAGGGAGAAGAATTTAAGTTATCGTTCTTTAAGTGAATGTAATTACTTTGTGATGTGAAAATTTTAAATAAAACCAAGATAAATAAATAACAAAACAGTGTATATGATTTTATAATATTCATCCAATCTTATTATTATATTTTAGATTGGGAAAGCCGTATTCTCTAGAAAAACATATGAGAGGGAGAGGGAGAGAGAGAGAGAGAATAAATTAGAAATAGGGAGAGCTATATTCTCTAGAGATGGAGAGAGAGAGAGAAATAAACAGAATAGAAATTTGGACAACCATATTCTCCAAAGTTAGAGAGAGAGAGAGAAGCAAAACACAGAATAACATTCAACCAATCTTATGAAATTTTTATTTAGCACAAAAAATACTTGTAGAAAATTAATTCATATTATGTGTATATTTTCTTTATCAAATAACAAATAAAATATAAAGAATACAGTTAAAGTTTCGATTTCTTTAGTTAATAAATGAATAACTCAACTAAATAAAAAATTTGAAGATCCAGTTTATGATACAAGTTTTTTTTTTTTCCCTCTTTATATAATCATAAAATAAAGAGAAATTGTTAAGGATGTCCACATTTGAATTTCTAATTTTTAAAATAGCCGAAATTTAAAGAAATTGTTAATTTAGCCAATGTTTGATGTAAACCTACAAAAAATGTCCCTTATAGAACAGAGGTTAGAACAATAAAAATGTCATTTTCTCTCTCTTCTCCAAAACCCTCAACAAACATTCATTAGTTTTTGGTCGTTTGGGACTCGTCAAAAGAATGGATTCTATCTTGTGATCAATAATTTCCTTCCATCAAATCCTTTGTCCCCTAAATGTATAGTGGATTTCACAATCACACTGATTATGGTTCGATAAGCTTTAACAATATAAAGTTACTTTTAAAGTAAATTTTTTTGATAATTTACCTAAGTGTAGAATTTATATCTTTTAAAGTATTTGATACTTTATTGTCAAAATAAATACTTTATTTATTTCTACTTTGAGCCAAAAAAGATTAAAATTTTTTATTTACTTATAAGTAGACTACTTAAACCTAGGCAAGCAAGCTTTAAACTAGTTTCTCTACACAGTTAGTTACATGAATCGTTTTCTATGACACAATTTGATTCATTGTTAGATATAGCAAACTAATTGCATGCATGAGGAAATTTTTCAATTCCTAAACATTTCCAGGCATACACAGAAACTTGTCCATCAGTTTCTTAGGGCAAATATTTTACAGTAAGCACCACCACGAAACAAAAATATTGGCAACCAACAAGATTCTTAGCAAATCTGTTGTAGTAGGGAGATAACAATTAAATACGAAATCAAATAAAGAACTATAATATCACAAACTTGTGTACTCGATGCGAACAATCAAGAAAGGATTTTAACGATTAGAATTATATTAAGGTACAAATCAAATTTAAGGAAATATTTATGATGGACGAGGATAGTTAGTATTAGATTTGTAAACAAATGATCTGCGTGTTGCCTCATTTTAATGTAAACAAATGATCCAAAAGAGCGATTCATGTCATATGCTCAACCAAATCTTTTATCAAGCAAAACATTCATTGTTGATTTCATTGTTTTTTTATTCTATTTAATTTTATTTTATTTTTTTAGCTAAAGGAGGGTGGAACCTCCGAGATTTTATTAATATGTCCTCACTTGTGGTGGAGGAATACCATGGTTACATGTGAAAATATTGAAAACGGTAAATAAGGAAGCACTACTTCCCTTACATTAAGAAATAATGCAACTAAATACAAAAATTAGATAAAAAAAATTAAATAAACTGAATTGTCGATTTCGTTGTTGCCATTCAATTTGATCCAACTATGATTAATTTCTCAACAAACTGAATTGTTGGAACTTTCACCATATTTTGAAGGTTATTCAACTTGAGAAATGAATTTGGGAGATCTTCACTTGATTGCATTATATGGGTAGCATTATTTGCATTCACAGTTTTTATATATACATCTATTTTCAAAAAGATAATTATATTATATTTTTGATCTTATGTAAATTTACCTAAATAGACATTTATAAAATTAAATAAAAATATATCGTTCTTAATTGATCCACTCATATCTTTTCTCTTAAATTCTTTTGAACCTTTTTATTTTATTTTAGAATTTTGTTTAGCTAAACTTCTAATAATCATAAAATATTCGCTTCAACTAAAATCACAAAATCCTAATAATCATAAAATATCTCCTTCAACTGAAATTAAAACAATAATGGAAGAGATACCGTTAGAGGAAATACGTAGAACATCAATATATGAAGAAGAATTTGAAAAGGTACGAATTATGTTTTATTGTTTTTTATTCAATATGTGGATTAAAGTCATCAGGGATAGGAACCACCGTAGAACAGGGAATTCGTCTTTCTTCGAGGATTTTACTGGCAATTGATTCTAGGCTTATAGAAACTTTCTTTGGCTATGTACGCATGGTTTTTGGAGTTGGAAGAAGGAATTCAAAGGACTATGGTCCGAGTTTTCGTTAAAGTAAGCCAGTAGTAAATACTAAGAGTGCGTTTGATTGGCATGAAAAATATCACCTAGAAAAGAAAATATTTTCCATCTTTTGTGGAAAATAAAAACCACCTCTACCCAAGGAAAATGTTTTCCTTAAAAATAAGGAAAATTAGGCATATTTTCAAAAGTTGGAAAATGTTTTCCATGGAAAAAATAGCAATCAAACACTCCACGTAGGAATTTGGGTGGAAAATTGATATTTTCCATGGAAAATAAATGTAATCAAACACACCATAACAGTTACTATGATACATTTGAAATATCTTCCCAACTACAAATCTGTCAAATCAGTTCAAAGCAAAGCTTATTTAACTCAGTTACTGAATAAGGAGAGAATTTATCATTACTCTTCAATTAGAGTTGATCAACGATGGTAAATTCTAAAGCACGAATTACATTATTTTTCTTGAGTAGATATTATCTATATTTCTTGGATTCCAAGATATCTTAAAACTTGACAGTTATTTTTCATAGTTACACAATGTCTTCCTGTTGTGTCGATTTTTTTGTTGAGAAAAATTAGGCCTTAGTGTTAGTAGTATATAAAATAACTTGTCTTACAATATGCAATTACTCCAACAAAGCTTCTAAACAAAACTATTGAAAGCTAATTAGGTCTCTTGCCATAGTAATACTATCTTTGTTACAACTCATTCTAATGAGTCAAAAATCAAAAGTTGAATTGTCAAAGTCAAAGTCAAAAGAGACTAAAATGAAAGAAATCATTTTATTTAGGACTTAATTTATTATGACAAATTTTTTGAAGGTTTAAGTTGGACAAAATAAAAATTTTGGTATCTACTTATATATTTTGAAAGTTTAAGATTTAACTTTATATTATATTATAGAAGAGGGACTCCCTTTGCAATTTAAGTAGTGGCCCCTTATTTTATTACCATTAAACCCATTTTACACTAAAAAACACATACATACACACAGTAGAATTCAGGCAGAAGCTGGGAAGGAGGAAAAATGGGGAAGGAAAGGAAGAAAAGAAGGGAAAAGGGGGAAAAAAAAAAAGGAAAAAAGGAAAAAAAGCTAAGTCCTCAATTTTTCAAGGTAAGCATAAGTTTTACTTATTGAAGAATGATATTAGATTTTAGGGTTCATGGAAATTCCTTAAATTCGAGATTTAGGAAGAATTAAAGGTTATTAGTAGGTATTTGAGGTCAAAGAAATATATATTGAATGATTGGTGTTGGAAAAAAAAATAAGAAAGAAAAAGAAAAGGGGGAACTTAGAAAATGGGTTTATGAAATAGATACTTATTCTTTGATTTATTGGGATTATATGATGTTTGTTAGAAGGGGGGGAAGAAAAAGAAAAGGGGGGATACTTAGAAAATGGGTTTATGAAATATATACTTATTCTTTGATTTATTGGGATTATATGGTGTTAATCACTTAAATTAAGAAATTGGGGTTGATTTCTCCATTTTTAAGCAAGTATTATATGCAATTTTTGGACAAAATCCTATTCATGCGCTGTTTTTGAAAATCTGCCAGAATAGCGCTATTTCTGTCAAACGTTTTGATACCAGATTTTAATATTATGGGATTTTAGTGCTGTTTTTGTCAAAGTTCTTATTTTCAGATTTTTAAAGGTTTGAATGAAGTTATATGACAAATATTGAAGTTTATGTATTTGACTAAATTCGGTATAGGGGATGCATACGAATAAGGTAGTGATGTTAAGGAAGTGCAAGTAATTTAATGAATTTGATAATGAATGGTAATTAATTGATAAATCGTTAGAGAGAAGAAAATTTGGAGAATTCATTCAAATATCGAGAAATGGAGATTCAAGAGAAAATTTGAAAGTTGAGAAATTAGGTGGTGACTTTGCATTAGTTTAATTGTCATATTTTAATTTGAGTTATTATACTGTTATTTCAGGTAATGACGTAGAAGTTTGGAGATGCTGGTTAATTTAGCCAGATTTTTATCCATAGAGCAATGAGTGGATATAAACTTATTTTTCAGAAATTAATATTTATTAAATTTACGTTAGATTAGAAAATTTTCTTTTTCATACAATTGATTTGACAGCATGATATTTAAAATAAAGTGGATTTATAATAAGTTGTTTTTAAAGTTAAATTCAGTCCAATTAAATCATTTCAATAGCATGTTCCCTTCGTATTACATGTTTTATATAGCTAAAGTTTTTCTAAATATCACCAGAAAGTACCCGGTGATTTTACCTCAATCTGCACTAGCGTAAATTTATTTCCACAGTGACTAATTATGGTGATTTTACCCGCTCTATACTATTGTGAATATGTTTCCATAGTGTATGACCAGATTATCAAATTATCAGATGTCTTTGGGACCACTCTCGTACACACATAGGCTTTCAGCCGTGTACTAGGGCGATTAGCGTTTGGGGCAGCTCTGCGTACATATGACCAGATTATCAGATTACCAGATTATCAGAATATCAGATTTAAATGGCTCTGCCTTGTACATCGAGATTACTCTGTACATAAGTAAGGCTATTCATTGGGTATCTTTTGTGTAATTTTTAGTATTTCTACAACTTATCAGATTTCAGATTATATAATTCAGTCTATTCAGTTCTCAGATTAAAGTTTTCAACTTATAGTACTGAGTAGCAGCAATATTTTATAGATTTCCATGAATGTCATATTATTTATATTCATTACATTTTACAGTCACTTATCTAGAATGAAGAGCAAAGAATTTTATGATGTATTCATGTTTGATTTTAATAGTGTTACCAGATTTCAGAATTTCTAGAAGTTTTAGTAGTGCAAGAATTTTCAGAAAATATGTATAAATGAGAAAAGTTTACTTATCCACAAATTATCCACTCACTGAGTTTTAAGCTCATATATTTTTCACATTTTTCTTTATTAGACAAAAAGCAGATGAATTGAGCAGCTTTGGAGCCTGTCAAACCACCAAATTGAGCCACTCGCCATAGGTTGTATGGCATCCTTTATCAGATTATACATTATGTGTTCTTTTGGGATATATATAGTTTAAATCAGAAAAGTTCATTATGGGCTCATTTGATATTTGGTATCTTTAGTATATTTGAGGATTGTTATTTGTAAAGCAATTAGATTTTCCAGCATTTTATTTGAATAATTTGTATTTTCTGGGACTGGCATACCCTGATTTATATTATAGGTATAGATTTGAGGAAAATTGATTATTGTTCAGGCAATTTTAGTTTGTATTTCAGGGAAAATTTTATCAAAATTTTGTTAAAAATATTTTTCAGTTAAATAAGTGAAGGTTGCCTTAGTGGTGGGTCCGACGTTCAGCTAGTATCTACCATCAGCGCGCGACACATGTCGAGTCCACTAAGGAGATTCGGGACGGGTAGTGTCAATCTTCCTGCCATAGTAGATCTGGAAACTCTTTCAAGGCCTTGTTCTCCACATTTTGATAGTCCTTTGTATTCCTTTACCACCTTTAATCGTTCTATGTTTTTTTTGTTTTCCTTCCAAATTGTCCTTCACAATTAACTTGTTTGTCTGAAACCATAACTTTTTGTTGGTCACCCAGAAACTACGATAAACTGTTAGCATTTAATGCTTACTGAATTGGAGTTTTATAAATCTGCACTCTGATTCTTGATAACCATCTCTTGTAGTTGTTACTTTCTATATGCGTGCTCTACTTTCTTATACATCAATATCATTGCTCGTTTGCGTACGTTTATGGCTGTAATTATGCTTGTAATTTTGGCTCAATGCTTTCATGTAGGATACATCAACATAGAACTCTAATGTCCAGGACGAATTATTTATTGATTATACTAATATCTTTACTACAAATATTGTAAGTAATGATATTGTTATTTTTAATACTATCATATATTTATATACAAATATTTGATGACATACAGATGTTTCCAATTAATGAGGGCTTGGTTGATTGGGTTAAAACCACTAGTAAGAGACATAACTTGATTGTTGTGATGAAACACTCGGACTTTTTTGTGAAAGATATGGTTAATATAGGGGTAAGAATACCAACAACAAAAATGAAAAGGGGAAGAGACATAGAGCTACTAGAACAAAAAAGTGTAGATGTCGGTTCGCTTTGAATGGAAAAAAAAAATTGATAATAATGATTATTGGGTATTGAAAATGAAATATTGGAGGCATAATCAAGACATTGCACAGATCCTTGAAAGACATTCATACGCCAAAAGACTAACTGAGAAAGAGACCTTAGTTTTGACAGAGATGTCAAAGAATCACATGAGACTGAAGGATATCTTATACATAATGAAACAAAATTATGACACTAATGTCAGCATATTGAGGCACAAGTACAATGCACATCAAAAGTTTAAGCTCAAAGAACAAGCAAGAAGGACACAAATGCAAAAACTAATGAATAGGCTTGATGAGAACAAGTACATAGAGTGGTACTGTTCCCATAAGGAGACAAATATAATTAGAGATTTGTCCTTGGCACATCCATATTCAGTAGATTTGTTGCCGACTTTTCCTTGTGTGATAATTATGGGTTGCATAAATAAGACAAACAGGTATTGCCTACCACTTTTGAAGATAGTAGGTGTCACTTCTAATGATTTGACATTTTCGGGTGCTATTACATGGAAAAAGAAAGTGAACAAAATTATTCATGGGCCTTGGAGAGATTGAGGAATCTAATAGATGGTATAATAATGCCTAATGTTATTGTTATTGATAGAGAGCTAAGCCATTATGGAGGCCATTAAAAAAATAATTCCAAAATCAACTAATATTTTATGAAGGTATATTTCGAAGTGTTGGCGAAAAAAAAAAAAAGTTGAAGACCAGGACAATGGAATGCCTTCATGAATATGTGGAATTTAGTAGTACTATCAGCATCTATAGCAAAGTACAAGCAAATCTAAATCTCTTGGAATCTAATTTCCAACGGTTTCCACAAGCAATCAATTATGTCATGAATTCACGGCTTCTTCAATATAAAGAGAAATTTGTGGCAGCTTGGATTAATCTACATATGCACATTGGAAACACGACATTTATCAGGTAAATTTACTTATATTATGATTTAAATTAATTAGACAAAGATGCATGAATTTTATTTATAGTTCTATGAATTCACAATATTATTATTATACTCTTATTTTATTCATGTGGTAGGGCTGAATTCACATGAATAAAGCATACAGATATTAAAGCTTAAGAGGCATTTAGGGTCTTCTCAAGGCAATTTTGACACATCATGGATAAGAATTCATGCATCGTTGGAGCTAAAGCATATTGATATTAAAGCTTTCTTTGAAAAGAGCTTGGGTACTACCCAACATAATTTCAAACCTACCTTGTTTAAAGAGTTAAGGGCATTTACACCATGAATTGCAATGAATTTGACACTTCAAGAGTCCAAGTGAGCTGATGACATAGTGATTGACAAGGTAGCTTGTGGATGTGTTATATGACAAATGCATAACTTACCATGTGCCCATGAGATATCATAGTACAAGATAGAGTCTCGACCCATCTCTTTATCAGGAGTACACTTTCACTGGAAGAAACTTGATCTAGTTCCTCTTGAAAAATGAGACAAATTTGAGATTAATTGTACATCATTATTTGAGATGATTCATAAATGTTATCAAGATAATAATGATCATGTGAAGGCAGAAATCCTACAAAAATTGAAAGAGATTGCTAATCCATGTTCTACATCATTAGTAGAGCCACAAATCAAAACTAAGATCCACTCGTCGAGACCCATAATATTTTGAGTTGGTACCATCTGGACAAGACAATATATTACAACAATTGGATAGTTCCATTATGTCTTTAAGTTAGCCTACACTATCAAGCCAACCTCCAATTCAGCAAAAGCAAAAGGTGTATAGAGTACGTGGATCAAAGCCCATGGCTTATTTGGATTCATTTCCTTTCGTTTGAGACCTTTCATAGTTGGTGTGAAGGATGTGGTCTCAGATGGTAATTGTATTTTTGAGCCGTGACTAATATTATAGGTATAGATGAAGAGAAGTGGCCTTTGGTCAGAAAAGACCTATTAAAAGAGCTTGAATAACATTTTGATGATTACTCTATACTTTATGGCATTGTTGATATGGTCCATGAATTGATTCATTCACTTTCTCATTTTGATTGGTCTACTAGTCGTGAGTATTAGATGACCATGCCAACTACGGGTCATGTTATTGCTTCAAGATATAAGGTTATTCTTGTTCATTTGAGTCAACAATGTCTTACATTTCTTCCACTCTGGGATGAACCACTTGCAATCGCATCCCATAGGATTGCTGCAATAACATCTATTAATGGCTGTCATTTTGTTTTAGTAAACATCTATTAACTTTTTTAAATTTTTTATTAGCTAAAATCATGTAACTTTGTGTAGGTGAATTAGTATACTAGTGGACCGATGCCACCTATTGCTTGTAATTGGTAAAAGTTTCATCATCCATGTGCAAAGGGCTAGACTACACCATATCATGTTAGAACGCAACTTTTTAGTTCTCTAGTAAAAAAAGATGTAGCTATATCAGAGATAATTCACTCGAATAAATGATAAGTTGTGAAAGATGTAATGATAACACTACTACTGCTACTATTACTATTACTATTACTATTATTGATTTTGAGCTTATAATTTCTATGCAAATTATTGTTGTGATGATGGCTAACAATTATGATTTTGGAACCAATACCTAACATATCCACTTTAGAGCTATGACATGATTAGCCTCAATTAACGTATACAAACTTTATCATTTATTTTAAATTCATATATAAATTTTATTTATTTTAAAATTATACAAACCTCAACAAGTTGATTTTTATCAAATACGAAAATGAATATTCGTCACTCAAATATAACACATCAATTCATGTGGCAAATAACACACCCACAAGACTTTTAATTTTATTTTCAATATAATCCTTTGTCTATAGAATTAATTATTGAATTATTAGAAAGTTGATGTTATTTATATTGGTGCTGAATATAGTGATTTTTTAACTCCATCCCCATCGATTTTGTTAGTGTAACTCCATCCCCATCTTCATGTGATGGATATTATATAATTTGGCTTGGCACAAGGACGTATTCTCAAACATCAGATTTCAAATTGCTAAGATATTTGCTATATACAGTCTCAAAGTCCTTTTCCTATCTTCAGTCAATGAATTGTAGACAACTAGCATACCATGTCACAATAAACAACATAAATATTGAATTAGGAGATACATCAAGCACAAAAAGTAGTGGAAAATAAAGTATACAACAACGAAAATATAAAAAGAGTAGATACCTACCTTCAAAACTTATGCTACTAAAATAACTTTTATTCATACGGTCAAAGAAATAATTCATGTTATACAATCCACAGTGTTGTAGGCAAGATCCTCACAAATTCCATTTTCAGTATACCTTTTGAACAATATTCTACAGCACCATGTACAGCTATCATCATAAAGTGGAAAGAAATTAGTTATATTAAAAACCACTCTTACCTCTCTCCCCAAGAATATCACTATTTTACTCCTGCTCGAAAGTAGTGGCAAAAGTAAAAAAGAGAACCAAGGACAACTAACTATCTAAGGACAATGTTTGTAGCTCTGCCATCAACATCCTAAACATGAACGCAAAAAACCACCAAATCTCATATATCAAGAACCTCAAATGTGCACACTCCATCCTTACACACATGTATACCCACAACCACCACCATCTTCCAAAAACTCAAAGATGCACGACTTGGTGGACAGCAAAACTCGAATTAATGCCAACACCATTGATTTCTTTCCTCTACACATATAGCCTTCTTACAAAGGATCCCATTTCCTTTGGATATACAGCTATCATGTTGATGTGTTTAGGAAATTCAAGGCCAAATGACGACAAATGACCCCAAAGGAATTTATGTGGGAGAACAGCTTTTCATAATTATCAACCCACAATGCATGCTAACATGATGGATGAGTTGTCCCATAAAATTAAAATGAACAAATATTGTGAAACATTTTAATCAGCATTGAAATGGAAAAACCTCGAAAGCTGATAAAAGGATTAATAGCAAAAAATAGAGACTCTCTCATCTGCTATCTCTTGTAAGTAATCATCTTTTACACCAGATAAAAATTCCAAGCATTCATTTTTAAATACAAAAAGAGCTGCCATGTGAAGAAGATGACACCAAAGCCCTCATGGCTAAATAAACAAGGCAATTTGATACTTTTCTATCAAATTGCCGTTCAACTTCATTGACAAAAATCTCTAAAGCATTTACAGCTTGAGATTTTTCATGTAGCATATAGACATAACCATAACGTGAAAAATCATCAATGAAGGTGATAAAATACTTTCTCCGCCAAATGATTGAACATCAAAAGACCCACATATATCGGTGTGTATTATCTCAAGAAGTTGTATGCTTCTTGTGGCTCTTTTTATTGTGTGTTTGGTTTGTTTACCCTTAACACAATCTACATGAGTTCCAAGATCACTAAAATCCAAGTCAGAAAGGATTTCATGCTTTACCAATCTTTCTATCATTTCCTTGGATATGTGACCCAAATGTTTATGCCACAAGTTAGCAAATCGTTCATTCAATAAACCACGTTTAGTACCAAAATTATGATGCAAGGTCAAAAGAGTCTGGGCAAAGAGGTTATCAACCTTTAATTTATATAAACCATCATAAAGAATAGCGGAACCGATAAGATGATTTTGTTTAAATAAATTTAAACATCCATTTCCACCATCAAATAAATATCCAATAGAATTAAGTTTCAATAAAAAACTAAATTGCAAGAAATAGAAGGTACATAAAGTGTTTGAAATAAATCTAATTGATGTCCAGTATCTAAAATCAAACGATAGGTTCCAATGGCTTCAACTGGAGCTTTGACTCGATCTCTTGTTTGGATTTATGGTTTGGATTGAAAAGAATCCCTGCATCGTATTTGTAACATGAGTGGTACATTCGGAATCAATCCACCAAGTATTATAAGGAACTTCTGCCAAATTAGATTCAAAACATACATAAGAAATAATCTTACCTTTACTTTCGAACCATGCCTTACATTTCAGGCAATCCCTTTTATGATGCCCAAGTTTGCGACAGAAATGGCACATATCTTTCTTGTGATCTTTATTGTAGATTTGGGTAGAAGACTCATTTATCTTTAGTGGTCCACGTTTAATGCCCTTTCCAGACCTTTTCTTATATTTCTTTCCAGCTCCTTGATGACTTACGAGATGAACAGAATGAGTTCCTTGATTCTTAAGCCTTGTCTCCTCTTGCACGAGCATACTGTGCAATTCATTCACATTCTATTTATCCTTCAAGGTATTATAGTTTATGTGGAATGGACCGTACTCAGGAGGAAAGGAGTTGATGATAAATTGTACCAGAAAGTTCTCATCCGTAGTCAACCCAAGAGTCTTAAGTCTTGCTGCAATGTTACTCATTTCAGTAACATGCTCATGCATGGTACGAGAACCATCAAATTTCATGGTGGTTAAGGTACCCATCAGTGTGCCAGCAAGTGATTTGTCAGCTGTTTGGAAACGGTCTTCCACAAACTTCATATATTCCTTAGCAATCTCAGTTTTAGGGATAGTAGACTTGATATTCTTTGCTAAGGTCATTCGCATAAACATTAGGCTTAATCTATAAGACCTTTCTCAAGCCTCATGGAAAGACCTTTCATCAGCACTGCTCTCATAAGCAAAATCGGCAAGTTTCTCAACTTGAAGTGCAAAGTTTAAGTCCAAAACATCTAAATTGAACTAGACTTGTTCACATCAGTAAGAGAAATTGCACCCATTGAACAGTGATACGGATTAAGCATGCGAACGAAGAGAAACGGGAACAGATACTGTAAAATATAAAATGCTCTCAGATTAACGCTTTGAGTTTAGATTTAAATACTTAATTTCAGATTCAGATAACAATAAATGTATACGGTAGTTCTTCTTTGGGTGATACTACGTTATACGATCATAAATAGACATATGATGCTAATTTAATTTCACTTGTTAATTGAATATACTCCAATCAAACATGTATGTCATCTTTGAATATGCAAAAACATATCTAACTAAGCATATTAATTAACCATGATCATGTTCAAGATTAATAAAATTAACCGATCAACCTTTGGGTGATCCATAATAATTTTACAATCTATGAACTTTAATATACTCTTGACACCAATAATAAAGTTATTTACATTTATAAGCATCAAACCACCAAGAGTAATTGACAAAAATTAAATTATGTAATTTAGTGTTCGCAATACCATAATGTTTGGTCACTTTGGTGACTAACAAACAACATTAATCGAACATTAATTACATAAATAAAACATTTATCACTTAATGTTTATTTTCAGATTTACATACTCTTGTGTAGCCACAAAATCCTTAATATATCAATCACTTGCTATTTGAGCAATAACGAAATATATGTTTACAGTCAAAAATACTAATAATAACTACATTTAATTAATCATGCATATGTAAAATCTGGAATCTTATATATTAATTTCAAATGCTTAGCCTTTTACTCATTATTCAATTCATTGGGCCAACCAACTCCACTTTTTAGAACATTGAAACCGTCCATAACTCGTGATTTGGAAAACAAATGTACTGGCCCTTTTCTCAAATCAATTTAAATGAATAAAGCAGACGTGTATTGAATTGTCATGCAATTGTAAGTCAATATGATTAAGCCCATATCTTTTTTGACAACTTTAATGGAATTTGAAGCCTTTTTGAAATAAAGAGCAATAATAGTGCCGTATTCCAATTATTTGCAGTGATTAACAGGATATAAAGAGTCCAGAAATAAATAAACATTTAATGGCTATACACTAATCCACTTTAACCATGATTAATTCCATAAAACAGAAATCGCAATCGGTAATTTAATAATAATTAACTTCATTAATTTCAGCAAAAATCTAATCCATTAATCTATTAATCAAGGATTGATAATGAAAAACATTAATCTTTAAAGAAAAATCAGAAAATTCCATAACGTGGCTCTGATACCACATGTAAGAAATTAAACCCTAATACCAAGATCTTAAGAATTTCATGATTTTCACATATAAGTTAATTGATCAAGAAACATACCTTGATTCATGACAATAATTGAGAAATTTAAATCTGCGAAAAAAAAGAAACTGTTAAATTGAGGAAACTGTTCTCTCACTTTTCCTCTCTGTAATTGAATGAATTAATTGATGAGTTTCATTCATATTTATAGGTAGAGAGAGCCAGTCTCCTATGGACAATAAAACTCTCCACTTTTCATCAAAGTGGACAATTATAAAACTGCCATTTCTCAATTGGGCCAATAAAATTTTAGTAATATTAACCACCTTTAATTAATTCTTTAATATTGCATGGGCCACAAAATAATTGGTTTTACATTTTCCCACTTGGCCCATGGAATATTGCTTCGTTATGTGGTATAAAACATAATGCACATATCATGAGCTAAAATCCATCATACATTGGCCACTTAATATATCATCCTAAAGTAAAAACTAATAAGAGTCATAGTAGTTTTACACTATCATATTAGCATAATTCCTTCCATGTACTACAGTATTATTACCTACCCAACATGACACATAATGAGAAGTTCGATAATTGCATTACAATAATATCTTCGAAAAGACTATCCCTGTCAGCATTCACATAATCCATTTACGTACTTTTACCAATAGTTATGCAAGGAATAATATTTTGTCAAAAACAATAAATGAGCTCAAAGTGTCAATACATAAGCATTATAAAATTGCATAATAATGTCAATGGTAATTTTCAATAATGCCCATTCTCTCGATATGTTCATTAAATGTCTTTGGTGGCAATCCTTTCGTTAATGGATCTGCAATCATAAGATTGGTGCTAATATGCTCGATTGGGACCATTTATTTTTGAACTTCTTTTTTAACAGCAAAGTACTTCAATTTCATGTGTTTAGCACCTTTAGAGTACTTTTCGTTCTTTAAAAAAGACTGCTGTAGAATTGTCACAATAAAGTTTCAACGGCCTAGCTATACTGTCGACAATTCCAAGCCCTGAAATAAAGTTCCACAGCAATTTCCTTGAACCGTGGCCTCAAAGCATGCCACAAACTCAGCTTCCATAGTGGATACAACAATGACCGACTGCTTCGCACTTTTCCATAATATATAGCCCCTCTAGCCAAGAGGAACAGATAACCAAATGTGGACTTTCTAGTATCCATGCATCCAGCAAAGTCTGAATCAGAATATTTAATGACCTCCAAGTTATCAGATCTTCTATAAATGAGCACATGATCTTTCGTTCATTGCAAGTATCTCAATGCTTTCTTTACAGCTTTCCAATGATCAAGTCCCGAGTTACTTTGATACCTGCCTAGCATTTCGACAGCAAAACTGATGTCTGGCCTAGTGTAAGTCTGAGTACATATTAAGCTCCCAACAAGAGATGCATAAGGAATGGCTGTCATTTTTTTTATTTGCGTTCCAATTCGTTTTTAGAACATTGCATGAGACTAAAATTGTCTCCTTTCTGAATTGGAACAATACTCGCTGAACAATTTTTCATATTAAATCTCTCTAAAACTTTATTGATATATGCCTTCTAAGACAACCCCAACAATCCTTGTGACCTATCATGGAATATTTCAATTCCAATCACATAGGTTGCCTCTCTCATATCTTTCATTTCAAAATTTTTAGAGAGAAATTTCTTAGTCTCATGTAATAGACCAAGATCATTAGTAGCTAGGAAGATATCATCAACATACAGAAATAGAAATATAAACTTGCTCCACTGACCTTTAGATATATACATCGATCAACGACGTTTTCCTTAAATCTAAAGGAAGTAATGGTATCGTTGAACTTAAGATACCATTGACGAGAAGACTGTTTAAGTTCGTATAATGATTTCCTTAAGTTACACACCATGTGTTCCTTTCCTTCAACTGAAAAACCTTCAGGCTGATCCATATAAACTTCTTCATCTAAATTTCTGTTTAGATAGGTGGTTTTCACATCCATTTGATGTAGCTCTAAGTCATAATGAGTTATTAAAGCCATTATAATTCTGAGTGAGTCTTTCTTAGAGACTGACGAAAATGTGTCTTTATAATCAATACTACTTTTCTAAGTAAAACCTTTGGCAACAAGTCTAACTTTATATCTTTTGATATTACCATTAGAGTCGCGATTAGTCTTGAAGACCCATTTACACCCAACTCTTTTACATGATTCTCGTAATTCAACGAGATCCCAGACTTCATTATGTTCCATTGATTTCAACTCATCTTTCATAGCATCCAACCACTTATCAAAATTAGCAATCTCAATGGCCTGTGAAAATGAAACTGGATCATCATTAACAATTCCCAAGTCAAATTCAGACTCTTACGGGTAAACCACATAATTATCAGAAATATCAGGTCTAAGTTGTCTTTGTGACATTCTTAATGCTATTTCTTGTGGTTCATTTAATGCAGGTTTATCAGTGGCAACTTCATTGTGGGGTGTTTGAACATTTATTTGTTGTTCGGATAAATTGTCATGTCGTTCAACAATTTGAGGAACAACAACATTAGAAGAAGTTGATGGTAGATAAACTTGAACTCTAACTTATTATATTTCCACATTTCGTGGTTCCAAACTCCAACTAACTTCACCATTCTCAATGAACCTAACATTTCCAGTTTCAACAATTCTAGTACTATGGTTAGACAATAAAACCTATATCCTTTTGATTTTTCTGGATAATCAATGAAAAATCCACTAATTGTTATTGAGTCCAGTTTTTTTTCATGTGGATTATAAATTCTTGCTTCTACTAGGCAACCTCAAACATGTAGGTGTCTTAAACTGGGTTTCATTCCCATCCACAGTTCAAATGGAGTTTTTGGAACTGCCTTACTAAGAACCCTGTTTTGCAGATACACAACAGTCTTTAATGCGAATATCCACAAAGATATGGTAAAGAGGAATTGCTTAACATGCACCTAACCATTTCTATTATAGTACGATTACGCCTTTTAGCCACACCACTTTGCTATGGTGTGCCTGGCATAGTGTACTGAGAACATATGTCTGTCTTCCAAGAAATTTAGCAAATGAACCAGGGTGTTGTCCAATTTCATTATACTTTCCATAATATTTACCACCTCTATCAGATATGATAATTTTCACCTTTATGTCTAATTGACGTTCAACTTCATTGACAAAAATCTCTAAAACATTTACAACTTAAGATTTTTCATGTAGCATATAGACATAACCATTACATGGAAAATCATCAATGAAGGTGATAAAATACTTTTATCCACCAAATGATTGAACATCAAAAGGCCCACATATATTGGCGTGTATTATCTCAAGAAGTTGTATGCTTATTGTGGCTTCTTTCTTTGTATGTTTGGTTTGTTTACCCTTAACAAAATCCACACAAGTTCCAAGATCACTAAAATCCAAGTCATGAAGGATTTCATTATTTACCAATCTTTCTATCATTTCCTTAGATATGTGATCCAAACGTTTATGGCACAAGTTAGCAGATCGTTCATTCACTGTAAAGACCCAAATTTTAACATTTAGGTTGATACCAAAGGTTTCCTCACGACTTAACAATGTGACATGCAAAATAGGTATATATAATTATGTCAAAAAAAATAAATTAAGTAACGATAATTTTATAAAATTTTATGTAGAAAAATTCTCAAATCTTGTGTTTATTTATTCTCGAAAAAAAATGACTTTTCCCCAACACCACAATATATTAAGCATGTAATTATATGCATAGTTGAGTGATTTCAACCGTAACGCGTACACAAAATATGCAATTTTAGCAACCTAGTACGATTGAAGCATATCTGTTTCGCGCGAATTAGTCGCTAACAATTAAAAAGGATCAGACGATTGTGTAAGGGACAAACCTCTTGAGACAAAGTCCCAAAAAGGGGTGTTCTTTTATTGGCGATGACTTTACAATTGGAAATGAAAAACAACGTGCCTCCAAGGGGTGCAAGCACACGAGTTACTGAAAGAAAAGTGTTTAAGTCTAAAAACTAAGGAAATAAAAATTACATGTTCTCTGTTCGAGAGTTTTTGATTCGATCCCTTGCTTCTATGTCCTTTCTCCCTTTTATACTTCATGGATGATCTCTTTGTGATCAACCGCCCTAAAACTGCTTGATCGTCCTATAACTGCCCACTTTCTTCGTAATGGCCAACTTGTCATGAAAACTGCCTTTTTTAACTGCTGCCATTACTCTTCATCGTTCAACCGCTTTCGATTGAATTCCTTGAATCGTGGAACGTGATAGGACTGCTTTAATAACTGCTTTGATAACTGCACTTCTTGATAACCACGACGCTTTATGTTTGTTAAGATCCTGGGCGACTTGAAGGTTTGGGTGAGAATAGAGTAACAGCTCTGGGCGACTGTATGACACTCCATTCGCTCAGATTCTGGGCGACTTGCAAACTTGGGCGATGGCGTTACCGCGTTCTTGGGCCTCCTTATTTGGGCCTTCATCTTGATTTGTTCGATTGGGCTTCGTTTTTGAGCTATCTGATTTGGGAATCCTCCAATTGGGCTTCACTCCTTGAACTGTTCGATTTGGGCTAAATTTTTATGTGTCAACAATTACCCTCCAATATGGCAGAATTAATAATAATTATTAAATTTTGCCATATTCACTTTGTGTTTCCAGCAACATTCGAAATTCCCAAGAATTTAAATCATTGTTTCCTTCTATAACTTGAAAAGGTGCGTCGTTTTGCAAACCCTTATAACCCCCAAACACGCCATTTCACTGCAACACTAAATCACGCCTCAAATTTTTCGCGTCTCTCTCAAGATTTACTGTTCATCCTTTGCTTCCCTGCTACGTAACCCTGAAAAACTTCGTTCCATCTCAAATGGCTACCTCACAATCTCAAGCTGGCGACTCCTTTAGTTTCGATGACTTTCAGAAACTCCTGAGTCGTCCATACATAACTCCGAGTTTCCTCACGCCCGCCGACGTTGAACGTAATGAGTTCTACTTGGGTCCTTTCTTCAACAATACAGAGGCAGTTGAACAGGTGGCGGTGGGTCAGCTGTTTCCTTGCACTCAAGTCCCTCCATTTCTGAACTCTCTACCGCTGGGGTCACTTCGCGAAAGAGGTATTCGCACTTGGCCTAAATCTAATGTAGCTTTCCGTAGGTGGCATGCTCGCCTTGTGGGTCATGGTCCTACTAAGGCACTTTTTGATAGCGCTAGGATTTCTGATTTGTTAGAAATCTCTATTCGCCCCCCTACTTTTGATTCAGCACTCTTTTCGATTGCTTTGAGTTTTTGGTCTCCTGAGTATAACACCTTTATTTTCCCTCTTGACCCCATGTCTATTACTTTAAGGGATGTTGGGGCCCTAGTGAATCTACCACCTTTGGGTGATACCATTTTTCCTGGTATCCTGGTTTCTGGTGGCGCCCCAAAGTTTGGTAAAAACTACACCGATTCTTATTCAAGCCTGCAAACCCTTCACAATCATTCGAGCGCTGAGCCTTCCCATGCTGAGCGAGTGGCCTTCCTTCTAGTTTGGCTTTGTAAATATGTTTTGTGTGTGCCAAGCATAAAGCCCTCCCTAAGTTATTTACCTATAGCGCACGAATTGACGCGTGGCAGGCCTTTGAATTTATGCGCCCCCCTACTTTTGATTCAGCACTCTTTTCGATTGCTTTGAGTTTTTGGTCTCCTGAGTATAACACCTTTATTTTCCCTCTTGACCCCATGTCTATTACTTTAAGGGATGTTGGGGCCCTAGTGAATCTACCACCTTTGGGTGATACCATTTTTCCTGGTATCCTGGTTTCTGGTGGCGCCCCAAAGTTTGGTAAAAACTACACCGATTCTTATTCAAGCCTACAAACCCTTCACAATCATTCGAGCGCTGAGCCTTCCCATGCTGAGCGAGTGGCCTTCCTTCTAGTTTGGCTTTGTAAATATGTTTTGTGTGTGCCAAGCATAAAGCCCTCCCTAAGTTATTTACCTATAGCGCACGAATTGACGCGTGGCAGGCCTTTGAATTTATGCTCTTTGTTTTTGGCTGCCCTTTATAGAGGCATGACCTCTCTTCAAGCTCAATTGAAGAATGGTGCATCTCCCACTGGCAGTGGACCTCTTTGGTTCACTCAACTGTGGTTGAGATCCTATTTTCCATTGCTTGGTGCTCCATCAATCATTCGCTCTTCTGCTAGCTATTATGGGCTAGCCATGGAGCCCTTAGTTCCTGTAAATATGTCCAGAAGGGACATTTTTTCATTCTTTTACTCTTTAGATTCAATCCCTTCCTTTTTTTCCTTTTCCTCCTTTTTTGACTCCAAACTATGTACATCCCCTTTCCACTATAGATAGCGCGAGCACCTTCCTGCTCATTTGGATCCAGTTTTTAACCGGGAGGGAGCTATTTCATGATATTCTAACTGGGACCAATGCCAAGGCGGGGGTAGAAATTTATGCTCCCCAATTTTTTGCTCGTCAGCTTGGTTTCGGCCAAACTTGGCATGTTCCTCCTTGCTATTCAAGGAACTTAGTTGACCTTTTTTATACCATTAATAAGGTGGAGGCAGAGGCTATAGATGCTCATAATCTTCTTTTAACCAGCCATTTTTCATTAGCCCCTTTCAATTCTAGCCACGCCATTCACCTTCTTTTTGAGCAACTCTGGCCGTCGGTGAAGCGCAGATTATTTGCTACTGACACCAATCGTGCCTTTCATTCATTAGACCAACCGAGCATTTCTTCTCCTCCTCCTGTTTTGGTCACTCCTTTGTCCGTTCGGAGTCTTTCTCCTTCTCGTCGCACTAAACAGTCTGCTCGTCCATCTTCTTCTCTCCCCGCCAAGCCTACTCCGGCCAAGAGTGCCCCAAGCCGCAAACGGCCAGCCTCAGTATCTCCCATTCTGGAGGATGATGTTGATGATGATGCCCCTCTTATCGTCAAGAGGAAAGTAATTAAATTGGTTTACTCACAAGTATACTTTTCCACATTTGAAACTTTTCTGTGTGCTGATGATCTTTTGGACTTCTCAGAAAAGCTCAGCCTCTCCTTCAAAGGCTTTAACGTCGACAACTCCTGCTCCATCATCCTCTGCTGAGGCTACTTCATCCAAACCGGTTGATGAGAGGGATACACTTAAAGAGACATCTTCAGTCCCAGAGTCCTCATCACAACCCATAGATGAGCCACCTTCTTACCAGGGCGTCAACCCCTCAAACATTGAAGCAGAAGGTAATTCAGTCTTTTGATGTCTTACCTTTGCTTGTGCCGTTGGTTCCTAATTTGTTGCTCTTGAGTTTTGCAGATACTCCTGTGAGTCCGCCCGTTGTGGCATCATCTTCTCGCTCAGATAAGGGGAAGTCATCACGAATGGAGGAGTCGTTGGTGGCAAGCTTGGCTGAGGGCATGCCATCTTCTACGATTGTTGATGAGGTAGTCTTTGCTTCATTCCTATTTCCATCTTGTTCGTTGTAGTGAGTATCTTTAATATTGGCAATTTCTTTGCAGGATGCTGACAAAATTGTGCGTTCTATCCAAGACTTATTCGCTTCCTGGGGGCAAGTCCAGACGTCTCGCCCTGCTCCATCTGATCATCCTGCTGTTTCTTCAGAGGAAGATTTGAAGTTCCTCAAGGAGTCGATACTTGAGTACATATCCTTCATGGATATGGATATTGGAAGGGCTAGTGCCGCCAGACACAAGGATAAACTTGAGCACTTGAGTGCGAAGTTGGAGCAAGCATTGACGCTTCTGTCGCTCAATCTTTCTGTCGATTTTAAAGCGACGTTGAAGGTTATCCACTCCGAGGTCCTTTCTTTGCTGGCCAAAAATGCTGAACTAAAGGCCAAACGTACTCAATATCTTCGAACCGTAGCTGAGAAAGAGTCTTTGCGCATGGAGATTAATAAGGCTGAGGACGAGTTGAAAGAAATCTCTTCCGAAGTCATGGTTGAATACTCTTTGATGGTTAATTTGGCTGCTCAGATGAGGGAACTTCAAGCCAAAATGGACGACTGCAGGACGAAAATGGCTGCTAAAAAGCGCAACGCCTCCCAAGGAATTGAGCGAACTAAGTCCTTGGTCGAGCAGTACAAGAAGTTGGAAGTTGATGATGAGGTCGCGGCTGAATTGAACATCACTTCCTCTTGGCAGAACGAGGATTGGGAAAAACTTAGGGAACGAATTCGTTCAGTATGGGGTGAACTGTAATTAAAACATATGATGTCTTTTTTCTTTTACAATTTGATTTTTTCCTCTTGTAACTTTGTTCATCATTAATGAACATTAACTTCTTGTGCATTTATTTGACGTTTGTTTTTTAGTCGTCAATTCTTTAACTGCTTTGTGCTAAAAATCTTGTCCATTTTCTTTTGATATTTCCACCACTTTTCCCAAGACTTTGGGCTATTTAATTCCGTTTATTAGACAGAAATGTGGCTGTTCATATTCTGTCTCTTCGTCTCCACCCCCTATAAATGCTTCGCGTTTTCCATCTTTCGTCTTCATCTTCATTTTCTTCTTCGAAACTAATTTGTTGCCATTGCTTGGCATTCTGACACTCAATCCGACCCAAAATGGACTATTTAGTCCGTCCATTTTACTATTTTCCTTGATGTCACCTTTGGTATGGGAGGTATAGGAAATATTTTCTGGCCAGCAGCGAAGTTTTTACCTTCAAAATTCTTCCCATCGTCTCTTTGTTCTTTACAAGGAGTCGATGATAGAAGGCAATTTTTGGGCTACTTGTGGGCCACTTTGCTTGCTGAGAGTGCTTCTCAGCCTCTTTGCTCGCCATTGCAGCGATGCATTTAGGAAGGCGGCGTGAGGCTTACTCAGCGATCAACCGGGAGATTAGCTTACTTTTAATTGTATTTCGTAGAGCATCCATTATTTGTATTTTGTATTCTTGTAATGAACGTTTGATAATAAAGGACTTCACTTGAACGTATTTCGCTCTGACTTTGTTATCCTTTAATCGTTCAACATATTTGATTATGCTTTTATCTGTTCACATTCCCATAAAGAAGGAACATATTTTTTCAAATATTTACCGTTAATAATCTCACGTGCTTGGTGCCGTCTAAATCTTCCAAGTGATACGCTCCATTGGGCAACACACTATTTATTTTGTATGGTCCTTCCCAATTAGGCGACCACTTCCCGTACTTTGGATCCTTGCTATCCAAAGGGAGTATCGTCTTCCAAACTAGTTCACCCAGGCTGAACGACTTGGCTATGACTTTTTTATTATAAAACTTAGCCATTCTTTGCTTTTGAACTTGCAATCTATCTAAGACGTCCAACTTTAATTCGTCTAAACTCAATAAATTTTGAACTAGTGATTCGGCATACTCATCATCATTCAACTTATGTTGCAAGCACACTCTAATCGATTGCACTTTGATTTTCATAGGCAAAACGGCCTCCTGTCCATAAACAAGTTGGAAAGGAATAACCTTGGTACTTGACCGAGGTGATGTCCTATGAGCCCATAAAGCCTTGTTCAGACATTCGTGCCAATTTCTGGCGTTTTCATCTATCATCTTTCTGATGATATTTTTTAGAATCTTATTAGAAGATTCCGCTTGTCCGTTGGATTGAGCGTAGTAGGGTGTGGAGTTTACTAATTTAACTCCAAACTCGCTCAAAAATTTGTTCACTTGATCCCCATTCAAAGATGCTCCGTGATCTACCATTAACGTTTGTGGAATTCCAAACCTATAAATAATGTGATCACGGATAAACTCTATAACATTCTTCTGGGCGATCTCTTTCAAAGGTACCGCCTCTACCCATTTGGTGAAATAGTCGGTTGCAACTATAACAAAAGTATGTTGCTTGGACGATGGGGGATAAATCTTCCCTATTAGATCTATCGCCCAACCCTTGAACGGCCAAGGTTTAATAATAGGTGTCATCTCTCGCGCTGGCGTCCTTTGTATTGGACCATGCTTTTGGCATGCTAAACAACTCTTTGCATATTGAACGCATAGTTCTCCCATCTTTGGCCAAAAATATCCACTCCTAATAATTAACCATCTCATCCTTTGGCCAGCTTGAAGAGCTCCATATATCCCTTCGTGCACTTCAACCATGATCGTCTTGGCTTCTTGCAAACTTACACACTTTAGTAATACACCATCAGAGCGTTTCTTAAACAACTCTTCATCTATCAGTGTGTAATTTAGCAAACATAGCTTTATTTTCCTACTAATCCCTCCATTAGGTTCTTTAAGGAACCCTTTAATCTCTGTTCTCCAATCCACTGCATCTCCATCTTGTATGCAGTGAAGTTCAATTTTTCTCGCCCTTCTTAGAATTGAATTGAGGGGTTGTTCCTTAGCTCCTCCCCCCGAGGGGGACAGGAGGGGGGAAAGCGTTTAGGGCTGCTCTCCGGGGCAATATGATTCCATACTCACAAGTAGACTTCCAATTCAAGACCTTTGAGTACCCTGAGGCCATTTGGGCTAGCTCATTTGCCATGTCGTTATATATCCTATTTACGCATTGAAGTTCTACTTGATCGAATTCCTCTAATAATTCTTAGGTGATCTCATATTGACTTATAATGAAATCACTTTGGCATTTAAAATCACCGATCAATTGATGTATCACCAATTGAAAATCGTCCCTAACGATCACATTTCTTACTCCCATATCTATCATTAGTTCTAGGCCTACAATTAAGGCTTCATATTCGGTCTGATTGTTGGTGCACATTCTGTCTAAGGTGAATGCAAACTTGTAGCAAATCTCTAAAGGATTAATCAATGCTATTCCTACTCCTGCACCTTTAGAGGTTTTTGACCCATCGAAATACAACACCCAAGGTTTTAACTCGAATGAATTGATTTCTAGTTCGATTTCTTCACGCATGTCAAGGCATGGATGATCGACTAGAAAGTTAGCTAAAGCCTGATTTTTAACTGCCTTTTGAGGTATATATTGTATTTCGAATTCTGATAAAGCTAGTGTCCAAAGGCCTACCCTTTGGTGTAAAATAGGGCGCGAGAACATATATTTAACTAAATTTACTTTAGAAATTAAATAAACGGTTACGGGCCGTAAATAAGCCCTTAATTTTGTACATGTGAAATACAACGCAAGACATAATTTTTTGATAGCAGAGTAATTACATTCACATTTCGTTGACCGTCTACTTAAGTAGTAAATTGCCCTTTCTTCACCAAATTGGTCTTCCTGTGCGACCATTCCAGCTATTGATTCTTTTTCAGCCGATATATACACTTTCATTGGCCGTCCTTGGATTGGTAACACCAACACTGGTGGACTTGATAGATATGTCTTCAGGTTTTCAAAAGCTTTTTGATGTTCTCCTTTCCAGACGAATTCATCCTAATTTTTCAGCTTTAATAGCGGCGAAAAGACTTTAGTTCGCCCTGCACAGTTAAAAATAAAGCGTCTTAAAAAATTTACTTGGCCTAGAAACCTTTGCAACTCCTTTTTGTTGCTAGGTGGTTTGGCTTCTAAAATAGCCTTCGCTTTATTTTTATCAAGTTCAATCCCTCTCTTGTGTACTAAAAAATCAAGAAAGTTCCCTGCATTAACACCAAATGCACACTTCAAGGGATTCGACTTTAGCTTATATTGCTTCATTCGTTCAAACGAATATCTTAACTGTTCGAAATGGTCCTCTTCTTTAATGGACTTGACTGCTATGTCGTCTATATACACCTCAACAAACTTGCCTATCATATCATGAAAGATTAAATTCATTGTCCTTTGATAAGTTGCCCCTGCATTTTTTAGGCCGAAAGGCATAACCACCCATTCAAAACATCCTAGAGACCCAGGGCATCTAAAGGCAGTTTTGTGTATGTCTTCTTCAGCTATATAAATTTGATTGTATCCTGAATATCCATCCATGAAAGAATACATGACATGTCTAGCAGTTGAATCTACTAAAGAATCCACCATGGGCATTGGATACTCATCTTTGGCTGTGGCTATGTTTAAATTCCTAAAGTCTATACACACCCTTAGTTTACCATTCTTTTTAAGTACTGGCATGACATTAGATAACCATTCAACATATCTGGCTGTTCTAATGAAACCTGCTTTCAATAATCGCTCTATCTCTTTCTTGATTTCAGGGAGTACATTGGGAGCATAACGTCTAGGAGACTGCCTATGAGGTTTAAAGTTAGGCTTAGTTGGTAACCTATGTTCCACCAAGTCTCTATCTAAACTAGGTATTTGTTCATATTCTCAAGCAAAACAATCTTTGTACTCTTTTAACAAAGCGATTAATTTGTTACTAACCTCTTGGTCGAGCATCTGGCTGATGAACGTTGGGCGATCTTCTCCTTCTTTGCCAATATTTACTTTGATCAGAGGGTCTTGTGCTTGAGCGTATCCAGGTTTGGTGATCCGCATTACTTCGTCTTCCAGTTCCTTTGTAAATACTTCCTCTTCTAAACAGTCCACCTTGTTGACTTCTCGGCCAATGCTTTGCTCTAACTCGAATACTGCCAACTTATCCTTCAGCGCTTTTAGGGATGTCTCTTATTTCGCCTTGTCATTGCATTCCTTATTGAAAGCCATCAGTCTGGCTTTGAAGGCCTGAATGTCGGCCGTTTGCTTTTGTAACTTAAAGTCCATTCAAGACTCCTTAATTATTCTTTTGCCAATTACTGGCTCTTCCAGGGCCACTATATTTGGCCTCATCTGTTTGAACATCTCAGTGAGTGCATCCACTGAGAATGGTTCTTCGCTTTGCACGACAACCTGAGTTTCTTCCCCGTCTTGTACTACCCTGACAGGTCCATAGTTTCCTTCGTACATGAACTTTTCCACCGAGTTTGCTTCTGCGACAAAAGGCCTATAATCGGCCTGTACCACCTCTGCTTCGCCTTTGTCATTCCAAAAGATCAGGCATTGATAGAGTGATGAGGGTATACAGCGACTTCCGTGTATCCAATATCTTCCTAATAGCACGTTGTAACTAGTAGGACCATCTATTACAAAGAAGACAGTGGTCCTAGTAGTCGTCCCTATAGTTATGTCCAATGGCATAACTCCCTTAGCTGAAGTTGCTCCTCCATTGAAGCTAGTGAGGATGACTTCTGTAGGAATCATGTCACCCTCTGTCTTTGCGAACTTTCTCATCATCCTAGATGGAATGGTGTTTATAGCTGCTCCATTGTCGACAAGCACTTTTGCCACTGGGACGCCGTTAACTAGAGCTTTAACGTATAATGGCCTCAAGTGTTTAGTCAATTTCATGGCCGTTTAAAAATAACCTTTTCGGCAGCCTCTATTTCTACTTCTTGCTTGTTTTCTGTCGAATTATCCCCCTGTGATAAGTCAATGTGCAGTATATCACGCTGATCCTCTGTCTCCTGAACTTCCTTCTTATTTTTTTCTAATGCTTCCTCATCAGTTATCCAACCTGTGGGAGGGGGCATTATTCTTGGAGGTGACCCATACTTTTCAGAGCGAGGCACTCTCTTCTTCCTTTTAGGTGTCCCGTACAGTACGTAGAAATTGAAAGGACGCCCAGATGGTTCCCCCAACAAGTCTACTTTGCGAACTCCCTCTTAATATAGTTGCTTAAACAGAGTATTGCGCGATACTCCTCTCTTTCTTCTTTCTGCTTCTAGGTCGATTTCTTCTTCAATGTCTGTCATCCCATCATCCTCTTCATCGTTGTAGGCCTCTCTAGAAGTCTGGCCTTCTTCGCATATCAGCACGCAAGCTTCTCCTTCGTTGTCCTCCCTCTCTTCTTCTTTTTCTTTATTCTTGAATTCATTGGCCAGTAGTTAATTATTGGCCACTACAGGAGGCAACATACCGAATTGGATAGCAAGGGGCTAATCTGGATCTTCTTCATCCCTTCTGTCTCACTCAAACCTTGATCTCCCAAAAGAAGTTTCTGGCAATTCCTTCATTGATTCATCTGTACCGGTCTCTTCATTATTTTTGAGGACATTTTGATTTGCTACCTTGAGTAGTTTAGGCGCTTTAGGATGTGGCATTCCCTGTTGCTGCCTCATCATCCGTCCGTAGTTTCGTTGGAAGCGCCTTTGTTGGGTCCTAGTCATCTCATCGAAGGGTATTGCCCTTTCTGCATTGTACTGGAATGAATGCCATACATTTGGCCGGCGAGGATGCGGCCTGAATGTTCTTCCATTATCTGCTGGCCTGAACTGCCTCTCAAAAGGAGGTCTTCTATAGAATGATGTACCCCGCCCTCTACCAGGCTGAATGTTTGGGAAGAAGGTAGGGCGATGAGGATGCTGCCATGTCCCTGATTTCTCCGTGTTTCCATTCACTTCTCTTTTACACCTTGCATGCAAGACGTCTTCGTCCTTTTTTGGTTCTTTCCCCTTGATTCGTTCAAAGACGCTGGGATGTGGTCTAGGATCTTCGTCTCCATCATCTACGACCAACTTGAATTTTGGCAACTTGTTTTTAAATCCAGATGTCACCATGTTTACTCCAAGTGGCTGTGGGAAAGGATTTTCGTCCACTGCCATCTTTTTCTTATCATCGAACGTAATTCGTCCTGATTCAATGGCATCCTGCAATACATGACGGAAAACCAAGCAATTGTTAGTCAAATGTGACCATGCATTATGTCACTTACAATATTTTGTACCCTTAATTTGTTCAGGGTTTGGCAATTTGTGCTTATCGCTCAACTTTATCTGCTTATCCCTATATAATTTATTGAATATAAGGTCAGCTTTGGTCACGTCGAACGAGAACGTTCTAGCCTTTATGTTTCCATCTTTTATGGGCTCATCTTTGCCCGATGGTCTAAGCTTGGCCATTATGAGACAAATATATGTATCCCCTTTGACCAATTCGGCCAAACACATTTCGGCCTGATCGTATGACTCGTCGTCGATGGTATGAACATCAAAATTTGGGTTTTTGTAATAAGTCCCTTTTACTAGAATTTTTCATTTGTTCTTCCTCTCTTATCAGTCGCTCATACCTAATCACATTCGCACTCAACTGGAAGAGGTCAGGAAATTCCTTGTCCTGGAATTTCTTCTTTAAATCAAAGTTCAAGCAGCCTTGAGCGATTTTGACAAATTCTTTTTCGGACAGAGGTACAAAACACTTGCTTCTTGCTATCTTGAACCTTTGGAGAAAACTTTCTGCCCATTCGTTTGGCATTTGACGTAGATTCGCCAAATCAGCCAAAGTGACTTCAGACTCAGTTTTATAAAACTGAGCGTGAAACAACTGTTCCAATTGTTGCCATGTTTGAACAGAGTTCGCTGGCAAGTTGATGAACCAAGAGAAAGCTACTCCTGTTAACGAATTAGGGAAAAGCCTCATTTTATGGTAATCGGTTACATCACCACTTTGCAATGTGAATCGCCCTATGTGTTCTAGAGTAGACACCTCTCCTAAACCGGTAAACAGTGAGAATTTTGGCACTTTGTACCCTCTAGGCCATGGATATACTTGGTCTACCCAATCAGGATATGGCTTTGTGTACGTCGGCCTAATGACGAGACGCACCCCAAAAGCCATCTGATCCTGTACGATTTCCATAATCTGGTTCCTCAACATGACGTTGGGGTCATATGAAATTCCTACAGGTTGGTTAACCGGTTGATTTGCATGAGGCCTGATATTTGGTCCTTGATTGGCAACAAAATTACCATGATTAGGGCCATTACCATTAGCCTGAACATCTATTCCCTCATTACCACGTGGAATATTCTGTCCATTGTTTAGGACTTTATCTCTCACGTTTGGATTACCCCCCAAGTTAGGCATACCACTACCATTGTTTTAATTTGGCACTGTAGTACCCCCTTGGTTTGAAGTAGAGGGACCAGAAAGCAGTTCTACCCCTTGATTCGGATTTAGGACCGAGGGATTATGTCCCACGATTGTCCTAGTTTGAAAGTGATTTGTAAGAGGTATAGCCGGTTGACATATTTGGCCTACTAACTTATTCATTATTTCGTTCAACGTCTTTAGTTGTTTGGCCATATTGTCATAGTGTACATTCCCATTTTGCGTAAATCTTTCCATATTATGAATACTTCGAAGATTTACCTGTTCAACGACGTCTTGCGTGAGTTCTCCAAGTAATGCACGCATGGTTCGAGAACTCAACTCCGTCATTGGTTCGTAACGACTGTTACTGCTCTGATTCTGTCCATCTGTTCGTGGAGAGGCATGCTGCTCCTTATATCGCTCGATCACAGACTCGATTCCTCCCTGACTTGCTGCTTCCTTATCGGGTCTCTGAGGCATATTGTTTCCCCTTTTGTACTTTCAACACCTAACACCACTGTCCCACCGAACGTGTCAAATTGTTTCGCGCGGGTTAGTCGCTAACAAAAAAAGGATCAGACGATTGTGTAAGAGACAAACCTCTTGAGACAAAGTCCCAAAAAGGGGTGTTCTTTTATTGGCGATGACTTTACAATTGGAAATGAAAAACAACGTGCCTCCAAGGGGCGCAAGCACACGAGTTACTGAAAGAAAAGTGTTTAAATCTAAAAATTAAGGAAATGAAAATTACATGTTCTCTGTTCGAGAGTTTTTGATTCGGTCCCTTGCTTCTATGTCATTTCTCCCTTTTATACTTCATGGACGATCTCTTTGTGATCAACCGTCCTAAAACTGCTTGATCGTCCTATAACTGCCCACTTTCTTCGTAATGACCAACTTGTCATGAAAACTGCCTTTTTAAACTGTTGCCATTACTCTTCATCGTTCAACCGCTTTCGATTGAATTCCTTGAATCGTGGAACGTGATAGGGCTGCTTTAATAATTGCTTTGATAACTGCACTTCTTGATAACCACGACGCTCTATGTTTGTTAAAACCTTGAGCGACTTGAAGGTTTGGGCAAGAATAGAGTAACAGCTCTGGGCGACTGTATGACACTCCGTTCGCTCAGATTCTGGGCGACTTGCAAACTTGGGCGATGGCGTTACCGCGTTCTTGGGTCTCCTTATTTGGGCCTCCATCTTGATTTGTTCGATTAAACTTCATTCTTTGGGCTATCTGATTTGAGGATCCTTCAATTGGGCTTCACTCCTTGGACTGTTCGATTTGGACTGAATTTTTATGTGTCAACAATATCATAAATATTTTATTCCTACTTCGGAGCTCTTAACTCAATCGGATGATAAACATTCCTCAAACTATGTGAGATACACGTGTAGTCAATTTATAATGTAATTATTAGGAACGAATTCGACACGCGAATTAATTTACGAGTCCGACACAGGTAGCAGACAAATAGAAATTTTCAAACTCCTGGCATAATTAAAGCAGTGATTCTTCTTACCACAAGGGTTTTCCTCTAATTTGTGCATAGTGTCCATTAACCAATTAATTATGTCAAAAGTAACATGTAGAATTACCTAACAAACCAAATATTAATTTAATATAAGAAACCCAAAAAAGACAGAATTTCTTTATGTCATAACCTACGAATAAGATATTGATTACTAATAATTTATATTGTAGGTCATAATTACTAAACTGTCCAATTCCTTGAGAAGGAAAAATGGGTCACAAATAGATACCCCTAAAATTATTGTTGGAAATAAAATATTCTGTAACATTACTTTAGATTTAATTTTATTGAGTCCAAACTGTCCACGACTGCACCTCATCACTGGAACCAACGACCCGTCCTAACCTGTGAGAAGTAGGGAAAATGGTAAGTACATATAAATTCTCAGTAGGACATAAAAATTAATGGTGTAATCCCGAATAATAATTTTAAACACGTGTCAGAATATCATACCGTCTCATATCTTTAAATTCGGTAAGAGCTTATATTATATCATATCATTTCATTGCACCGAAATGGTCATATCATTCATATCATAACATTTCATATCATAACTTTAACTTTCATGAGTATAAAAATTTATCAACATGTAAAAAAATAATTAAACGGGTCATAAAAACACTGCACCTCATATCCTACCTTGTTAGATCATTTTAATTTTTTGAAAGACACAACCAAGAAGTCACGCTCCAAATTCTATTTGCTTCTATTTTACATTCCAATACCACATGTATAAGTATCTATAAATTTTTAAGGTACAAAGCAAGAATCCTTTTACACTGCATAATATATGAAATATGTAATTTACCTGGTTCCATCACTTTTCTCTCTCTACAACCATGTACTTATGCATATGGTTTCTTTTGATATACATGTATAAATATATCACCCCATGATCTAGTCTAACAAAGTGGGTGTGGTTGGGAAAAACGTGTAGAAGTAGGATAGGAGTGTGGATAAAAATTGGGAAACAGACTTTTGAATTTAAGTAATTGACCAAGTCTTGTTGACCAACTTTATCACTCAACGAGCAATTCCTCTCATACACGTGGCCAGCAAATTGAAACTAGAATCAATAAAGTTTCTTTCTCTGTCTTCTTCTCTCTCTCTCTGTCTTCTTTTATCAATCATAACCTACTCAAGAATCTTCCTCCATTCACGTGACTTGAAAGAAAACTTAAATTCATTAAATAATCAATTAAAATATAATTTTAAAACTATATCTTTCGACCTCGATAATTTGGGCTTCGCTAATCCAAATTAACTTTTTCTCGAACCTAACATGCATGATTAATTTCAACCTATCCAATGAGCCCAATATTCATATATTTATTATCGCTCCGTCATTATCTACGTTTTAAGCCAAATAAAATCGAAATTTACTTTATATATACTTTAGTTCCTAAACTTTCAAAACATTAAAATATAGTAAAAAAAATTAAATTCCATTCTACCAAAATTTTCGGGACATTACAACCTCCCTTCCTTAAAATATTTTCGTACTCGAAAATTTACCTTGGCTAATTGAAGAGCTCTAGATACTTGGTTTTAAGCTCCTCTTCCTTCTCCCATGTTGACTCTTTTCGCCCATGATTTCACCATTGCACTTTGACTAGGGAAACTTCTGTGTTTCTGAGTTGATGTACTTTTTTATCCATAATCATCATTGGGATTTCTTCATATGATAGATCTTTTTGTATCCAAAATTTGATAACTTACCACATGATTGGGATCATGAACATATTTTTTGAGCATCGAAATATGGAACACATTATGCACTACTGCAAGTTTAGGTGGTAAGGCAAGTCGGTAAGCCACAACACGAATCCTTTCAAGGATCTCGAAAGGTCCAATAAATCGTGGTCTCAACTTTCCCTTCCTACCAAATCTCAATACACCCTTCATGGGTGTTACTTTAAGAAAAACTTTATCGCCCATACTAAATTTCAAATTTTATCTTCTACCATCAGCATAACTTTTTTGCCGGTCTTGCGCTGTCTTTATTCTAGTTCTAATATTGTCAACCGTCTCAACTGTTCATTCAATGATTTCAGGATCCAAAATTCTATTCTCTTCGACCTCATCCCAATTGACAGGAGATCTGCACTTTCTACCATAAAGAGCTTCATATGGGGCCATACTTAAAGTGGCCTAGAAACTATTGTTATAAGCAAACTCCACTAAAGGCAGGTGTGTCTCCCAACTTCCTCTTCCAGAGTTTGAATGGTTTTTTTCTGATTATCCATCCGTCTGAGGATGATAAGCAGTGCTGAACTTCAGTTTCGTCCCCATGGCTGTCTGAAAACTTTTCCAAAATTTAGATGTGAACCTCGGGTCTCTATCTGAAACAATGGTGACTTTAACTCTATGCAATATGACTATCTCTTTGATGTACAACTATGCGAACTGTTTCATGTTGAAGTCTACTTTGATTGGTAAAACATGGGCTAACTTCGTTAGACGATCCACCACTACTTAGATAGCATTATGACCTTTTGCTGACCTCGAACAGCCTACCACAAAGTCTATCGTTATGTGTTCCCACTTCCATTCTGAAATATCTAATGGTTTCAGTAGTTTTGATGGCCTTTGATGTTCTGCCTTAACCTGCTGACAGATAATACATTTTTCAACGAATAGACCAATTCCTCTCTTCGTGTTTCTCCACTAAAATATATCTTGGAGATCTCGATATATTTTCGTACCACCTGGATGTGCCAAATATGGGGTAGAATGAGTCTCTTCCAATATCTCATTTTTTATACTTTCATCCTTAGGTACACATAACCTTCCTTTAAAAGTCAGTGCGTTATCTGCAGATATCTCGAACCCTATAGGTTTGTTTGAACCAATCTTAGTCTTTATCTTCTATAGAAATGGATCCTTATCTTGCACTTCCCTAATTCGATCCCAAAGTGTAGGTTGAATCATAAATGCTTTAATCATCGTTGTAGTCTGAGTCGGCGGTGTGATAACTTCTAATTTTAGTTTTTCAAAGTCCCTCATCAAGTATTTTTGCACTGTGGATAGAACTGCTAACTGTGATCCTGTCTTTCTGCTTAGGGCATTTGCAACTACGTGAGCCTTACCTAAATGGTAATGAATTGTGCAGTCATAATCTTTCACTAACTCAAACCATCTCCTCTGTCTCATATTCAGTTCCTTCTATGTGAAAAAGTATTTAAGACTTTTATAGTCTATATAAATTTCACACTTCCCACCATAGAGATAATGACGCAATATCTTTAAGGCGTGAACTACTGCTGCAAGCTCCAAGTCATGAGTTAGCTAGTTTTGCTTGTACTGCTACAACTGTCTTGAGGTGTAAGTAACTACTTTTCCATGCCGCGTCAGTACAAAGCCCAAACCCTGTTTCGAGGCATCGCTGTAAATCAAAAATCCATCCAAGCTACTCGGTATCGTCAATACCGGAGCTGAAACTAGTCTCTGCTTGAGTTCTTGAAAACATTTTTCACATTTTTCTGTCCACTAAAATTTTACACCCTTTCTTGTCAACTGAGTCATCAGTCCTGCTATTTTTGAGAAGCCTTCAATGAATCTTCTATAATAACCAGCCAATCCCAAGAAACTGCGGACTTCACCCACACTGGTTAGCCATGGCCAATTTGTTATTCCTTCCACTTTAATAGGATATACTTCGATTCCTTGGGCGGTAACCACGTGACCAAGAAGACCTACACGATCAAGCCAAAACTTGCACTTCTTGAATTCGGCATATAATTTCTCATTCCTCAAAGTTTCAAGTATTACTCAGAGTTGTTCCTCATGCTGTTTCTTGTCTTTGGAGTACACGAGTATGTCGTCAATAAATACTATAACGAATTGGTCTAAGTATTGCTGAAACACTTTGTTCATGAGATCCATAAATACAGCTGGAGCATTGGTCAAACAAAAAGGCATGATAGTGAATTCATAGTGTCCATAACGAGTCCTGAAAGCAGTTTTTGGTATATCGCTTGCCCTGATTTTCATCTGATGATACCCTGACCTCAAACATTGTAGCACCCCTTAATTGGTCAAACAAATCTTCTATTCTTGGCAATGGGTACTTATTTTTTATGGTAAGATGGTTTAATTCCCGGTAGTCAATGCACATGCTCATACTCCCATCCTTCTTTTTGACAAAAAGTACATGAGCTCCCCAAGGAGATGCACTTGGTTGAATGAAACATTTCGTCTACAAACTCGTCTAATTGTAACTTCAATTCTTAAAGTTCTTTCGGTGCCATTCGGTACAGGGCCTTGGATACTGGTGCTGCTCCAGAAACCAAATCAGTTGTAAATTTCACTTGCCTATCTTGAAGAATACCTGGTAAATCTTATAGGAATACGTCTGCAAAATCTCGCACGATGTTAATATCGTTAATAGTCGTTTCTATATGTTAGGGACTAGTGATATTAACTAAAAATCATTGACATGATTCCTTTTTCAAGATCTTTTCCACTTGAATAGCTTATACAAGACAAGGCAAAGACTTGAACTTTGCTCTAAAGAAACGGAATTCTTCCTCTCCCAGTTTGTGAAATAATACTTCTTTCTTGTGACATCGAATGATCACGTGATTAAGTCCCAACCAATCCATGCCCAAAATAACATTGAAATCTTTCATCTCCGACAAGTATAAGTCTGCTTGTAATATTTTCCCATCGATCTCTAACTTCATAGCCTTAGTCATCCGATTTGTATAAAGAGTTCTTCCTGGAGGGATGCTAACCTCTAATTCATAATTTGTTTTAACACATGCAAAGTTTGACCTAGCGATGAAGGATGTAGAAATAAAAGAATTTATAGCCCCAGAGTCAAAAAGTACGTAAGCAGGTACATCAGATAGTAATAGAATACTTGTTTTCATAATTATAGTGTTAGACTAGCAACCAAGTGACATAGATAAAACAATGTATAGTCCTAGGTAAAAAAGAAAATAGGCATGTATGTTGAAAATATTAATAATAAAATAAATGCTATCACATTTGGATCATGCTCCATCTCATGCCGATTCAATGTAAAAACCTAGGCCTCTCCTTTCTTATTCTTGTCCTGATCATCATCCTTCTTCTTTGAGGCTCTATACAGTTGAGAGCAATGTGTCCTGGCTTACCACACCGGAAACTCATGTTTTTACAAAGTAAACATTCACCCTTGTGGAGTTTATTACACTTAGGACATGGTGTGATACTCTCACTCGTCCCACCAATACGAACTACTGTGTTTGTCCTTTTATTTTGCCAGTTACGTCTATTCTTGTTCTGATCACCCCATTTTTTTTCCAAACGACTCCTTGCTCTGCTGGGTATACTGTCCAAATGGGGTTCTCTGGTATGAAATAGCATGGGCTCTCTTCAACATCTCACGATATGAGGTGAAACGAAGGGACATAATGATAATGCCGATCTCTGGGCGCAGTCCATTTTCGAACCTCATAATCTTCTTAACTTCAGTATCTACTAAGTGCGGGACATATCTTGAGAGGTGCTCAATCTGCCTTTCATAATCAGTAAGCGGCATGTCTCCTTGCCTGAGCTGTAGAAACTCTGATTCCTTGAAGTCTCTTAAAGCCTGTAGAAAATATTTTGCTATCACTTCATCCTTAAACTGCTCCCAAGTCAAGTTACATTGCTGCTCTTCCGTCCTAGTGCGTGAGACAAAATTCCACCAGTGGTTAGCTGCTCCAACAAATATGAATTCTGCGCATAGTGCTGTCTGTGCATCCGTACAAGCGATATGTCGAAAGATGTGCTCCAGACCTCTAATCCACTCCTCAACAGCTAGTGCGTCAGAACCACCATCGAAAGTCGGAGGCTTGTACCTACGAAACGCTCAACCACTGAGACAGCTCCGGGGACAAATAAAGGTGTATTTTGTTGTGGCGGTGCATTATGTGGCGGCGCATTATGTGGCGGCAATGCTTGGCCCTGTCTACTAAGTTCTTGTACCGCTCATAGTAAATTGCGCATCAAGTTCGTGTGTGTAGGTGGTGTCATCTCCTAAAATTTAATTTGAAGTTACCAATCACATTCCAGTACTAAGTCTAACAAGTTATACTTATTTTATCGCATGCATGTCATAAATTTAACGAGAAAAATAATCTTAAAAATTTAAAGATATGCAATTTAAAATATTTAAATTATGCAAAATGTCTGAGTACATTTATCTTCTTACCCCTTTACATACTTTAGGGTCATCGGATGATAGTTGATTGGTGGTCGTTGAGTGCCAAAGATCATTCATATATTTAATAACTTTAAATTGACTTTATCTTTAAATTCATAAACCTTTAGAAAAATATTAACCTTTAACAAACATAACGCAAGGAAACGGGTAAACAAATAAACATTTTTTATTATACGGAACATTTAAACCATGTAAAGTCCAATGTTTATACATACATACATACATACATACATACATACATATATATATATATATATATATATATATATATATAAAAGGACATTTCTAAAAGTTATATATGTGCATATATACATACACGTACAAAGTTAAAGGACTACTTTGCAATTTTGCAATTTAAAGGTTCCATATAATGGAGGCTGGAAAAAAAAATTCACATACTATGCTCATTTCATTTTTATTTATTTATTTATTATTATTATTTTTAAAATTGTTCTAATTTTTTTATTTAATTGTTCACGTGAACAGTGTACTGTTCCTAGGTGAACAGTGCTGTCACTGTTCACGTCACTTTTTTTTTTTTACATCGTATTATGAGAATACACTTGGATCTACTAGAAAATTAAACATATGCTCTGATATCAAAGTGTAAAGATCCAAATTTTAACATTTTGGTCGATACCAAAGGTTTCCCCAGGCCTTAACTATGTGACATACAAAATAGGTATATATAATTATGTGAAAAAAAAATGCGTAACGATAATTTTACAAAATTTTATGTAGAAAATTTTTCAAATCTCGTGTTCATTTATTCTCAAAAAAATGACGACTTTTCCCCAACACCACAATATACGAAAACATGTTCCGATGGATCTCAAATTAAATAAATCATATAATTCAATTATATGCATAGTTGAGTGATTTCAACTGTAACGCGTCCAGAAAATATGCAATTTTAGCGACCTAGTACGAGTGAAGCACATCATTAATATTTTATTCCTACTTCGGAGCACTTAACTCAATCGGATAATAATCATTCCTCAAATTATGTGAGATACACGTGTAGTCAATTTATAATGTAATTATTAGGAACAAATTTGGCACTCGAATTAATTTACGAGTCCGACACAGCTAGCAGACAAATAGAAATTTTCGAACTCCTGGCATAATTAAAGCAGTGATTCTTACATCTTATCACAAGGTTTTTCTTCTAATTTGTGCATAGTGTCCATTAACCAATTAATTTTGTCAAAAGTAACATGTAGAATTAACTAACAAGCCAAATATTAATTTAATATAAGAAACCCAAAAAAGATAGAATTTATTTATGTCATAGCCTACGAATAAGATATTGATTACTAATAATTTATACTGTAGGACATAATTACTAAACTGTCGAATCCCTTGAGAAGGAAAAATGGACAACACAAATAGATACCCCTAAAATTATTGTTGGAAATAAAATATTCAGTAACATTACTTTAGATTTCACTTTATTGAGTCTAAAAAATCCTGGCACCACAACTACACCTCTTCATGCTCCAACCAACGACCCGTCCTAATCTGTGAGGAGTAAGGAAAATGGTGAGTATATGAAAATACTCAGCAGGACATAAAAATTAATGATTCAATTCTGAATAATAATTTTAAACACGTCAGAATATCATACCGTCTCATATCTTTAAATCCGGTAAGAGCTCGTATCATATCATATCATTGTACTGAAATTGTCATATCATTCATATCATAGTATTTCATATCATAACTTTAATTTTCATGAGTACTAAAATTCATCAACATGTAAAAAATAATTAAACAAGACATAAAAACAATGCACCTCATATCTTACCTTGTTAGGTCATTTTAATTTTTTTAAAAGACAAAACCAAAGAAATCACGCTCCAAAGTCTTCTTGTTCCTATTTTAAATTCCAATACCACATGTATAAGTATCTATAAATTTTTAGGGTACAAAAGCAAGAATCCTTTTACACTGCATAAAGTATGAAATATGTAATTTACCTGGTTCCATCACTTTTTACTCGCTACAACCATGTACTTATGCATATGGCTTCTCTTGATATACATGTATAAATATATCACCCCCATGATCTAGTCTAACAAAGTGGGTGTGTAGTTGAGAAAAATGTGTAGAAGTGGGATAGGAGTATGGACAAATATTGGGAAACGGACTCTTGAATTTAAGTAATTGATCAAATCTTGTCAACCAACTTTATCACTCAACAAGCAATAACTCTCATACACGTGGCCAGCAACAGCAAATTGAAACAAGAATCAATAAAGTTTCTCTCTCTCTCACGTGGTCTTTTCTCTCTCTCTTCTTATATATATATATATATATATATATCAATCATAACTTACCGAAGAATCTTCCTCCATTCACATTCTTTAAATAATCAGTTAAAATATAATTTTAAAGCTATATCTTTCGACCTTAATAATTTGGGCTCCATTAATCCAAATTAATTTTTTCTCGAGCCTAACATGCATGATTAATTATAACCTATCCAACGAGCCCAATATTCATATACTTATTATCGTTCCGTCATTATCTACATTTTAAGCCAAATAAAATCGAAATTTACTTTATATATACTTTAGTCCCTAAACTTTCAAAACATTAAAATATAATATATAAAAATTAAATTCCATTCTACCAAAATTTTTGGGACATTACAATTATGATGCAAGGTCAAAAGAGTCTCGACAAAGAGGTTATCAAGCTTTAATTTATATAAGCCATCACAAAGTATAGCGGAACCGATAAGATGATTTTGTTTAAACAAATTTATACATCCATTACCACCATTAACGAAATATCCGACAGAGTCAAGTGTTCGCAATACCATAATGTTTGGCCACTTTGGTGACTAAAAACAACATTAATCGAACATTAATTACGTAAATAAAACATTTATCACTTAATGTTTCTTTTCAGATTTACATACTCTTGTTTAGCCACAAAATCCATAATATATCCATCACTTGACTATTTAAGCAATAATCAAATATATGTTTACAGCCAGAAAAACTAATAATAACTACATTTAATTAATCATACATATGTAAAATCTGGAATCTTATATATTAATTTCAAATGCTAATACTTTTACAAACTGTCTATAACTCGTGATTTGGAAAACAAATGTACTAGCCCTTTTCTCAAATCAATTTAAATGAAAAAAGCATGTGTATTGAAGTCAAGCAATCGTAAGTCAATATGATTAAGCCCCATATCTCTTCTGACAACTTTAATGGAATTTGAAGCCTTTTTGAAATAAAGAGCAACAATACTGCCTTTTTCCAATTATTTGCAGTGATTAATAGGATATAAAAAGTCCAGAAATAAATAAACAATTAATGGCTATACTCTAATCCACTTTAACCATGATTAATTCCATAAAACAGAAATCGCAATCGTTAATTTAATAATAATTAACTTCATTAATTTCAGCAAAAAATTAATCCATTAAATCTATAAAATAATCAAGGATTGATAATGAAAAACATTAATCTTTAAAGGAAAATCAGAAAACTTCATAACTTGGCTCTGAGGTATACATGTAAGAAATTAAACCCTAATACCAAGATCTTAAGAATTCCATAATTTTCACATATAAGTTAATTGATCAAGAAACATACATTGATTCATGACATTAATGGAAAATTTTAAATCT